>NC_134894.1:8400935-8413435 GCF_041734735.1 Babylonia areolata | reverse complement strand
GCTGCCATTGGGGCGCTCATCATTCGTTTCCTGTGTCATTCAATCAGATTTCAGGCACGCACACATACACCCTCAGACAGACATGTGACATTTGTTGCGTGTATGACCATTTAGTTTCTTTACCCCGCCGTGTAGGCAGCCATACTCCGTTTTCGGGGAGGGAGGGGGTCGGGGGTTGCTCCGTATGTTCTTGTTTCCATAACGCACCGAACGCTGACATGGTTTACAAGAGGTTAAACTTGCGTATTTGATCTTCTGCGTGCGTACACACACGAAGGGGGTTCAGGCAGTAGCAGGCCTGCACATCATTATGTTGACCTGGGAGATCAGAAAAAATCTCCACCCTTTACCGACCATGGTCACTGCTTCCTTTTACATTCGATACCACGTTGATGTCATCCCTATCCTCCTGTTCCAGATATGTCATCCCTATCCTCCTGTTCCCGTTTCGTCTCCTCCCAGTCCTCCTGTTCCAGATATGTCATCCCTATCCTCCTGTTCCCGTTTCGTCTCCTCCCATTCATCCTGTTCCAGATATGTCATCCCTATCCTCCTGTTCCCGTTTCGTCTCCTTCCTGTCATCCTGTTCCAGATATGTCATCCCTATCCTCCTGTTCCCGTTTCGTCTCCTTCCTGTCATCCTGTTCCAGATATGTCATCCCTATCCTCCTGTTCCCGTTTCCTCTCCTCCCATTCATCCTGTTCCAGATATGTCATCCCTATCCTCCTGTTCCCGTTTCGTCTCCTTCCTGTTATCCTGTTCCAGATATGTCATCCCTATCCTCCTGTTCCCGTTTCGTCTCCTCCCATTCATCCTGTTCCAGATATGTCATCCCTATCCTCCTGTTCCCGTTTCCTCTCCTCCCAGTCATCCTGTTTCAGATATGTCATCCCTATCCTCCTGTTCCCGTTTGGTCTCCTCCCAGTCATCCTGTTTCAGATATGTCATCCCTATCCTCCTGTTCCCGTTTGGTCTCCTCCCATTCATCCTATTCCAGATATGTCATCCCTATCCTGTTCCCGTTTCCTCTCCTCCCATTCATCCTATTCCAGATATGTCATCCCTATCCTGTTCCCGTTTCCTCTCCTCCCATTCCTCCTGTTCCAGATATGTCATCCCTAACCCCCTGTTCCTGTTTGGTCTCCTTCCTGTCATCCTGTTCCAGATATGTCATCCCTATCCTCCTGTTCCCGTTTCCTCTCCTCCCATTGGTCCTGTTCCAGATATGTCATCCCTATCCTCCTGTTCCCGTTTCGTCTCCTTCCTGTTATCCTGTTCCAGATATGTCATCCCTATCCTCCTGTTCCCGTTTCGTCTCCTCCCATTCATCCTGTTCCAGATATGTCATCCCTATCCTCCTGTTCCCGTTTCCTCTCCTCCCAGTCATCCTGTTTCAGATATGTCATCCCTATCCTCCTGTTCCCGTTTGGTCTCCTCCCAGTCATCCTGTTTCAGATATGTCATCCCTATCCTCCTGTTCCCGTTTGGTCTCCTCCCATTCATCCTATTCCAGATATGTCATCCCTATCCTGTTCCCGTTTCCTCTCCTCCCATTCATCCTGTTCCAGATATGTCATCCCTATCCTCCTGTTCCTGTTTCCTCTCCTCCCATTGGTCCTGTTCCAGATATGTCATCCCTATCCTCCTGTTCCCGTATCACCTCCTCCCATTCATCCTGTTCCAGATATGTCATCTCTATCCTCCTGTTCCAGATATGTCATCCCTATCCTCCTGTTCCCGTTTCGTCTCCTCCCATTGGTCCTGTTCCAGATATGTCATCCCTATCCTCCTGTTCCCGTTTCCTCTCCTCCCATTGGTCCTGTTCCAGATATGTCATCCCTATCCTCCTGTTCCAATATGTCATCCCTATCCTCCTGTTCCCGTTTCGTCTCCTCCCATTGGTCCTGTTCCAGATATGTCTTCCCTATCCTCCTGTTCCCGTTTCCTCTCCCCCCCATTCATCCTATTCCAGATTCGCCAACCACTAAACACGTGATCAGGATCTGCCTGTTCCCGAGTGGCGTACTGATAATAATGATTATTAGTATTTATATAGCGCTAAATCTTGTGCAGAGAGAAATCAAAGTACTTTCACACCAGCCAATCACACGCATGCATAACTCTAAACTGGGGAAAAACTGAAAACAAGGAAGAGACAGGAGAGGGAGGTTATCTTGGGAAAAGGTGGGTTTCTGATCGAATAGACTATAAGCTATCCACTCTGACCTTTTCTGCATTCAACGGATCTGGCCCCAAGTACCTTTCTGAACTCCTCCATATCTAAACCCCGTCTCGCCAGCTCTGTTCTTCCTCTGATACTCGACTTCTCAGGATACCTCACGTCGAAGTAAGACCTATGGACACAGATCGTTTTCTTTTCAATCGCCAAATACGTGGAACAAGCTCTCTGATAACCTCCGTCATTCTGATTCCCTCGCATCTTTTAAGTCTCGTCTCAAAACTCACCTTTTCCCTACGCAATAAGTTCAATTGTGGCAGGTCCACTTCCTTTGCGTTAGCTGTGCTTGACAATGTGTGTATACATAATGTATGTGTACATAACTACATGCATGTATATAAATGTGTATTGTGTGTGCGTGTGTTTATGTAAATTTGTGCCTGCCTATGTGTGCGTATGTGTTAGGGTACTGTTAGATGCACATGTATGTTAATGTGTGTGTGTGTGTGTGTGTGTGTGTGTGTGTGTGTGTGTGTGTGTGTGTGTGTGTGTGTGTGTGTGTAGTCACATTTTGGTGTGTGTATGTAACATAGATGTAATGTTTTATGTTATCAAAAGCGTTTTTGTAAAGCACCTAGAGCAGATTTCTGGATAGTGTGCTATATAAGTATCCATTATTATTATTATTATCATTATTATTAAGGCCAGACTTGAAAGAGCTGAGTGCGGAGACCGGACCGAAAGCCAAGGAGGGAGTCATTCCAATTGAACTGCATGGTCCACAGAGAGAAAGAGAGAGAAAGAGCGGCGGCCGACAGTGGAGTATTACACTAAACTAGTGATCCCGATTCGCCTATCACTAAAGTGGTGATTCCCCCATTTGCTTATTCCCAGCACGCCTATTATGCCTACTTAGTTGTTTTTCCAACAGCAACGGTCAATCCCACCTCCCACACCCTAACCCCCACCATCTCTCACAACACCCACCTGCACCCTACCCACCCATTCCAAAGAGGTTACTGAATCGACATTTTAAATTAACTGCATAAAGAAAATTTCTCAACAAAGCAACGTCCTGGAGAGTGTGCTCATTCTGAGAAAAATACCTGGATGTCAAAAGTAGTGGAGTACAAAGAAACAGATATACTGATAATAGGCAGTCAGACAGGCAGGCAGACAAAGTGAATCTTACCCCCCCTACACACACACACACACACACACACACACACACACACTATATATATATATATATATATATATATATATATATATATATATATATATATATATACATACATACATAGCGGGGCGAGTAACAAAAACAGACCAATAATGGAGCCGTTAAAGAAATCGCACACCACCAGCCACTACCTCAGCGGAGATGATGCACGTAACAACGGTTAACTATCCTCTGACGTCAAGAGGAGGTAACGGGAGGAAATGTCTCTGGGTGCGGTTACAACAAATGGTGATCCCCCCCCCCCCCCCCCGAACCCCCCCCCCCCCCCCCCCCCCAGCCCCCTTTCCAACACACAGCCCTCAGACTGGCACTGGAGGGCCGGTCCATCAGACACTATAATGACGATGCTTAGTCTCCAGTAGCCTGGTCTTCCTTGATTGGCTCACGGGGAAGAACAAAGCTGTTGCAGTAACTGCTGCCGTGATCACTGATAAAAAAAACACCCCAAAAAACCCTACCCCAGAAGAAGCAGGGTATGATGTGTATGCATGCTTGTATGCGTGCAAACATGCAGTGCCAGCACGCACGGATGCGTATATATATATAGATAGATAGATAGATAAATAGATAGATAGATAGACGCACGCACGTACACGGACAGACTGGGAGATTCAGAAAAAGAGACAGAGTGAGGAGATAAGAATGCCAGTTCCCCCCCCCCCCCCTCTCTCTCTCTCTCTCTCTCTCTCTCTCTCTCTCTCTCTCTCTCTGTGAATTGCAAAGAGAAACACGTTTTTTTTTATCAGACCAAAATCCTTACCACATTCAAAGTGAACGAATATGGGCGGATCTTTAATCTGGCCAGAACTTCGAAGAGACGAATGTTTTCCTTAATTATATACCTTATTGCCATGAATGAAAAAAAACTACCATTCATAGAAATGAAACTGAGTCATAAATTTCTTCATATCTATCTATCTAGAAAAGAGAGACGGAGTGAGAGAGAGACAGAGAGAGAGAGAGGGAGAGAGAGAGAGAGAGAGAGAGAGAGAGAGAGAGAGAGAGAGAGAGAGAGAGAGAGAGAGAGAGAGAGAGAGAGGTGAGTTATTGTTTAAAGAGCATCATATTTTTATTACAACACCGACGCACCAAAGTACTGATCAAAATCATTACTTTTCTTCCCTCCAGCCACCAGACGTTCTAAGGCTTGAAATCGATATAAAAATGTCAGCAATGTCGAGAACGATATCTAATTGAAATATGATATATTGCTTGGGAATGAATGGACAGATGGTAAAACAGACAAGCGGAGAAAGATATAGACACACAGAGACACATAAAGAGAGAGAGACAGAGACAGAACGAACGAACGAACGAACGAACGAACGAAATTGTTTTAATGAACTTTAGCCATGGACCACAATTAAAAACCAGGGGACTGGGGGTGGGCATGGGAAGGGGTATTATAACACTTGAATAGATGACACAATATCATAATATTCATGGACTTGACATTAATTCTACTTAATTAGGTCTGCGTATATGATTTCTCCTTTTGATCGCATGGAAAATAAATTTTGATACATGGAAATTTCTCGAGACAGAAGACAGAGAGACATAGAGAGAGACAGAGAGAGGTGGCGTGCATGCGTGTGTTTCCCTGTGAACAATGTGCTGCACATGCAAAAGATTGCTCACGTAAGATTGTTGTGCTGCGTTTCAGTAGTCGGTAAACGATCCAGAGTTTCATGTGTGGTTTGTTTTTGTTTTTTTCCCGAAGGGAGTTCTTACGTTTTCCTTTTGAACCAGTTGTGTTTTTGACAATTCTTGAGTTTTCGATACAGATGAAAAGTTGTCTGAGCAAAGTTATGAAGGAAATCATACTGAACAGACTGAAAGCTCAAGCAGAGTCAATCATTGCTGAAGAACATGCAGGTATTGCGGACAGGACGGAGAACTATCGTACAAATATTCATCCTGAGAGTAGTAATCTGTGCAAATAAACTTCAGCTTCAGCACTAACAAAACCTGTACCACATAATTATGTTATTGATTTCAAGAAGGCCTTTGACATAGTATGGCATGCTTCTTTATGGTCTGCCATGCGGATGGCCGAGTGATCGAACAACTGTACAACAAAACCACACGCATTGTACTCCTGAATGGAAACAAGGGAGACTGGTTCCGCACTACGGTTGGAGTGAGTCAGGGATGCCTAGTTTTACCTACCCTCTTTAATGTCTTTCTGGCGAGGATCATGGAAGGTCATGAAGTCTAATTTTCCAGATACAGATCAGCGGGAAAAGTTTAGAAACAGTGAACACGTTCAAATAGTGTGGCTCCATCATATCATATGACAGTTCAAAACCTGAGGTCGTGGAAATGACTGCACAAACAGCAGCTGCGCCAAACCATCTGGGAGAGACAAGAACATCAGCCTGCGTTCCAAAATCCACCTCCTGCGCTCCCTTGCCTTGTCAGTTTTCCTCTATGCCTGAGAAACTTGGACACTCTCAGTAAACATACAAAGAAAGATTCTGGCAACAGAAATGAGGTGCTTCAGGAGGACCTTAGGCATCCACTACACATATCATGTGACAAACAAAGAGGTCCGCAGCAAGATCAGTCAAGCAATAGGAACCTCCTCACAGTCGTCAGGAAACAGAAAGTGAAATAGTACGGACATGTTCCCCGCTCGACAGGACTTGCAAAGACCATCTTGCAAGGGACAGCCAGAGGTAGTCACAGACATGGAAGACAAGGAAGACAGCCAGAGGTAGTCACAGACATGGAAGACAAAGGAAGACAGCCAGAGGTAGTCACAGACATGGAAGACAAAGGAAGACAGCCAGAGGTAGTCACAGACATGGAAGACAAAGGAAGACAGCCAGAGGTAGTCACAGACATGGAAGACAAGGAAGACAGCCAGAGGTAGTCACAGCCATGGAATACGAGGAAGACAGCCAGAGGTAGTCACAGACAAGGAAGACAGCCAGAGGTAGTCACAGACATGCAAGACAAAAGGAAGACAGCCAGAGGTAGTCACATACATGGAAGACGAGGAAGACAGCCAGAGGTAGTCACAGACATGGAAGACAAAGGAAGACAGCCAGAGGTAGTCACAGACATGGAAGACAAAGGAAGACAGCCAGAGGTAGTCACAGACATGGAAGACAAAGGAAGACAGCCAGAGGTAGTCACAGACATGGAAGACAAAGGAAGACAGCCAGAGGTAGTCACAGACATGGAAGACAAAGGAAGACAGCCACAGGTAGTCACAGACATGGAAGACAAAGGAAGACAGTCAGAGGTTGTCACAGACATGGAAGACAAAGGAAGACAGTCAGAGGTAGTCACAGACATGGAAGACAAAGGAAGACAGCCAGAGGTAGTCACAGACATGGAAGACAAGGAAGACAGCCAGAGGTAGTCACAGACATGGAAGACAAAGGAAGACAGTCAGAGGTAGTCACAGACATGGAAGACAAAGGAAGACAGCCACAGGTAGTCACAGACATGGAAGACAAAGGAAGACATCCAGAGGTTGTCACAGACATGGAAGACAAAGGAAGACAGTCAGAGGTAGTCACAGACATGGAAGACAAAGGAAGACAGTCAGAGGTAGTCACAGACATGGAAGACAGCCAGAGGTAGTCACAGACATGGAAGACAGCCAGAGGTAGTCGCAGACATGGAAGACAAAGGAAGACAGTCAGAGGTAGTCAAAGACATGGAAGACGAGGAAGACAGCCAGAGGTAGTCACAGACATGGAAGACGAGGAAGACAGTCAGAGGTAGTCACAGACATGGAAGACAAAGGAAGACAGCCAGAGGTAGTCACAGACATGGAAGACAAAGGAAGACAGTCAGAGGTAGTCACAGACATGGAAGACAAAGGAAGACAGTCAGAGGTAGTCACAGACATGGAAGACAGCCAGAGGTAGTCACAGACATGGAAGACAGCCAGAGGTAGTCGCAGACATGGAAGACAAAGGAAGACAGTCAGAGGTAGTCAAAGACATGGAAGACGAGGAAGACAGCCAGAGGTAGTCACAGACATGGAAGACGAGGAAGACAGTCAGAGGTAGTCACAGACATGGAAGACAAAGGAAGACAGCCACAGGTAGTCACAGACATGGAAGACAAAAGGAAGACAGTCAGAGGTAGTCACAGACATGGAGGACAAAGGAAGACAGTCAGAGGTAGTCGTAGACATGGAAGACAAAGGAAGACAGTCAGAGGTAGTCACAGACATGGAAGACAAAAGGAAGACAGCCAGAGGTAGTCACAGACATGGAAGACAAGGAAGACAGCCAGAGGTAGTCACAGACATGGAAGACAAAGGAAGACAGCCAGAGGTAGTCACAGACATGGAAGACAAAGGAAGACAGCCAGAGGTAGTCACAGACATGCAAGACAAAGGAAGAAGTGGGAAGATAATATCCAAGAATGGACAGGCCTGAACCTGGCGGAATCCCAGAGAGCGGTGAGAGGACAGAGACAGGTGGAGGAGAGTGGAGAGTGGTGGCGAAGTCTTCACTGGTGCACTCAGCGACGCCAAGGGAAAGGGTGAGGAGTGAAATGACAAGACACACAGCCGTTGAAGCGGTTTGTAGGCCTCTGTCCTGTACTTCCTTCTCCAGCCAACCCCCCTCCTCTTGCCTGACTTTCTTTGGTGTGGTGTGGTGTAGTGTGGTGTGGTGTGGTGTGGTGTGGTGTGGTGTGGTGTGGTGTGGTGTAGTGTGGTGTGGTGTGGTGTGGTGTGGTGTAGTATGGTGTGGTGTGGTGTGGTGTGGTGTGGTGTGATGTGGTGTGGTGTGGTGTGGTGTGATGTGGTGTGGTGTGGTGTGGTGTGGTGTGATGTGGTGTGGTGTAGTATGGTATGGTGTGGTGTGGTGTGGTGTGATGTGGTGTAGTGTGGTGTGGTGTGGTGTGATGTCGTGTGGTGTAGTATGGTATGGTGTGGTGTGGTGTGGTGTGGTGTGGTGTGGTGTGGTGTGGTGTGGTGTAGTGTGGTATGGTGAAGTGTGGTGTAGTGTGGTGTGGTGAGATGCGGTGATGTGTGGTTTGGTGTGGTTTGGTGTGGTGTGGTATGGTATGGTGAAGTGTGGTGTAGTGTGGTGTGGTGTGGTGTGGTGTGGTGTGGTGTGGTGTGGTGTGGTGTAGTGTGGTGTGGTGATGTGTGGTGATGTGTGGTTTGGTGTGGTGTGGTGTGGTGTAGTGTGGTGTGGTGATGTGTGGTTTGGTGTGGTGTGGTGTGGTGTGGTGTAGTGTGGTGTAGTATGGTGTGGTGTGGTGTGATGTGGTGTGGTGTAGTATGGTATGGTGAAGTGTGGTGTAGTGTGGTGTGGTGATGTGTGGTGTAGTGTGGTGTGGTGATGTGTGGTGATGTGTGGTTTGGTGTGGTGTGGTGTGGTGTGGTGTAGTGTGGTGTAGTATGGTATGGTGAAGTGTGGTGTAGTGTGGTGTGGTGATGTGTGGTTTGGTGTGGTGTGGTGTGGTGTGGTGTGGTAAGGTATGAATTAGCCGTGCGGGGCCAGTCGTTTAATGTTCTGATCTCTCTCTATCTCTCTCTCTCTCTCTCTCTTTCTCTCTCTCTCTCTCTCTCTGTGTGTGTGTGTGTGTGTGTGTGTGTGTGTGTGTGAGTGTGAGTGTGTGTGTGTGTGTGTGTGTGTGTGTGTGTGTGTGTGTGTGTGTGTGTGCGTGCGTGCGTGCGTGCGTGTGTGTGTGTGTGTGTGTGTGTGTGTGTGTGTTTTCCTGTTTGTCGAAGTATCTGTTTGTCTCACTGTGTGTGAGTGTACGACATTGTGCGCATTGGCCTTTGGTATGACGGCGCTCAGATGACACATGTCCGGATGTCTGGTGAGGTCGCCTGGTGCAGTGTCAAACTCGCAATCTGAAGGTTGTTGAGTTCAACCACAGGTTCCAAACATAATGATTGTCAAATTTCGCTGCTGGTCTTAATTAACGTGCTGTGAATATGGTGTCGTCAGTTTTACGGTAGATGCATTCCCTCTTTTATCTTCTCTCTCTGTGTTTTTAGTCTCTCTCTTTGTCCGTCTTCCTGTCACTGTCTCTTCACACACACCCCGACGCCGCCCCCCAGCCCCCCCCCCCCCCCGCCCTCTGCACCCCCACTCCCACACACACACACACACACACACTATCTCTCTCTTTTTCACGCACACACGTTCAGGCGCGTGTTTCAGTTTCAGTTTCAGTTTCATTTGCTCAAGGAGGCGTCACTGCGTTCGGACAAACCATATACGCTACACCACATCTGCCAAGCAGATGCCTGACCAGCAGCGTAACCCAACGCGCTTAGTCAGGCCTTGAGAAAAAACAAAAAACAAAAAACAAACAAAAAACAACAACGGGGGAATAAATAATAGATAAGCTTACATAAATAAATAAATAAATGAATAATAATTATAATATAGAAAAAGGTAGTAGTAATAACAATAGTAATACTAAAAAAAAAAATTAAAAAAAAAAAAAAATAAGACAACAATGGTGATAAATAAGCGAATAAATGTAAAACATGAAGACACACATTCACACACACACCCACACATGCACAACAGAAATGCACCAAACATGCGCGTGTTTCAAGAATCATTATTAAATACCCTCGTTGGCCATACCACATGAGGCGGGCGTCTAACGTTAAACTAACATCGAACAACACAAACCATATATGGTATATAGTGTGTATTGTAATTAGCGATACGTATTTAGTATATGCAATATAACTATATTGTCTTGTCGTTACCAGATCCCAGCGCAAGGGGGATATCTTGTCTTCTGACTGACAGATAATCAATACATTCTGTTTTTTATATAGATCGATATGTAGATAGAGATAGAAATGTATAATTTATCTGTCGCCAACAGTCGGCCTATAATATCTTTTCTTCACAGTCGACATGTGGCTGGTCCTACTCTATTTGACAACTTTCTGATCTCTCTATCTTTAAAGAATATAAGATGAACAACAGCAACCAACCAACCAACCAAAACCACTTTCGTAGTCATTATCACTACAACCTACTTTCTCAGTCCCATTTAAAACAACAGGTAGCTGCCACTGAACCCCAAAATCCTGTAATGACGTTACTTAATCAACAATCAAATATCAAAGACAGAGTATAAAGAAATAATATTAATAACAAAAACAACAAGAAGCACATGTTTCAAATACTTACAAAAAAAAAGTAAAACAAAGCAATGTTAAAAGATTAAATCCATGTCAAGGTCGCAAGTTTCAAGAACTGCCCAAGACATGAATCGGAATGATGAATAAATACAAGTTCTATATAAGTCGTGAACTGGCTTTAAAGCTGCTGACAGTGGCTTACGCGCATGCGTACAGAACTCAAGCAGATCCGGGACAGAGCGGAAACAGACCCGGGTTATTGATTTCTATTCTCGAACTAATGGCTCTGCGTGGCATTGGTATAGGTCACGATAAATGGAAGAAGAAGTTGACTTAGTTTTGTGAAAGCGATTCTTTCGCGGCTAGAAAATACGAAATATCGATCTTCTGTTAGAAGTAGCCAGAGAGAGAAAGAAAGGCAGAAAGAAAGATGGATGAAGATCGGAAAGAGAGAAACAGACGAAGATAGAAAGAACGAAAGAAAAATTGAAAACAGAATAAAAGGAAGACATAAAGAATGAAAGAAAACACAACAACATTTTTGTTGTTGAATAGATAACATAGAAAGAAAATCCAGAAAAGAAAAGAAAAAGAAGAAAGTAAATAACTGTCAAACTTTTCTTCGCTGAATACATGATACGTAAAAAAAAAAAAAAGAATGAAGGAGGGAAAAGAAAGGAAAAAAAAGCAAAGGAAGAAAATGTTTCCTTGCTGTTTAAACATAAAAGGAAGACAGAAAGACGGAATGAGGGAAAGAGATACAAAGAAGAGAAAGAAAAGAAAAAAAAGAACAAAAAGAATAACGAAAACTTCTTCTTTCCCTAATGAGTTTGAAAGAAGCAGAGACCGAAGTAAAGACACAAAAGAACGAAGGAACCGAGGAAAGAAAAAGAGAAAGAAAGAAAGAAAAAGAAAGAGTTAAAGACAGCAAAAATGATGCTGAATAAATATCATTTGTCGTGCGCCTTAGAAAAGTTCACGCTTTCGCAAATTTTCAGAGAACAAGTTCGCCGGTAAAATGTTGATATTATTCAATAGCAAAAATATGAAGCAGATCATAAATATTGTGGATATCTTATTCACACTTTAAACTAAGCCACATCTACAATATAGATTATTATAGTCAATACGGTACCCAACAAGAGTGGTGATATCACTTTTCACAGCTTACATAATGAAAAAAACAAATTTCCTTTCTTTGGGAAAGAATATAAATAACCTATTGCGTCATTCAGAAACTGAACACAGATTGCTAAATATGATTTTCCCCAGCCAGCAGGTGACAACCATTATGTCACAGGTTGCCTTTGATCCCAGTATCGTAAAATACGTGGTGGTGTCTGTCTTTCTGTTTTCCTTCATCCATCTCTCCATGTATAGGCATATATATATATATATGACATACAACCACAAACACACACGCCCACGCATATCCCCACACACATGGGTGCGTACACTCTTCAAGCACCACACACACACACACACACACACACACACACACACACACACACTCGCCCAGACACACGCGCGCATGACAAGATCACACAGGACGAGACGGACAGGCAAATAGAGAACAGAGGAATACTGAGAGACAGACATACAGATAGAGAGACATAGAGAAAGAAAGAATGACAGAGAGAGAGGGAGAGGGAGAGACAAGAGAGAAGAAGAGAGGGAGAGGGAGTGAGAGAGAGAGAGAGAAAGAAAAGAGAGAAAGAAAGAGAGAGGAGAGAGAGAGAAAAAGAGAGAGTGAGAGAGAGGAAAGATAAAGAGAGAGAGGGAGAGGGAGAGAGAGAGAGAGGAAAGACAGAGAGAGAGAGAGAGAGAGAGAGAGTGTGTGTGTGTGTGTGCGTGTGTGTGTGTGAGACAGAGAGAGACTGAGAGAGACACACACAGAGAGAGAGATACAGAAACAGAGAGAGAACAGGAAGACAGAAAGAAGAGACAGAGAGACACAAAGGGACACAGAGAGAGACAGAGAGAC
>NC_134894.1:8388435-8395935 GCF_041734735.1 Babylonia areolata | reverse complement strand
ATTGTTATCACTATCAATACTATACTATTATTTTGGCCCAGTGTGTCATCTGACTTCCACAACAGTTATCTTTCCATAGTAGACTCCATCTCAAGTGCAGAGTTGTTTTCAGAACACCATGCAGTTTTCTGTGTGGTCATAATGAAACAAATAGATGTGTATTCGCTACATTTCCCTCCAGACTGCAACCCCCCCCCCAAAAAAAACCTTTTTATTACGTAACACAACTGTCAGAATAGTACAACTTTTGCTTGTACACAGTTATATCTAATATTCGTGCTCTGTTGACGTGAAGTAAGGACATACGCAGAACTTATACCAAGCAGCACAGTGGTTGGTTACTGCAGGGAAGGTTTGGTAAAGCATGTGCAGCATTCAGCCACTTGCATACTGTGCACCAGCATTCCTTCTCTCTCTCCTGTGTTGCTGTCTTGCACTACTCACCAATTATCAGCGCGGTACAAACATCACGTACCATCCATCCTTTGCTATTTTTAGCCTCGCTTCACGTGGAAAAACCCACCCGCCCCGTGAATATTCCCAACAACAGGCAAAGAGTCTGACCATCTCTCAGCTCTTTCTTTCCTCTTTCAGACCATCTATCATCCCCCAACATGTCATGAATATTGATGAAGCGATGCCTTGTTTGTTTGAACGGCGAGGGAAAAAAAATCCCTTTCGGAACAACCAGCAATACAAAAAGCAGGGAGGGGAGGGGAAGAGGAAGGGTGTCACGTGATGTTTGCAAAGGCTGCTGACTCCTGTGTATAATTACATGCTAATGACACCCGTGTAATATTCCTTTCGTTCATGTCTGCAAGTATCTTTTCACTCAGACAGTAGGTCAGACAACGAATGATCCAACGTGAAAACAAAAGCCGAACAACCATCTCTGGGTCCGACGATGGTCTGGTAAGAGCTTGTACGGAGATTATCTGTGCCTGTGTTCGGTATTAGTATATTGGTAGCATATCCTGCAGATATAGATACGGAGTTTCATGATCGTGGGTGGGTGGGTTATCATGTCTCATGTTGGGCTATTTCCAGCACAGCATTGCTGTCTTTGGGCATATGGGTTAAGTTCTTTGGAACAACAGTAGCTGAGGAGGAGGAGAGGGGGCACACAAAACACAGATACAGACAGACAGACAGAGAGACAGACACACACACACACACACACACACACACACACACACACACACACACACACACACACACACACACAGAGAGAGAGAAGAGAGAGAGAGAGAGAACTCAGAATTGTTTTAATGTCAATAGCTTATCAGCCCTAATGACATTGGGGTACAATCAAAACAACACACACACACAGACACAGACACACAGACACACAGACACAGACACACAGACACAGACACACACACACACACACACACACACACACACACACACACACACACACACACACACACACAGATTCAAAAACTTTATTACTCAAGGATACAGATTTTAGGCATTGTCTAGTCTTCCAGTCTGTCCTTGTGGCAACAAAAACAGTAACGATAAGACACAACAATAATAACAATAGTAAATACTACCACTACCACTACTACTACTACTACTACTAATGATAATTATAATACTAATCAACGGACCATCATCATCATAAAAATATAATGAAGGGAACACTGTCATACACTCACAGAGAGAGAGAGAGAGAGAGAAGTCTCTGAACACTGAAAGGTTTAATGAACAGGCCTCAGACCCATGACACTGAGGATGGTTACAAAGTCATATTCACAACAGAAGGATAGTTCCCTGCATGTTAACACAAACTGTGATCACAAATTTTGTTACATGTATCAACTCGTACACGTGTACATAATACACGTACCATCATACATGCACATCACTCACACACGTATGCAGACACACACACACACACATGCACACACGCACACACACAGACACGCGCGCGCACACACACACACATACACGATCACCCACACATGTGCAAAAACATACAAAAATATACACACATGAATTGTATCGATGACTCTTGAACTATCAGTTTAATAAAGGTACACACGACGGACTTTTAAGAGCTTTATCAAGGAAAGGCAGCAAGGCGGGTTATGAGTGTTTTACTTTCTGATACAAATAACATTGTCAACTTGAACTGTGATGGATGATTAAAGTACTTGGCAGGGATACACTGTTCTCTTGGATCTTGATATTTTGGACATTGCAGAACAAAATGAGTTTCAGTTTCTATTTGGAATTCACAAAATGGGCACAGCAACTGGTTTACTCTCACGTTCCTTTTGAAACGCAATTTGTTAACATACAGTTCAGACACACATACTCGCATTCGTATCAAACTGACTCTGGCTTGTAAATGATTTACTGTTTGTAAAGCATGGAGATAAAAAACAGATCACTTTTGAATGTTCTGTAGAATTGAGAGCGTTGACTATCGAACACATCAGTAGTCCATTTTGTTTTATATTCATCAATTGGAGAGAAAAAGAGAGAGAGACAAGACAAGACAAGACAAGACAAAGATTTTAATGTCCATCCAGCGTTACAACGCCTTCCCTTCAGACAAGGGGCCAAGAAACAACACGCATTCTTGTGAACACCTCAAGTAATTCGCATGGTCATTTGAACTATAAACACCGACGCGCACGCACGCTTTCAGACAGAAACAAATTCATTCACGCACGCTCACTCTCGCGGAAAGAGAATCAGAATCAGAATCAGAATTTTATTCAGTAAGGCCAAAGCCCCATTTGAAGGGGTTGTGAACTATAATACGTACACCATATTTTGCAACAAAAAGAAATCGCAAAATATAAATATATGCAAATGTTATCTCCCATATGCACACACACTCGAGTTTTGAGGAAATTTTAACAACAACGACAAGAAGCGGAAAGAGAGAGAGAGAGAGAGAGAGAGAGAGAGAGTTTTCCCCCTTCTGTTATGTTCCACATCTTTTCCCCTCTCTTTCCATCTGGTTATCCTTCCCCCTACATCTGCCCACAACTTTCCTTTTTCGTGTTAAGTCTGCTTGAATGGATGGGGATTTATTGTTGTTTTATCTTTCGTTACAGCCCATTATGCGGCGATCATTTGGCTAAAAAAAAAAGTAAAGTAATAGAGTGACAAAAGTGGTGGGCTTTTCATTTTCCTGTTTTTCTTTGTCATTTTCTTGGCCCACGTCGCCCACACCTAAAACGGACTGAACACTTATACAGTGTTGATATATATATATATATATATATATATATATATATGTCTTCTATCACTGGCAACAATATATATATATATATATATATATATATATATATATATATATATATATATATATATATATTACAGATTACAGAACACTTTATTATCTCAACCAGGAAATTCATTTGTGCTGTAAAACACATAAACAATACACGGAAATCACGGTCATTAAACATGTATACATTCATTCATTCATTATGCCCATCGCTCCTGGTGGAGCATAGGCCATCGACGACCCCTCGCCATAGCACTCTGTTCTGGGCTGTTCTGGCCATTCCACTCCAGTTGGTCCCTTGCTGCTTCAAAATGTTTAGATGGCAACCCATGCGTACAATAAATAAGCACAGTAGGTAACAACAACACAACAGAAACCTTTAAAACGTAACTTAGGGTAAATCATACATACATCATCACAGCCGTGCGATATATATATATATATATATATATATATATATATATATATATATATATATATATATATCTAACAGAAGAGGAAGGAAACAAGCGCAGGTAACAACCAAAGAAACCTTCCGCTATTTTCAAAAAATAAATTTTACAGAGATTAAAGTGAGGATAAAATAAAAATCTCTTCAAAGACTTCAATGAGGAACCATTTGAGGGAGAGAGGCAACCGCAGACACACACACAGACACACAGATACACACACAGACACACACACACACACACACACACACATATATATATATATATATATATATATATATATATATAGAGAGAGAGAGAGAGAGAGAGAGAGAGAGAGAGAGATATCACGCACAGAGCCCACCGCATAATCTTCTCTCTCTCTCCTTCAACGAATTAAGGTCACAGAACTGACTGCCAGCATGTGTTTGGAAACAGACCATAACAACAACAGAATGTTTGTGTGACCAGATCATGATGCCAGTTGTTTTTTTTTTTTTTGTTTTTTTTTATCTCGTTTGAAATCGTTGTCTTGCTGCGCCATGCGCACGGTAACAGCCAGAGCAGAATACAATAGAACAGAACAGAACAGAACCCATCCCTTGTTATTATTTGTATTTGTATTTCTTTTTATCACATCAGATTTCTCTGTGTGAAATTCGGGCTGCTCTACCCAGGGAGAGCGCGTCGCTACACTACAGCGCCCCCCCAACCCCCTTTTTTTTTCCTGCGTGTAGTTTTATTTGTTTTTCCTATCGAAGTGGATTTTTCTACAGAATTTTGCCAGGAACAACCCTTTTGTTGCCGTGGGTTCTTTTACGTGCGCTAAATGAATGCTGCACACGGGTTTATCATCTCATCCGAATGACTAGCGTCCAGACCACCACTCAAGGTCTAGTGGAGGGGGAGAAAATATCGGCGGCTGAAACGTGATTCGAACCAGCGCGCTCAGATTCTCTCGCTTCCAAGGCGGACGCGTTACCTCTAGGCCATTACCAGCTTGGCGCTGAATATTGTGGTGTGAGACTCACTGATGGGTGAGGGGTAGGGTTGTGGGGCATAAGGGTGTGGGTGAGTGGGTGGGTGGGTGGGTGGATGGATGGGTGATTCGGTTGACATCCAAAGGGGTGTGGGTGGTGAGACTCATTGGGAGTGAAGTGTTGGTGTGGGTGGATGGATTGAGCTGACATCCAATGGGGTGTGTGGGTGGTAAGACGCATTATTGAGTGAGAGGTAGTGGGGGGGAGGGGGAGGGGGTGACTGAGTTGACATCCAGAGCAGTGCAGGTGTGGGGGGGAGGTCATGTGATACAGCTATACTTCTGCAGTATGAACTCGTTTTATCACTCCCCAAACCCCTCAACGTCACTCCCTCCCTCCCCACCTCCACTCCCCATCCCTGCTAATGCGCCTGCCAGACTCTCTCCCTTTGCTATACTGAAATATAATGTATCGTTTGAACACACACACACACACACACACACACACACACACACACACACATACATACACATACACACACACACACATACACAGACACACACATACATACACACTCACACACATATACACACTCACACACATCACACACACACAAACACACACACACACACACGCATGCACGCATGCACAAACACACACACACACACACGCACACACACACACACACACACACACACACACACACACACGCACAAAACCCCCATTACCCCCATTCTCCCTCATACTTCCCTATCCCCCAACAAACACACACAACAGGAAATAACATAGCAATCACAAACGGATGCGGCAAGCAAGGCAACAAAACTAACGAACTTGGAACCTGGCAGCACATGTCTATTACCATACACACCGAATGGCATCGTTTCCATCATAACAGGATACGTTTCGGACTATGGTTCCAGTGCCGTCTGCTGCTGGGGGAATTTTGTTGGGAAAGAGAGTGTGCGTGGGGTGTGTGTGGGGGGGCTAAGGAGGGGGGTGGGGAGGCAGGGGATGACGTAAGGTGGTGGGTGGGGAAAGTGGGGGTAGAGGTGGGGTCATGAGAATAGGGAGTTGAAGGGAAGAGAGGGGGAGGGGAGAGAAAGGGATATCCAGTCTGTGGGTCACAGCCCTTTTTATCTGAGTGTCTGCTTGCCGTGCAGTGATGGTATCAGGAATTCCGGGCCACACATTGCATCTGACAGCTTTGGGGAGAAGTGTGAGGGAACAAGCGCTGACCCTCGTTTAGGTGTGGTCAGGATGATTCCCCTCCTCCCCTTCCATCCACCCCTTCACACATACACACTTTTATGCACACACACACACACACACACACACACACACACACACACACACACACATATATACACTCACATACACACATATACACACTCACGCACACGAATGCACGCATGCACAAACACACACACACACGCACACACACGCACACACACGTACACACACACACACACACACACACACACACACACACACACACACACACACGCACGCACAAAACCCCCATAACCCCCATTCTCCCTCATACTTCCCTATCCCCCAACAAACACACACAACAGGAAAAAAAATAGCAATCACAAACGGAAGCAGCAAGCAAGGCAACAAAACTGACGAACTTGGAACCTGGCAGCACAAGAGAGAGAGAGAGAGAAGGGGGGGGGGGGGGGGGGGGGGGGGGGGGGGAGGGGGGGGGGGAGAGAGAGACCCACACAATTATGATATTATGGACAGACAACGTATATAACACAGAGACCAGTTCCCCCACGGCAACTCCAGCACAAGCCCCCAGAACACGTCTCATTACACCATGAATACACGGATCCCTGGATCCTCCCATCTCCTTACCCACATGTCTGCCATATGTCTGCTGTCTCCTGAACACCATCTTCCCTGGTCTGTGTGTGCGTATTGTAATGCGGAAAGCATCACCAGACGTCTGTATCTGCAGAGATTTACGTAGAGATTTGTTATAAATTTGTTCTTCTTGTGTTTTTTTTTTTTTTTTTTTTGGTCTGGTGGTTTATATTTGCTCTTTGTAGTGTTGTCTTGGTGTACATAATATGAATGGGCACCAGCAGCCGTAGCGAAGTGGTTAGCGTCACGGACTGACAGCTGGGAGGACGTGGGCTTCGAATCCCAGCGGAGGTGGGTTTTTTCTGCCCGTGGCCAGCTCCTACCCAGAGACGAGTGTGCTGTGGGCTTAAATGGGGAGACTGGGACCACACAGTCGAGTGTCATCTACTTCAAGGATGCGTCTTTGGGTGTGTTGCTCTAATTACCTGACCAACACTGCAAGTGTCTGTATCTCTCGGGCCTGGTTAACGCCGGGATATCATTATGACAGGAAGCGTAGAGTACAGACTTGTCACGCAGTCCCAAACCAAAATGGACCACTATAGCAACATCGTCATCGTCATCGTCATCCTCCTTCATCATCATCAATATAAACAAAACAGTCTCAGGGTCTGTGGCCTTTCATGCCCTGCTCTCATGGTGACCTCAGTTTCGATACCCCTCCACTTCTGTGATAGGGGCGAGTCCTGTCAATGTCCTCAAATGGGGCAGAAAAAAAAAGAAAAAAAGGGCGGTATCAGAGCTGAATGAACATTGGAAACAAACCTTTTTATGAAGTTTGATTTGAGATGAAAGCAAACAAACCACGACCAGCATGATCTCTTTTTGACACAAGGATACAAACTTGTAATGGAAAATCCTTTTTAAAAAAAATCAGAACACCTCAGTGCTGTGCAGAATGAATACTGTCAGACAAAGCCCTCACAAAATCATTGTGTGTTCCTGACATGCTTATTCTCATCGAGTTCCA
>NC_134894.1:8370935-8378435 GCF_041734735.1 Babylonia areolata | reverse complement strand
CCAGGAACCCGAGTCTCAATGCAAAAAGCTCAATCGTGATAAGTCAAAAGGGAATTCCGTCTTACACCCCCCCCATCCCCCGTCCACCACATGTTTGTCAATCGATCGGCCAGACTCCACCAGACTCCAACAAACTCCACCAGACTCCACCAGACTCCAACAGACTCCAACAGACTCCACCAGACTCCACCAGACTCCAACAGACTCCACCAGACTCCAACAGACTCCAACAGACTCCACCAGACTCCACCAGGCTCCAACAGACTCCAAAAGACTCCACCAGACTCCATCAGACTCCAACAGACTCCACCAGACTCCACCAGACTCCAACAGACTCCACCAGACTCCACCAGACTCCAACAGACTCCACCAGACTCCAACAGACTCCATCAGACTCCACCAGACTCCACCAGACTCCAACAGACTCCACCAGACTCCAACAGACTCCATCAGACTGTACCAGACTCCTCCATCAGACTCTACCAGACTCCACCAGACTCCACCAGACTCCACCAGACTCCTCCATCAGACTCCATCAGACTCCAACAGACTCCAACAGACTCCATCAGACTCCACCAGTCTCCACCAGACTCCACCAGACTCCACCAGACTCCATCAGACTCTACCAGACTCCACCAGACTCCAACAGACTCCACCAGACTCCACCAGACTCCACCAGACTCCACCAGACTCCAACAGACTCCAACAGACTCCACCAGACTCCACCAGACTCCACCAGACTCCACCAGACTCCAACAGACTCCACCAGACTCCATCAGACTCCAACAGACTCCACCAGACTCCAACAGACTCCACCAGACTACAGACTCCACCAGACTCCACCAGACTACAGACTCCACCAGACTCCACCAGACTCCAACAGACTCCACCAGACTCCAACAGACTCCAACAGAGTCCACCAGACTCCATCAGACTCCACCAGACTCCATCAGACTCCACCAGACTCCATCAGACTCCACCAGACTCCACCAGACTCCACCAGGCTCCAACAGACTCCAAAAGACTCCACCAGACTCCAACAGACTGTAAAGACTCCACCAGACTCCAACAGACTCCACCAGACTCCAACAGACTCCAACAGACTCCCAGATGTTTGTGAAGCCACACAGTACCACGCTTCTTCTGCCAGTGCAGCATTGGCAAGCAGTTTATTTCACATCGCTTTGTTCTCTACCACGTAATAAAGAAGCGCTGAAGATCTAAGATTCTGACAGAGAAGTTAATTGTCTTGTGAGCAGGTTTATTTCATACCACCTTTTTTTTTTCTTTTCTACCTTGTTATCGATAAATACCATTTTATTTTCAAGCATACAAAAAGATTTTTTTTTTCACAACAAGGTCCATGTTTATTTGTTTGTTGTTGTTTTTTTGGTGTGTTTTTTTTCCCAGCTGATATCAGCTTTCTGCTACAGCAGCAAAATACCAGAGAGTGTTGTATAGGGTGACGATACAAGCTGAAATTCCTTGACAGCAGGTTTATGTGTTTTTTTTCATCAGCTGTTCATTTTCGTGCCGTGCCGTTCGACCTTTCTGAGAACGGTAGGATTGGATTCCTTGTGAGAAACTGTGTGTATGTTGAGTGGGGTGGGGATGGGGGTGGGGGGGGGGAGGGGGGGGGGGGCCTGAGGGCAGGGGGGGCGAGGGGGTGGGGGGTGGGAGGGAGTAATTGATTGATGTGAAGCGACATCAGGTTGGTTCTGGTGTGCGTGAGAGGTGATAATGGTCAGGTCTTGTTGCTTGGGGACTGTCTGTGATACTGTTACTTTAACAACCAGATTGTCCCCTCTGTGTGTGTGTGTGTGTGTGTGTGTGCGTGCGTGCGTGCGTGCGTGTGTGTGTGTATGTGTGTGTGTGTGTGTGCGTTCGTGCGTGTGTGTGTGTATGTATGTGTGTGTGTGTGTGTGTGTGTGTGTGTGTGCGTGCGCGCGTGCGCGCGTGTGTGTGTGTGTGTTTGTGTGTGTGGACGAGTGACTTGAATTTCGATTTCCTCTCAACCTTCACGCCTCTGTCGAGTTCGTGTCAAAAGTCTTTGAAGTTGACAGATTTCACCAGATTCACAGTTAGATGTAAAGCTGCACAAAAAAACACACGTTTTCTGCTGCATCGGCCTTGGGAAGTACTGAAAATTTCGTTCTGAAAAGGTGAAGAATTTGATTTGATGAAATCATGATTTTTTTTTTTAATCGCTTTCATCATCATCGGAAAAAAATCTCATTGGAATACATACGATAGTTACAGAGCATTAATTCGATACAATTTCATTACGAGTTCCTCTCAGAGCACTTTACAAAAGAAAATGGTCTTGTGCTTGTCTAATTTGAATGTACATTGAAAATAAAATTGACTACAAAGTTCACTTTCGGGTGAAACATAACAGACAAAAAAAAAAAACAAACAAAAAAAACAGCAACATGTTCTCCTTTTTTGTCACACGGGACACAAACATACAAAAACAATCACTTAAGATAAAGTAAACAACAGCACTGTGTAGCATGAATATACTGTCAGCTAGTAAATGCAACACATAACCATTGTCTATTCCTATTGAGGACATGCATAGTCTCATCAAGTTCCAATCCTGAAACCTCCCAAGAATAATAAATAAAACGACCCCCGTGATTATGAGGTGTGCGTCATCTCATATGGCTGGCGTCAATCAGTTCTCTATGTCGCTGTCTGACTGTCGTTCTCTCTGTCTGTCTGCATCTCCATTATCTAGGATTTTGAGTCACACTGTCCCACCGCCCTGCAAACAACAGGGAGCTGTTCGCTCTGTATATATCTAATTTCATGGTATATTTCATGTCACCGTCAAATCCTTTTGCCTGCTTCTATCATCAGTGTCAGATATCTTTTATCTGCGCTGCAGTAGGATGCGATGATAGAAACAAACAAACAAAAAATGAAATGACAGAAAGAAGATAGAAAGACCTGAATCTCCACATCTCCGCACACAAAGGACTACACAGTCGGACGGCACATCACAAGCTTTACTACCAACGAAGTAAGTACAGCATTTTGCATGCAATTCTCCCTGGGGTTAAAGAGAAGACTGGAGAGATTAAAACTTCATTCACTTAGCTTCCCCAAAGCCCTAACTGTGCTGTAAGCTGTCTCGCTGTCCCTTGAGTTTTGTAGAATTTGAGTCTTGACACGTACTCTCATTACGATGAACAAGTTCTGTTCATCAGACACTTTGGTGAGAAGTACGAAAAACACACACACACACACACACACACACACACACACACACACACACACACACACACACACACACAGAGAGACAGTGTGTGTCTCTGGTAACTTCATGTCTGTCTTCCATTTCAGCAGATTCATGGGGACTGTCCTGGGAGAAACGTGGTGGTGGTCTCTACTCCGGTAGAAACACTCCCTCAGTCTAGTTTCGCGACGAAATATTTTTTATTGTGCGCAAGAAAGCAAGAGGTATATCAAGAGTTGTCCTGTGTGTGCCGAATCAGAACTGCCATCAATAAACATCACTGAAGTGACGCAGCAGCACTGCGGGGTCTCCTATAGTGGGGTGCCTGTTAGTGGCGCAACGCTGACAACCTTGCGGACTGATAGACACTGGAAATGAGGGGTCCTCATTAATGGTACAGCAAAAAAAAAAAGACAAAAAAAGGGGGGGGGGGCTCAACAAATCCTAAACGACTATTGTATACATGTGTCTTGAAACCGGTTCAGGTAAACGTTAACATTTCACGAATGTTCTGTTCCCATAGCACGACAATGTCAGCTCCTGTAAGACAAGATGAAACCAGACTCCTTGCGACTCCGTGTTCTTTTTTTTTCTCTCTCCCCTTTTTCTCTCATACTTTTGCCCTTCACAGAGAGAGAGAGGGGGGGGGGAGAGAGAGAGAGAGAAAGAGAGAGAGAGAGAGAGAGAGAGAGAGAGAGAGAGAGAGAGAGAGAGAGAGAGAGAGAGAGAGAGAGAGAGAGAGAGAAACCAAAACCATGGCACGACAATCAATTCTCCCAGGAACCTGAGTCTCAATGCAAAAAGCTCAATCGTGATAAGTCAAAAGGGAATTTCGTCTTACACCCCCCATTCCCCGTCCACCACATGTTTGTCAATCGATCGGCCAGACTCCAACAGACTCCACCAGACTCCAACAGACTCCAACAGACTCCACCAGACTCCAACAGACTCCACCAGACTCCACCAGACTCCAACAGACTCCACCAGACTCCAACAGACTCCAACAGACTCCCAGATGTTTGTGAAGCCACACAGTATCACGCTTTTTCTGCCACAGCAGCATGGCAAGCAGTTTATTTCATATCACCTTTCTTCTACTGCGAAAACGAGAATCGCAGAACATTTCAGATTCAGAAAGAGGAGTAAATTGTCTTGAAAGCAGATTTAATTCACATCAGACGGGCGCAACAGCCGAGTGGTTAAAGCGTTGGACTTTCAATCTGAGGGTCCCGGGTTGGAATCACGGTGACGGCGCCTGGTGGGCAAAGGGTGATTTTTCCGATCTCCCAGGTCAACAGATGCGTAGACCTGCCAGTGCCTGAACCCCCTTCGTGTGTACACGCACAAGCAGATCAAATACGCACGTTAAAGATCCTGTGATCCACGTCAGCGTTCGGTGGGTTATGGAAACAAGAACATACCCAGCATGCACACCCCCGAAAGCGGAGTATGGCTGCCGACATGGCGGGGTAAACAGTCATACACGTAAAGGCCCACTCGTGTACATTCGAGTGAACGTGGCAGTTGCAGCCCACGAACGCAGAAGAAGAAGAAGAAGAATTCACATCACCTTTCTTCTACTGTGTTATCGAGAAGCGTTGGTTTACTTTCCAATGTTTTAACAAAATTTCTTGGAACCAGGTTCATGTTTTTAGCAGCATCATGTCAGAAAGTGCTGCGTCAGATTCCGATACAAGCTGAATTTCTTGACAGCAGGATCATGTTGTTTTGTTTCTTTGCTTTATATCAGCTGTTGGTTTTCGTGCTGTACCGTCTGACCTTTCTGTGTATGGTGGGAATCGATACGCCGGTGAGTGGGATGATAAGGGTGGTAGCGGGGGAGAGTGAGTTGTAAATACCTGTGAAGCGACGTCGGCTGTCGTTGTGGTGTGCGTGAGAGGTGATAATGGTCTGGTCCATTTCGCTGGGGACACGTCGGCGAAGTTGTAACTTAAGTCTGAAAGCAAGACGATCTGTGTGTGTGTGTGTGTGTTTGCGCGCGCGCGCGTGCGATAATGTATGGCTTTACAACAGCATCATCACATCATCGGAAAGCAATGAACATTTCCATACGTGAGTACCGATGATAATCAAATGGACATTCATTAAAGCTAAAATTTTCTGACGATCTTCTCTCAAAGCACTTTACAAAAGACATGGCAGGTATTTGTATTTCTCTCCAACTCTCCCTATCCCCTCCTCCATCACAGAGAGAGAGAGAGAGAGAGAGAGAGAGAGAGAGAGAGAGAGAGACGTTCACACATACTTTATTTCGAACAGACATCATGTAACATTTTGATTGGTGGGTCTGGGAGTGGAAGTAATAGTCTTGTAAACAAATTGTTACACACACACACACACAGAGAGAGAGAGAGAGAGAGAGAGAGTTGTAACCAAGCAGCGAAGCGGAAGTTCCTAAAAGCGGGTTTATAAAACTACGACTTTCTATTGTTTCCTGTGGTCTGTAGTTTTACATGGAAGAGTGCTTGTGCAGAACATTTCAAACTCTGAGAGAAGCAAAGGATTTCTTGCAAACTAGCAGTTTTTACATTGTTGGTAGGTAGGTAGGTAGGTAGGTCTATGTATCAGCTTTCTATTACAGTGCAGCACCTCTGTCTGACCAGCTGACCTTTAGCAGTGTGGTGGAAATCGATTCGAAGAGGAAAAGTCGTATGTTCTGTGAGATCACGACATTGTCATTTCCTTTACGTGTATGGCAGAGAGGTAATATTGGCCAGGTGTTGTTTTTTTTTCCCCCCTCTGAATATGTCGTATTATTATTATTATTATTATTATTATTATTATTATTATTATTATTACCTTATATATATATTTTATAATAATTATTTATTTATTTATTTATGTACGCTTATAGTTGACTTCATCAAGTTTTTGCGTCTTATACATATTATTATTATTAGCAGTAGTTCTTTTTTTAATGTATTTATCTATTATTTATTCACCCCTTTTTTTTCTCAAGGCCTGACTAAGCGCGTTGGGTTACGCTGCTGGTCAGGCATCTGCTTGGCAGATGTGGTGTAGCGTATATGGATTTGTCCGAAGGCAGTGACACCTCCTTGAGCTACTGAAACTGGTGTCTGTTTGTGTGTCTCTGTCTTTGTCTGTGTGTGTGTGTGTGTGTGTGTGTGTGTGTGTGTGTGTGTGTGTGTGTGTGTGTGTGTGTCTGTCTGTCTGTCTGTCTGTCTGTCTGTCTGTATGTGTCTGTGTCTGTGTGAGTGTGTGTTTCAGTTTCAGTTTCAGTAGCTCAAGGAGGCGTCACTGCTTTCGGACAAATCCATATACGCTACACCACATCTGCCAAGCAGATGCCTGACCAGCAGCGTAACCCAACGCGCTTAGTCAGGCCTTGAGAAGAAGAGAAAAAAAAAGATAAATACATAAAAAAGAACTACTACTACTAATAATAATATGTATAAGGCGCAAAAACGTGATGAAGTGTGTGTGTGTGTGTGTGTGTGTGTGTGTGTGTGTGTGTGTGTGTGTGTGTGTGTGTGTGTGCTCGAGCGCGCGCGCGCGCGTGCGTAAATCGGATCAAGCTCACAAGTGACAGGAATTGGACATGAAGGAGACCAGTCGTGACGTAGATTAATCTCCCTTGAGAAACCTTGTCGACAACACAGTGAAGAACGCTCTCTCCCTTGTTGAAGGATTTCAAGTGTCACAGAATTTTTGTTTTCTTCTTCTTCTTCTTTTCTTGACATTGCTTCAGTGACATTGTGTGTCCCTTAGCATGGTGCGATATATACTTTGTCGAAAATATTTTTTTTGTTCTACACGTTTCTATTTCTTCTTCTTCTTCTTTGATCAGAGCGATAATGTTATGGGCATTTTTTTCAATGCATACATCGATACAGAACACCAGAAATGCAAAATACACTAATATACATATAACTTGTTACAGTTTGACCAGAAACAAAACGATTTTTTTTGGGGGGGACACGAACATCGGTTTCCTCTGTCTCCCCCCTCCCCCCTCCACTTATCCCACCCACCCACACACCCCCCCCACTCACACACACACACACATACACGCCCCCCCCAACCCCTCTCCCTCACCCACCCCTCACAAACAAACAAACACGCACACCAATACAATTTTTTTTTCTTCTAAAACCTGGATTCTGTTCCATTCTTTGTTTGCGAAACAACAGATCCTGGCAACATGCTAATCCGGTAAAGTGGCCCCAGCTCCTCACAGCCCAAAGCGGAACAGACGTGTGATTTATGTCCCGAAACAT
>NC_134894.1:8358435-8363435 GCF_041734735.1 Babylonia areolata | reverse complement strand
TCAAGCGTGTGGAGAAAAATATGCCCAGATATTTGTAAACATTGACAACTGGCATCAAACTACCATCATACACCCATCTTTCTCTGCTGCTCAAATATCCACCCTTACGAAATACTATGATATTACTTTTCAACATATTAACTTTTAATTGGAGTGAAACTGCTGCATGGTGAAGGTTGTTCAACTGTGTTTGTAACCCTATAACAGTTTCTGAAATCAGAATAACATCATCAGCTAACAAAAGTATGAATAATTCAAAAGAATCAATCGGAAACAAAGCCCCATGTCTTCCATTATTAATTACATGGATTGCTAATTCATTAATGAATAAAGAAAACAAAATTGGACTGCAGGCATCTCCCTGTCTAACCCCAGCTGTACAGTTAATGAATTCAGTCAGTTTAGCGCCGCAGCGAACTCTAGATCTTACTACATTATACATGCTTTTTACACATTTGTAAAGTTTACCTCTTATACCATTCCTAAGTAGAACTGGCCACAAAAGATTACGATTAACAGAATCAAATGCCTTTTCGAAATCAATGAAAGCAACATACAACTTACGATTAAACGAAAACTGTTTCTGTACTAATGCAAGCAACGTAAACATGTGGTCTACAGTAGAGTATCCTTTTTTAAAACCGGCTTGGTGGTCACCTGTGATGTCATTTTCATCCACCCATTCTTGCAATCTCTTATTGATAATCATTCCATATAATTTACCACTTATGTCACTTAGGGAAATACCTCTATAGTTATTGGGATTATTTACATCACCTTTCTTATAAATGGGCAAAATTATTGATTCAATCCAGTTAATGGGGTAAATACCCTTTTCAAATAATTTATTGAATAATTTAAGAAAGAAAGGAACTATATGATCAGTGCAATTCTTAAACAGTTCACCAATGATTCCATCAGGGCCAGCTGCTTTACCATTTTTAAGTTTCCTTATTGCCAACAGTACCTCTTTTTTAGATATAGGTCTATTCATGTATTGATCTGTGTCATCATCAAGTATATCATCATCATGTACAGCTTCATTTTCCACATTATCTACATTTGGTTGTAACAACTGCTGAAAATGTTTAAACCAAGTATCTATTTCAATGTTATGTCTTGGTTGTTTTCTTTTAAAAGATAGTTTACTGATATTATTCCAAAATTCCTTTTGACAATCTATAGAAGCTACAAGCTTATCTATTAAAGATCTGTTAAATTCTTTCTTTTTTCTCTTTATCAAATGTTTATACTCTCTTCTCGCAATCAAATAAACATCCACGTCTTCTGTTTTTAATGTCCGTCGACAAACTCTTAACAAAGACCTTACGTTTCTTTTACTCATGGTACACTCTTGATCAAACCAGTCATCACGTGCCTTCTTGTTATTGACACGCACACATTTTTTCATACATTCTGCACTTTCTTTTATACATTCATTAAACAATAACAATGCATCATTTACATCCACATCTATTAAATCTATTGCATTATCAATTTTAGTTCTCATTTCATCATTCCTTAGAGTATCACGAAACAAATCAGCATATTCCTCATTCCATATAATTTTTTCAATGACTATGTCTTGCTCTTGTTCAGTGACATCAAGATTCTTCCCTTTAGGAAAAACAACATGAAGTATAAGTGGTAAATGATCAGAATCAATGCGTTCAGACACAATTAATTCACTTGAATCAAATACAATGGTGAAAAGTTCTTTTGAAAATATAAAATAATCATTGACACTGCTTCCAGCATCAGAAATATATGTATAGCGACCTTCACGGTCGCCCTCACATACACCATTCAAAATATTCAAACCTAAAGCAGTGCACATATTCAGCAGTAATTTTCCATAATTATTTAAGAAACAATCTTCAGAACGCCGAGATGTACTAACAGACCTACTGTCATGCTGCATAATAAAATCATCTTTCACAGACAGATCTTGACAGATGTTTGAAGTCCTACTATTCAAATCACCATTTAATATAACATAAGCATCGTGTGCCAATAAACAATCAGTCAGACAGTCTTCAAGTATACAAATCCCATTATCAATATCAAAATAAGTATAAAAAGGAGAGCTTTCTGGGGGAATATACGAGCAAAAATACAATATATCTTTATCAAGACCAAATAACATCTTATCAATCAGAAATACGCAAAAATTAGAATGAGTCACATCAATATTTTTAACAAAATGACAAAATTCATCCTTTATCAAACAAATCACTCCACCTGATCGTCTCCCTTGTTTGGTGAACTTAACAGCTGATTTACAAAATAAAGTGTAGCCAGGAAACATATCTGATCGGCACTCTTCCATGAAAGTCTCAACCAGACAAATAAAATCAAACTTAAAGATAAACGACAAAAAATCAGGATCAATAAGTTTCGAACACAATCCGTTGACATTCCACAGTAAGAAAGAAAAAGGTTTATTTACATTCTGTGTGTCATGTGTGTCAAACGAACACACCGTGTTTGCCTCTTGTCTGCACGTGCAATCAGACGTCAGATTCACAGAGCTGTTCTGGTTCACGGTGCAGAGCTCAGCGCTGTCACTGACACCAGTGACAGGCAAATGCACCGGTGTTACCGTTTCCAGCTTCCCTTTCTCTCTCACACCCAGGGAGGGACATTTTTCATCAACTGGCCGGCCGTTTCCCTATTTGCTTTCTTTCAGACCAAGACGGTCATCCAGAAAGAATTTCTTGCCATCGATGATTAAATGATCAAAGACCATTACAGCCCTTTTCCCTTCCTCCCTTGCCCTCTTCAGGTGGGGTGACAGCTGACGCCTGATCTCCCTGACACGCAAAGAGAAATCTTCTCCCACAAAAATACTGCTGCCTTTCAGTTTCTTTTTCGCTTTCAAAACTTTTACCTTATCCTTATAAAAGGAGCAGCATGCAATAATTGGGGAGTCAGGCTTTGCATTCAGTCTGTGAACGCGCTCGAACTCAACGTCATCGACCATGTCCAATTTATCAGTAAAAACATCCCTCAGTTTCCCTTCAGCTTGCTCATTTGTTTCATTTTGACCTCTTGAAATGCCATAAAAGATGAGGTTATTTCGTTTAGACCTTCCTTCTAGATCGTCAGTTTTTCTTTCCAGTTGATCTACTCGGTCCAAAAGATCAGAGTTTTGCTTAGCTAGATCCATGTTTTCTTTTTTCAAAGTGTCCACCTCCTCCCTCAGATTCTTTAAGTCAGTGTACAGGGTGCCATACTGTTCTTTCAGCTCTTTCATACTGTCATTCATGCCATCAAACCTACTGTCCATGCCGTCAAACCTGCAGTTTATAGTCTGTAGCATACTCATCAGATCTGCGAGTGAAGGCTCCTGGGGAGAAGGGGGCGTCGCCTGTCCTCTGTCCGGAGTTCCGCCAGTCCTGTCCGCTCCAGTCACACGTCCCGCACTGCCGAGTCTGGTCTGCCGCAGGCTGTCCGTCTTGGGTCCTGGTCCCGGGTTCTGCTCCACGTCTCCACAGCGAAGAAGCAGACTGCCCCAAAACAAGTAGGTGAGGGTCAAGCCAAGGATGACACCGGCTAACCTGGTTTTCGGTCTCAACATGGCGATACGAGTGGCCGCCTTCTCTCTTGCCCGCTTCGCCATGAAGAATACGAAAATCGACGCGAAGGAGCCACAAACCGCCCTAAAGGAAAGCGGTACCGATGGCATGGTACTGGAGGTGACTATTTGCAGATTTCTGGCCTTGTACTGTGCCTGTTTCCGTCACGATAGACAAAAGTGACAGAGCTCTACAAAGTGCGTCTGCACTGGCCCGTGTCACGGTTCACGCCGTGAAAGAAAGAGAGAGAGAAAAAAAGAGAGAGAGAGAGAGAGAGAGAGAGAGAGAGAACGAACGAACGAAACGTTTTTTTTAAAATAAAGGAGACAGAGAGAGAGAGAGAGAGAGAGAGAGAGAGAGAACAAATGTGGAAAAGATATAGAGTATAAAATGTAAAGTGGAGAGGGTGAGTGTCAGTGACTGGAGAAAGAAAGAACATAATATTGGAAGGGTGTGTGTGTGAGAGGGGGGAGACGGGGAAAGCGGGATTAGGACAGAAAATTAATCAATAATCAAATCTTGTATGCACTGCTTCTGTAGATTATTATTTGAAAAAGAGGATGATGTGGGGACCTACAATAAACAACCAAGCAACTGGACTATTTCTACTCTTCGTCTTCTCGTTCGTGTTCTTCTAATTCTTGTTCTTGTTCTCGTTGTTTTTTTTTTTTTTTTTTTCTTTCTTTCTTTCTTTCTTCTTCTTCTTCTTCTTCTTCTTCTTCTTCTTCTTCTCACTATCATCAGCAGAGTAATCATAAACATAATGATAATCAAAGGTATTGGATTGTCAACAGTGTGCATTTGTACTATTAGAATAATACCAGTCGAATATTTTTTTTTCTTTTGTTTTTTGGATGTGTGGGTGTGATGTACAGTTATACGTTATAGTATCTGACGTAAAACTGTAACTTTTATTGTTTGTTTATTATCTCCAAAACAACAAATCAGTCTGGGTTTTTTTTGTGTTTTTTTTTTCTTCTTCTTCTTTCATGAAACAGTTAAATCTGACAGTAATGAGTACTAAATCGAAAATAATGAACCCAGGTGTACATGAAGAAGAAAAGAAAAGAAACAAACAACATTTAACTGCAGCTGCAAGAGAGAGAGAGAGAGAGAGAGAGAGAGAGAGAGTGTGTGTGTGTGTGTGTGTGAAAATTAAAAAAAAAAATACTGGACAGAGTAAGACTTCGTTTTATACCAGTCACTGCACAACGTGTTCACAAAAACTATTGTTAAACCGACTGATTAAATCTGCTGCTCCCACTTCCACCCTGCCACCCCCCCCCCCCCCCCCCACCCCACCCCCACACACACCCTCCCTCAGTTAGGCCTGTATTAATTGGCTGACAAACAACACTAGTTGGAGTAATTTGTTTTTGGTCAATCAATAGAAATCCGCGTCACGGACAAGTACGCACGTAC
>NC_134894.1:8353435-8355935 GCF_041734735.1 Babylonia areolata | reverse complement strand
AAAGAAGATACACAACAATAAAAAAAAAAAAAAAAGCAGACACCAAAAAACAACAACTACAAACAAACAAATAACACACATACACAACAACAACAACAACAACAACAACAAAAGGAAATTTGTTGACATTGAAAGCCTTCACCTTTTGATTTTCGACAGAACTGTGTCTGGGGCTAGGGGTAAATGGCCGATTAATGCGTTTCAGATGTTCTACTTCTTTACTGGTGTGGGCGTGTTTGTCTGTTTTCGTATATTTTTTTGACATCTTTGTTTCTTTCTTCTTTCTATGATGTGTGTAAAAGATAGACGTGTGTAGTGTTTTAGTGCACCCAGTGGAAACCATTACACAAATTCCTTGCCTTGTCTTTCCTTGCCTTGCCTTGCCTTGCCTTGCCTTGCCTTGCCTTGCCTTGCCTTACCTTACCTTGTCTTGCCTTACCTTACCTTGTCTTGCCTTGCCTTTCCTTGCCTTGCCTTTCCTTGCCTTGCCTTGCCTTGCTTTGTTTTGCCTTACCTTGCCTTGTCTTGCCTTGCCTTTCCTTGCCTTGCCTTGCCTTGTCTTGCCTTACCTTGCCTCTTGCCTTGCCTTGTTGATTCTCTGTCGAATGTTGTGCTGTGAACCAGAGGTGCAGAGGTTTTTGTTTGTTTGTACTTTGTTTGTTTGTTAGTTTGTTTGCTGTTGTTGTTGCTGTTGTTTTTTGTTGTTGTTGTTTTTTTTTCGGTGGTTTTCCAGTGAAGCTGAATGTGCAGCATACCTATTATAGCCTGGCAATACTGATTTCGTCTTCTGATTATACCTGTTCACTGGAGATTTTTTTTTTTAATCATATATAAAATGGATAAATAAAAAAAGAAAAAAAATCGCATGGGGAGGGGAGAGAAAGAGGGACAGACAGACAGATAGAGACGGACTGATATAAACAGAGAGAGACAGAGTGAAAGAGAGAGAGACAGACAGATAGAGACGGACAGATATAAACAGAGAGAGACAGAGTGAAAGAGAAAGAGAGAGAGAGAGAGAGACAGAGACAGAGACAGAGAGACAGAGACATAGAGACAGAACAGAGAAAGACAGACAGACAGAGAGACAGAGACAGACAGACAGACAGAAACGGACAAATAGAGACAGTGTGAAAGAGGGAGACAGAGAGACAGAGAGACAGAGACAGAGAGAGACAGAGACAGACAGACAGACATATAGAGACGGACAGACAGAGACAGAGAGACAGAGTGAAACAGAGAGAGAGAGAGAGAGAGAGAGACGGGGAGGTGGAGGGAGAGAGTGAAAGAGAGAGAGAGACAGAGAGAGAGAGAGAGAGACAGAGAGAGACGGGGAGGTGGTGGGTAGAGAAACAGAGACAGATACAAAGACAGAGAGACATGGACAAAGAAAGATAAAGAGACAGACACAGAGAGAGAGAGAGAGAGAGAGAGAGAGAGAGAGGGACGCAGAGAGACATAGAGACAGAGAAGGGGTAGGTTCATACGGCAGAGATGATTTGAAAAACAAACAAAAAAACAAACAAACAACAACAACAACAACAAAACAAAAGACGAGTAACCTTTCAGTGAAAGTTTGAAAGTGTGATTATATAGTCGCACACGTACGTACACAATTAAATTATCTTTCAACGTCATCAACGAAGGACGTCAAGAAATCACGTCAGTCAACAACTTTGTCCGTCTTCTGTCGTGCAAACAAGGCACTCTCATTCTGTCTGTCTCTGTGTCTCTGTCTGTCTGTCTGTCTGTCCCTCTCTCTCTGTCTCTCTCTCTGTCTCTCTGTCTCTCTCTCTCTGTGTTCTTTTTTTTTTTTTTTCTGTGTTTGTTGTTGTTGTTCTTTTTTAAGACCTTCATACAAATTGAAAACACCCTGCAGTGTCTTCTGGAAATGTCACAAGCACAAGCACTTGCTTACCTTTGCAAAGTGTTAAACAATAGTGCGTGTGCGCACACGCGCGCCGTACACACACACAGACACAGACAGACACACGCACACGCACACACGCACACACACACACACACACACACACAATTAATACTCGTACATGCAATAACAGCTGCGTTTGAAAACCTGAGGGGAAAAAAAAGGAACAGAGTGTTCTATCTGTGTGTGTGTGTGTGTGTGTGTGTGTGTGTGTGTGTGTGTGTGTGTGTGTGTGTCTGTGTGTCCGTGTGTGTCTGTGTGTCCGTGTGTGTGTGTGTGTGTGTGTGTGTGTGTGTGTGTGTGTGTGTGTGTGTGTGTGTGTCTGTGTGTCCGTGTGTGTCTGTGTGTCCGTGTGTGTCTGTGTGTGTGTGTCTGGTTGTCTGTGTGTTTGTTTCTGTGAAAAAGAGACGAACAAAAAAAAATAGAGATAGACAATGAAACAGTCGCGTGTGATTTTATTTCATCCTTTTTATTTATTTTATTTTTTTTTATTTTTTTTTTTTTTACAGAATAAAAATCAATACAATGAGAAGTAATTATTCAGCGTCTGAAGACCATGAAAGGAGAGAAGAA
>NC_134894.1:8345935-8348435 GCF_041734735.1 Babylonia areolata | reverse complement strand
CACAGAGAGAGACACACAGACACGTACACAGACACACACACACACACACACACACACACACACACACACACACACACACACACACACACATACACATATATCTGTATATATATATATATATCCACACATATACATATATAAGCATATGTATATTTGTATATGTATGTATATATGCACACACACACACACACACACACACACACACACACACATATATATATATATATATATACAGATAGATAGAGATAGATAGATACGTAGATAGATCGAGAGAGAGACAGACAGGCAGACAGAGACAGACAACTGTCACACACACACACACACACACACACACACACACACACACACACACACACACACACACACACACACACACAGAGTATACGTGGGCAGCCTGTCGATCTTCCTGTCAAAGTTGGGAGAGCAGAGAGAGAGAGAGAGAGAGAGAGAGAGAGAGAGAGAGAGAGTAGCTTATACTGTTACATGGTAGCGACATCCCAAAAAGATGAATCATGAGCCTGTCACTCGAATCGTCAATATCTGGTCATCACATCTGACCCAGGAACGTTGTGTCGCTGGGCCGTTGTGTTCTGTTTCTAGTTTGTGCAGTTTGTAGTTGTTTTGTTTGCTTCTTCTTGTTGGCCCGATTCTGAGAGACAGCTTGTGCTCTGATAGCGTTTCATTGGATGTAAAGTGTACTTCGAAGCGCCAAGTTTTTGATACGTGAAGGCGCGTCATATCATAACTATAACATCTCCTTAGATACCCTCCCCCCTCCCCATCATCCCACCCCCACCACCACCACCACCACCACCACCACCACCACCACCCGTGCCGCCAATTTAAAAAAAAAAAAAAAAAAAAGAAGAAGAAGAAAAAAAACCCATATCTTTGTGATAAAGCGCCCATTAGAAACCTTTCTAGCAGAAAAAAAAAATCTCAATACTATCTGCATAGTTGATCATGAATTGACTATGAGAAACATTATTCACAAAAAGCAAATGTGTGCCCTTTTTATGTCAGACTCACTTGAACATATGTGTGTGTATGACATAGTTAGATAGATGGCTAGATAGATAGATAGATAGATAGAGTGGGGGGAGGGGGGAGAAAGAGAGAGAGACAGAGAGAGAGATTTCAACCAGAGAATTGAAACAGAGCATGTCAGTGACAGAAAAAGAGGTGGGAGGACAACACGGATTCTTGCTGAGTTGACCAAACACACGTGCGCGTTTGCTTACGTAAACTGAACCCATACATATAATCTACATGTATACGCATGCGCACTCGAACACTGTGATGCATATCACACACACACACACACACACACACACACACACACACACACACACACACACACACACACAGCGAGAGAGAAAGAGAGAGATATACCAAGTGAGACAGAGACAGACTGAGAGACAGACAGACAGTCAGACAGAAATATATGCAGACAAAGAGAAACTGGGACATAAATGTAATTAACAGAGACGGGAGTACAATTAACAACAAACATCAAACACCCTTCGATCCGTTATTTCAACTCTATCTCTCTCTCTCTCTCTTTCTTTCTTTCCCTCACACACACACACACACACACACACACACACACACAAAGACCAAACGGTGAACAAGCACCTACGTGTGTGAATAAAACATCAGCACGGCTCAACACAAGACCACAAAACAGCAGCAATCAGTACAGGGCTGAGGGCGACACACACACACAGCATCACTGTGGAGAGGACCTCAGGACATGAGACACACGATTGTGTCAGTGGTGCGTAAATCACCACCACCACCACCACCACCACCACCCCACACACCCACCTTCTCCCGCCACCCACAGTGCTAACCCTCCACCCCCTGCCCCCACGATTACTCCAAGCCGGTAGACCGCCAGCCAACTTGTCTGTCACTGTGTGAAACCTGGTGCCAGTATGTGCTGAGCCGGACGGTCGCCAGAGGCCCTGAAACACTAGCTCTGCCTCCATATAGATAGAGAAAGAGAGAGAGAGGGGGAGAGAGAGACAGAGACAGAGAGACACATAGAGACAGACAGAGACAGAGAGAGACAGAGACAGAGAGAGAGACAGAGACAGACAGACAGAGACAGACAGAGAGACAGAGACAGACAGAGACAGAGAGAGAAATAGAGAGAGAGAGGGGGGGAGAAAGAGAGAGAGAGACGGCGAGAGGTCAATCATGCAAACTTCCCTTTTATCTGCCGTCTCTTCCCCTCACACCTCAGCCACCCACCTTCTCCTTATACCCCCAACACCCCTTCCCTCCGCACGCACCCCCCCCCCTCTCTCTCTCTCTCTCACCTATGTGCAGGGTAATGTGTGTGTGTGTGTGTGTGTGTGTGTGTGTGTTGGAGCTCATGTACGTTTATATGTATTTGACTGTGCTTTCATATCTGTGAAACTGCATGTTTGGTGCATATCTGTTATGCATGTGTGGGTGTATGTCTGAATGTGTGTCTTCATGTTTTACATTTATT
>NC_134894.1:8333435-8335935 GCF_041734735.1 Babylonia areolata | reverse complement strand
TGCACTTAGAGTGAACCGGTATATTAAGTGTGCTTTGATTAAATTTAGATTTGGCATTTTTGACCGCGTGTCATCGAATAAGTTGCAGGTCCAAAGGTGAGAGTGAAGTATGATGTCGTTTATGAAACATAGACAGAGAAGATGAGATCCATTTTTTGTTAAGGTGTCCTGCCCTTTTAGACCTCAGATCGAAATTTATTGAACGTATTATAATAATCCTTGCAATTTCAGATTAAATGTGTTTTGTCGTCCAGAAATGAGTCTACTCTCTGTGGACTTGCTATTTATATTTACAAATCCTTGAAAAGACTGAACATTGTGACATCATAATCTTTTCTTCTGCTGATGTATATGCTTATGATATAATTGTGGTATCAGCTATAATTCCAGTATTTGTACTTGTGTCACAAACCTTCAGTAAGGGGCTTTGGCCTTTATTTGAATAAAACAGTTCATTCGTTCGTTCGTTTGTTCGTTCGTTCTCTCTCTCTGAGAACGGCGAAGCAACGTATGGATGTAGGTATCCTACAATCTGATAATTATGAGACTCAGGACTCCAGAACAGAGCTGCACTCTTTCAGCTCTCTCTCCTGATATCGCCTGACGGTCCTGCTTGCCTTCTGGGGGCGTACATCCCTCACGATAGACACCTGATCCACAGCCTGGCAGACTCTTCCCCTCCCTCCCGTCACCGGGGGAGACAGGCCATCCCGCTTTGGCTGTTCTCTGCTGGTAACAGCCTTCCACCGTGATTGGATTGATGCTTTGTATCAGAGATGTGTAGTTAGCACAGACAGACATACAGACATACATACATACAGGCAGGCAGGTAGACAGACAGACAGACAGACAGACAGACAGAATGAATGAATGAATCTTTATAGATAGATATAATGAATGAATGAATGAATGAATCTTTATAGATAGCGAGATAGATAGATAGATAGATAGAATGAATGAATGAATGAATAAATGAATGAATGAATGAATGAATTTTTATTTTCCAACGGTGAAGATATTAGCACACTGGTCGACTTACACAGATAGATAGACAGATGGATAGATAGACAGATAGACAAATAGATAGACAGACAGATAGATAGATAGATAGATAGACAAAATGAATGAATGAATATTTATTTTCCGGCGGTGAAGATATTAGCAACATTGGCCGACTTACACAACTGCCATTGTTTTAAGATACACATAACCATATTTTTACACATGTCTATTTGTACTCTATACAATAGACTGGTAGATATACAGCAGAGGCAGAGTGATAGTTTTTCAGGCAGACAGATAGCTTGAAAAACAGACAGACAGATTTTGATTGACAGAAAGAGACAACAACAACAAACAAAAAAAAGCAGAGAACAATCCTTTTCAGTGTTGCCGTGGGTTCTTTCACGTGCTGCTAAGCGCATGCTACTACTCACACAGGACCACGGTTTATCGTCTCATCTGAGAGACTTAACATTCAGACCACAGCTTAAGGTCCGAGTAGAGGAGGAGGTGTGTGGGGTAGGGGTGCGGGGGGCGGGGGGGGGGGGGGGGGGTTAAAAATGCCCGGTCGTCACGAGCAAATCTTGTCCCCTTCACCGGTGTGGACAGGGCTAATAGACAAACGATCGATATCCTGACGGGAAGGGGGGTCGATGAGAGGGGTGGGGGTGTGGGGGTTGGGGGTGGGGGGGGGGGCTTTCAAACCTGATGCTCGTCACTCACCTCTTCCCCCCCTATCCCCCCCCCCCTCACCCTCACTGACCCTATCCCACCTTCCGCTAACTAAACAACACGCCACGAACACCGGAAAAAAAAAGGACTGGGTCGTCTCCCTTTGCGCCTGTCAGTCTGACACGATTGAAACGAATAGAAGGACGACAACTCAACATAACTGATGGAATGGACTAATCCTTTCGGCAATCACAACATAGAAAGACAGTGGACACCTCGTTCAGTTAATATATATTGTCATTCTAAATTGATTATGCTACATTTACAGAGAAGAATAACAATAATAAATTCGATATTTCAGACTGACTGAACAAAAATGTGCGTAACACACTTAGCATATTTTTTCAAATAAAATCATTTAAAAAATTTGTACATTGACTACTACTACTACTACTACTACTACTACTGATAATAATAACAATAATGATAGTGTGGTTCGTCCGTCGGGATCGACGAGGACCATCTAGTCATCCTGGGGGTGGGTGGGTTGGGCTCTATGGGTGCGCAGATGACTGGTCAGGCCAATCCGCGCCCGGAAGGTTCTGACGCAGTGTGGACAGGGGATAGTGGCGGTTGTCGGGGACTTGCTGGCACTGCTTTTCCTGGCCTGTCTGCGTTGCTCTGCTGCAGCGATTCTGTTGGCCTCACAGGATTTGGCGCCTTTGTGGACAGCTGAACGCCACTTTGGTCTGTCCATTTCAATTACAATCATTTTAAAAGTTTGTACATTGACTACTACTACTACTACTACTGATAATAATAACAA
>NC_134894.1:8300935-8310935 GCF_041734735.1 Babylonia areolata | reverse complement strand
GCATGCTAATTGTGTTGTGTTTCTGTCATGTGTGGTTGAATGATTGTGTTTTGAGAGTCCCCCCTTCAGAGAGAGAGAGAGAGAGAGAGAGAGAGGACGAGAGATAGAGACACAGAAACAGACAAACAGACAGACATACATACATAAAGAACCTTATTCTGCTACATATGCAAATTCTGACAGATAGCATCCCAGAATGAAACGGTAGGTATATCTCAATAGATCACCCTAACAACCTCAGCCTTTTTTTTTTTTTTCTTTTTTTTTTTACATCGAGAGGGATCGCAAATTGCGTTACATGTGTTCGGCGGCCACTTGGACTCTTCAATGTCCGAGCTTGGCTTCTGTGAACAAACCCAGGTTTGTACTTGTAAAGATGGTCGTTGTTTAACCATGAATGAGAAAGAAAGAGAGAGATCTCGCCACGGGGCCGAGAGAAAAGAGAGTCAAAATGGTGGGGGTGGTAGTAGTAGTTGTGGTGGTGGTAGGTTGGGGGTGGGGGTGACGGGGTGGAGATGGGTGACAAAGGTAGAGGGTGAGGGTAGGGGGGGGAAGGTGGGGGGGGGGTCGTGAGGGGAAAGGGAGGGTAGGAGCGTGTCCATGGTGATATCTCGTTGGGTTCACTTTCCTACCCCCCCTGTCACCCCTTCTCTTACAGGTAGGAGGTATACACACACACACACTCAGACGCAGACATAGACACGCACACAGACACACACAGAGATACAGACAGACACACACACACGTGCGCACACACACACGCTCGCGCGCGCACACACACACACACACATTCACACACACACAGAATTACGGCAAAATGTTTCCATCAAGCAGCTTGACTGACTGGCTGGCTGAAAGACATCAAAGGTGTGGCTGTTTAGTAACACAGTATGATCAACCACCTGTACACACTGTGTCCAATTCGACAGTGCTTTCCATTGTCAGTCGACTCTGTTTCAGCATTTACTGCAACTGGACATGTTAAAACAAAACAAAACAAAAAGAAACAAGAGAGACAAGGCCTTCAAGACTCACTTGTGATAAATTAAGTCCCCTAGCATTAATTACAGAGTAATTTCCCTTTTTTACTATCTGCACCAAAACGTTTGCAAAATAAATAAAAATTCCATGCTTAGTAAAAGAAGTTCCTGTTTGAACAAAAAATGATAATAATGACTCCTCTTGTTGTTGTGTCAGAATAAGAGGTCAAAGTGCCAAGTTTAGAGAATACAAAAAATATAAATATAACAGTAAATGCAATTTGCATATAATTAGGCTTCGTTTTTTTTTTTTTTTTGTGCCCATCCCAGAGGTGCAATATTGTTTTAAACAAGATGACTGGAAAGAACTGAATTTTTCCTATTTTTATGCCTAATGTTGTGTCAACTGACAAAGTATTTGCAGAGAAAATGTCACTGTTAAAGTTTACCACGGACACACAGACAGACACACACACACACAGACAACCGAACACCGGGTTAAAACATAGACTCACTTTGTTTACACAAGTGAGTCAAAAATACAATAACTACCATACATAAAAAAAACTCATTCAATTTCAGTTCCTCGAGGACCCCTCACTGAGTTCGGACAGTATCAGTAACAGTATCAGTAGCTCAAGGAGGCGTCACTGCGTTCGGTCAAGTCCATAATTATGAGCTACACCACATCTGCCAAGCAGATGCCTGACCAGCAGCGTCACCCGACGCGTTTAGCCAGGCCTTGAGAAAAATAAAATGAATTTAAAAAAAAAAAATAATGAATAAAAAAATATAAAAAAAAATTATTAAAAAAAAAAAATCCATGTAATCGACACCACGTCTGCTGGACAGATGCCTGGCCAGCAGTTTCAGTTTCAGTAGCTCAAGGAGGCGTCACTGCGTTCGGACAAATCCATATATACGCTACACCACATCTGCCAAGCAGATGCCTGACCAGCAACATAACCCAACGCGCCAGTGATGCATTGAATGCATGCATTTTTTTTTTCGGTGTACCAGCGTGGTGGATTTCGTCTGCAGAAATGTTGGCCAAAGGGCAACACATGTTTTCAAGAGGTTTTTTTGTTGTTGTTGTTGTTGTTAAAGCATTAAGCGCATGCTGCACACTGGACATCGGTTTGTTGTTTGATCTGAATGACTTGACGCTCAGCTTTGATTTTCCAGTCCAACTTAAAACCAGTTCAGTGCCGGAGAATTTTGTATAAAAAAAATAATAATAAACAAGAGAGGCAAGGCCTTCAAGACTCACTTGTGATACACTTTAAAAAAAAAAATCCAAGCTTTTTATGTATTAAGTATAATTTCAAAATGTAATGTTTAAGATGAGAAAGATCAGTTTAAAGCAAATTAAGTCCCCTAGCATTAATTACAGAGTAATTTCCCTTTTTTACTATCTGCAACAAAACGTTTGCAAAATAAATAAAACTTCCATGCTTTGCAAAAGAAGTTCCTGTTTCTCAAGTTTAGAGAATACAAAAAATATAAATTTAACAGTAAATGCAGTTTGCATATAATTAGACTTCTTTTTTTTTTTTTTTTTTTTGGTGCCCATCCCAGAGGAGCAATATTGTTTTAAACAAGATGACTGGAAAGAACTGAATTTTTCCTATTTTTATGCCTAATGTTGTGTCAACTGACAAAGTATTTGCAGAGAAAATGTCACTGTTAAAGTTTACCACGGACACACAGACAGACACACACACACACAGACAACCGAACACCGGGTTAAAACATAGACTCACTTTGTTTACACAAGTGAGTCAAAAAGTGCTCTCCTCTTGCCAGGAAATTTTGAGGATTCGGGGGTAATAAATCACAAAAACTTCTAGCACAAAAACTATGGGTGACACAGAAAGTAAGTAAACATTTTTGTGAAGGAAAATGAGTGTATATTCTGTTTCTGGGCTCTTTCACCCAATTAGCTTGATTGTAGATAGCAGTATTCGTGTCTGCTGTGCATCAGGCTTGCCACCTCTCAAAAAAAAAGTCAACCAGCTGATTCAGAAGGAAAAAAAGCGCGAAAAGCGAAAAACACGTTTCACGTCCAGCGCAGGTTCCACCCTGTGTTTCGTGAAAATCGTGGAGCATTGGCAGTTGTCATCCTGCAGTCTCCATTAAAATATGACCACACTCATTCCTAAAAGCCACGCCCTCTTCATGAACTCTGGCTGACATTCAAGCTATCCTCTTACATCACTCCTCTCCCTCTCCTCCCCTTCTTCCAACGCTTGCTGCACATATTCTGTCAGTCATAGCCACTTGTTCAAAAATGCTATCTGATTGGATAGATGGACTGAATTACCATCAAATGGGCTGTCAGTTTCGTCACTCTCGTTGTCAATCACCTTCGTTTTCAAACCAATCATCAGACAAGAGAGATCCTTCTCCGTCGCGAAAGCTGTCCATAATCACAAGCAGAGCTTTCAGAATTGTGTAAATTTGCTGACTGTGGCTATTTACTTTACTGGACACAGTTTTCAATGCATTTTTTGCACATGGTGCAACCCCCTTTTCCATGTATGTATCACATGGTCAGTTAGCAAATTATTATCAGTAGAAAGAGGTCTTCTACCTGATGAATGTTCATTTAAATAGTTTTTTTTTATAATCCAGACACATCAAACTAAGTGTTCTGAGTCTGTTTATGTGAACTGAACCAAACTCCAATGAAGGAAAAATCGGAAGATATGCAGGACGTCAGTGGACGTCTTATAGGCACTATGGCAATACTCTTTGTAGGACGTCAGCTGATGTCTTACAGGCACTCTACTGGTTAAAAGAGAGGGCGAAACCATGATTCGAACCAAGACTTCCACGGACACTGTACTGATAGATAAGCGTCTTAAATTTTCTACCACCCCCTTTCTACCATCTTCATTCCTATTTAAAAAATAATGAAAATAAAATGATAAAAAAAAAGCAAAATGAAACGTAAAGAACAACCAAACTAATACACTACCATGCCCTGGCATTATATACCACCTGGAGACCAAAACAAAAGTCAGAAAAAGATATAATTGTTTGTAACTTTGCACTAAGGAAAAAAGAAGGAAAATGAAAATAGAGTCACTTGTTCATACTTGCAACCCATTGCATATCAGAATTATGTTCTTAGAGCTGAAACACATGTTATTATTTGAACTGAAATGTCGCTACTTCCAGGTGCACACAGAAACACCTCATTACTTAACATAACGATAGGGACAACTTTTTATTGGCGTGGGTTCTCTCACGCATGCTGCACACGGGCTTTCGGTTTATCGTCTCATCCGAATGAATGACCTGTCTTCTTCATTTGAACGACTGTGTGTGTGTGTGTGTGTGTGATAGAGAGAGAGAGAGAGAGAGAGAGAGAGAGAGTGTGTGTGTGTGTGTGTGTGTGTGTATTTGTGTGTGTGTGTTTATGTGTTTACGTGTGTGCACGCCTTTTTCTTCTCGCGAATCTCAAGTTTCCCGTCCTGACACGCCACGTCATAGAGGACCAGTCTAACATTGTCGTGTGTCTCACTCTCAGTCTTAAAGCAGAACAAACATAGACGATGAAGATAAACCTCTTGCTCCTATTCTTCTCGCCCTCCACCCCCACCCCTACCCTTACTATTCCTCTCTCTCATCTCCGTGCCTGATGAAATAGGCCCATACACATGAATATGGTAGAAACGAAGTGAACATAAGATGTAAAGAAAAGGAAGAAAGAACCCGTCATCACCATTAACTCACTCAGTACGGCCAGTCCTCTCTTCTCCTCCACACAGACCCCTCGGATGTCCAGTGGGCGTCTGAATAACCCAACCTTTAGCTTCCGTCGTAAGAATTGTGGTATTCTTTGTCAACATTCACCTCTTCAGTATAAGAGCCTTCCTCTTGAAATATTTTGATGATGGTAATTGGGGTGAAAGCTGTTAACGTCGTCTCTTTCGCCGTTCGTATGGAGAGAGTTAAAATCTTCACTTCCTGTATGAGTTAGAAACACGAAGCTTTATTCATTATTCTGAAACACGTGGTTTGAAAGCATGCACTGGTGCAAAAATCAACTTTCAATGAGAAAGCATGAGTAAGCCCGCTGTAACAGGCCAGACTCTAGGAAATGATGTTTTAACAGTTCTGACAAAAATTAATAATCATGCTCTCTTGTCTAAGCTGTAACTGAATGTTCAGAAGACTGAATACGCCGATCCTCAATCCATAAAAAGCATGATGTTATCTCGACATACGTTTTTGCTTCTTATTTGAGTTCATTGCACTCTGAAATTGTTGGACGATTTATGTTGATTTTTTTAAGCTTTTGTTCATGTTTGCTAGCAGGTTTTTTGTTATATACAATATCATCTCCTTGTTCCGTTTTTATGGCGTTTTGCAGTCATTGTAAAGCTTATTGAGGCTTTGGGATATGCTGCATACATTTCCATAAATTTCTGTAATTTTTATTGACAAAAATGTGGTACAGACTAGCTGGGTGAGCAAAGTGTACACATGGAACATAGTCCGGCCAGGAGTGGTATGGCATGGCCTGGGCTGGTTTATCCAGTGGGTTAAACTGGACTTGGCTGCTTCAAACCCAGGGTATAAATTAACCAGAGGGTAGACCTCGGCATGTTACACTGGGTGAGCAAAGAACTGAATACATTCATAATCTGCGATGTTGTTTAAACGTTTCACCCATGAAATAGTTATGATTCATTTCGAACTACACACAACGGAGAGTAGAAATGAAGGGCCATGCTGAAATTTACCAACATCGAATCATAGGAGGAGGAAACTCGTAAACTTGAACAGGTCCAGAAAATGGATTCGATCCTTGGAACAGTTGGACATCAGTTAAAACACCATCAAGAACGAAGCCTCTGACATCCAGACATGTGCCAGGAACAGGGATGAACATCGATTTCAACCATGAAAGCAAAATACACATCTCACGTAAAAGAACCCACGGCAACAAAAGGGTTGTTCCTGGCAAAAAAATCTGTAGAAAAATCCACTTCCATAGGAAAACTAATAAAATTGCAGGCATAAAAAAAAGGAGGCGTTGTCAGTGTAGTGACGCGCTCTCCCATGGGAGAGCAGCCCGAATTTCCCACAGAGAAATCTGACAAAAAGAGTAATGCAATACAATACAATCGCCGACCAGGCTCAAAGAGGTGATGATGATGTTTTGAAGAGTGGCTTAAGGAACAGCTAAACTTGCTTCAGGTAGATTTACCCGCAGATACACTTTAATCGACAGGTACGATGGTCCACTTAAGGAGAAGCGTGAGCGAAGGAAGCAGGGCTCAACTTCTGGAGACGTTTTCCCTTGCAACACCTGTGGGAAGTGCTGCGCATCCAGAATCGGCCTCTTCTCACATACGAGGACACACACCGACAAATAAGCCTGCCTGCCTACTTGTCCGTCGGTCAGACGGGAGACTCCATTATACGATGGTCCACTTACTCATGAACCACCCCTGATAGCCAATGGCACAGTCCATCTCTCAAAGGTACGGGGTGGCTCGTGAGACCTGAGGTGGGCAACACGCGATAAGGACAATGCAGCAGCGGTACCATCTTCAATCAGAAAAACAGTAACGACGTGCAGGACACACACGTTTCCAGGCCGTCAGTACAAACGATGCCACCACCAGGAAAGGCGACTGTCCCAGGAGGCACCAACCTTCATTCCAGAACTCCCCACGCAGAACCATTCTTGCCAGAGATCTGAACTTTCAGCACCACCGCGACGTGACCATTAACCTAACACCGCTGCCGCCACTGTGAGGACGACGGGACTTTGGGCTGAGTTCACATACGTATCTTATCAGTGTTAAGTTTGCTTAGCTTTAAGAATTTTCATTTCCACGGAATATGCGTAGACTTACGGAAGGGTTCAACGACCATATAATTTTTTTTAAATCGCGTAGACGTAGGGAAAGTCTTATCACAGTCTTGACGCTAAGCAAAAGTAGTGTCGTCTTAGAAAAAAACAAACTTGACGCAGTCTAAACGCTGAGCAAAAGTAGCGTCGTCTTAAGAAAGAGCTTAACGCAGTTTTAATGCCAAGTGAACGTAGCGCTGACTTAAGGAAAATGTTAACTCTGTCCTTACGCTAAGCGAATGTAGTGTAGACTTACAACAACAACAACAACAACAACAAAGAAAGAAAAGGTCTTAACACAGACTTAACGCTAAGCAAACGTAGCATACTCTTAGGAAAAAGTCTTAACACTAGGCAAACGTCTTCACGCAGTCTTAATTAACACTGAGCAAACGTGGCGTAGACGAATGAAAAGTCTTATTGAAAGCTTCGAACACTTTGCTAGGATCCCATGATGTGCTACTCTGCCCTGGCGCAGACCTTTAGAATGGCGACACCCATGTTTCCATGGTGCTAGCGTCGTTCACCAGCCGTGTCCAACATGATCAGACTGTCTGAACGGTCATAGCCAGTCAACTGTCCACACCCTTCACCTACTGACCACGTTTGGGGTGTGCCAGCCCAATTCGCCTCTTCCCAAAGGGGATGCTGTTTTGCCTATTCCCAGTTCGCCTGAAACAAGTAACAAAATACAACAAACAAAAATTGCACTTTTTTGATAGGTGTGTGCGCGCGCGCGCGCGCGCGCGTGTGTGTGTGTGTGTGTGTGTGTGTGTCTGTGTGTTTTCGTATTTGTGTGTGTATCCATTCGCGCATGTGTGTGTGTGCGCGCTTCGTTGCACGGATTGTAATGTTTTCTGGAATATGCGCACATGCCCGTAAGTGTGTTTTAAAGCGTTCGCGTTTGCGTGTATATACGTGCATGTTCGTATCTTTTCACACTGAATGGTGACTTGAGTCTGCGCACGTATATCAGATCACACACACACACACACACACACACACACACAAGAGACAAAGCGATATCATGTTTTATGGCAGGGGGCGTGCGTGGGGGTGTCAGGCGGAACTCCATCTCACGGTGGTGACGTTGACTTACAAGGGTTAAGATGGCCTGGGAAGGTATCCATGCGTGTCTGAGTTGAATTGAATTTATAGCTTTGTTTTGCTTGCAACGCCAGAGGCAGTGCATGTGCGTGTGTTTTTGTGTGTGGGTGGTGGGGATGGAGAGGAAGAGTGGAGGGGGGGGGGAATTTAGAGGGGGTGTGTGGGTTAAGGGGTGGTGGTGAGCGAACATTGTATACCCGTGGAAAGCATGTGCCGAGAGCATGATTGCTCCTCTGTTACTGTGTCCTGAAACTAGTCCTTGACTCCTCCCTGTCTCCCTTCCTTCTCCCCCCCCCCACTCTCTCTCTCTCTCTCTTTCTGTCTTTCTGTGTGTCTCGCTCTCGGTCTGACAATATCACTATCAAACGTTTCAGAGATACCTTGATAAGATTGCGACTTGGTGTAAACGAGCTTGGTGTAAACAGAAGATTCCAGAACGCGGATGTAAACCGTTTCTGCCCGTTTTGTCCTGGCACCCTGGAAGATGAATGCCATTTCATTTTTGTGTGTCCTAAATACGGTCATATCCGCCAGAAATATATTCCAGAGTTCATGAATATCAATGACAATACATTGTTTCCTATTCTACAAACCCCATGTGTTACCTCCCAGAGAAATCTTGCTATGTACACTTATTACGCCTTAAAATTTAGAGACGAATTTACATATATAGTAGTATAACTATAAACATGATGAGTACGAACATGAGACGATAAACCGAGGTCCCGTGTGCAGCATGCACTTAGCGCACGTAAAAGAACCCACGGCAACAAAAGGGTTGTTCCTGGAAATATTCTGTAAAAAAAAAAAAATTCCACTTCGATAGGAAAAACAAATAAAACTGCACACAGGAAAAACATACAAAACAACAGCAACAAAATGGTGGCGCTGTAGTGTATCGACGGGCTCTCCCTGTGGGGAGAGAGCAGCCCGAATTTCACACAGAGAAATCTGTTGTGATAAAAAGAAATACAAAATACAAAAGAATTTTCTCTCATTATTTATTCTCAGCTGTGCGCTTCTTCTCTCTCTCTTTGTGCCCCAGAGCTGGATGGACAGAGCGTTCTTGTTAGTGTCCTTAACTCCATACCCTGGAAAAATAATAAAATTTCGTTCGTTCGTTCGTTCGTTCGTTCATTCGTTCTCTCTCGCCCTCGCTCTCTCTGCCTGTAAACGAATCCTGTTTGCGATTCAAAATAAATGATCCGTGTGCAGCTATGATTCCTCAAATTATTTCGGTCAAGGACAGTTTTCGATGGTCATGATGACAGTATCAACAAAAACCTTCTTGTTTTCTTTATTTTGATTTGTTTTATTATCTTACTCTTTCGTTTCTTCTTCTTTTTCTTCTTTCGGAGAAGAGGGTACCAGGGCATTTTTTTTTATTTGAGAAGTGGGGGTTGGTTGGGAGGAAGGGGGGGGGGGGGGTAAAAGGATAGCAAAGGGGATGGGTGGGGGTGGGGTGGGGGTGGTGGTGGTGGAGAGTTGGGGGTATCGCTCAGCGCCGTGTGATTGAAGAGATACTTGGTGAATAGCCAGGCGTGCGAACTCATTGAATATCAGGGTGGGTGGGGGGTGGGGGGGAAAGGACAGACATAGAGAGAGACAGAGGTGTGTGGTGTGTAGGGGGGTGAGGGTGGGGGAGGGGGAGGGGGAGGAGTGAGGCGAGGGGAGGGGTGTATGTCATAGGGACAGACGTAGAGAGAGAGAGAGAGAGAGAGAGAGAGAAGCACATTCCAAATTTTTACTTATATATTCACGCACGCCCACGTCACATGGGTGCACGCGTCTAAACACACTGACACACAGATTCACACACACACACGCACACACACACACAGATATGCAAACATATCCTGCACATGCACGCACACCCTGCGCACGCGCACACACACACACACACACAGAGAAACACACAGAAACACACACATACACTACCACTACAACACACACACACACACACTCATGCACGCACGCGCGCGCGCGCGCACACACACACACACACACACACACACACACTACCACTACAATACTCACACAT
>NC_134894.1:8284751-8293335 GCF_041734735.1 Babylonia areolata | reverse complement strand
GAACACTAGCCAATCTGTTGTTTTCAATTATTTTCTTTTGTTGCTCTACCGCACCCTCGAGCAGTGTGATGCGGTCACACAGAGTCAGAATCACTTCTCGTAATTCCGCAATGGCATCCGTACTCCCACACACCGCAGAAGTTGATGCCTTTATAGTGTCCGCGGGTAGATTGCTCCACGGTCGGCGAAGGTGTTGCGCTCAGCCGTTGCCTGTCTCGCCGGTCGGACTCGGTTGGCATTGTTGCTGAACTGGAGGCACCATCCACAGATGACTCAGCATGCTGTTTTGCAGTTCGAGTCAGTGTCTTTCGCGTCGCAGTACCGCCGAAACTTCTGGTTCTCATTTTCCCCATCACCGAGAGAAGCTTTCACAGCAGGCGAAATTTATCTGCCAGTAGGTTCCGCCATTTTGCTTGTGTACATAACTACATGCATGTATATGAATGTGTATTGTGTGTGCGTGAGTTTATGTAAGTTTGTGCTGCCTATGTGTGCGTGTGTGTTAGGGTAGCTGTTAGATACACATGTAGTTAAAATGTATGTATGCAGTGTGTGTGTGTGTGTGTGTGTGTGTGTGTGTGTGTGTGTATGTGGTGTGTGTGTAGTCACATTTTGGTGTATGTATGTAACATAGATGTAATGTTTTATGTAACAAAGCGTTTTTGTAAAGCACCTAGAGCAGATTTCCGGATAGTGTGCTATATAAGTATCCATTATTATTATTATTATTATTATTATTAACGAAGAACCGCCACTCCTGTCTGTGTTGGGGCCTGTTTCTGAATGGTGCAAGATGTGTGGCCCAAGGTCTTGAGTCATGTGTCACATGTTTAAGAGTTGACATGTAGGTGGCTTGTTGTTTTTGTTTGTTTGGGTTTTTTTTCCTGCTGTGTTTTTTGTTTGTTTGTTTGTTTGTTATTTTTTTTGGTGTGTTTTCTTGGTGTGTGGTTTTTGTTTGTTTTCATTTAGCAGTATTCTTTGAATAGTTCTGCATATTGGAAAACTATTCTTACTGTTTGAATATAACATGGTTCTGGTTTCCAAAACGAATGATTTAATATTTAAAAATAAAATAAAATAAAATAATTTTAAAAAACAACATCGACAATATTCCTGGTTCTAGATCATTTTTTTCGTTTCGTTTTACTTTGTATATAATTTTCATTATTACATCTTTCATTTGGGCGGGTTTTAGGACGCGATTTGTCGAAATCAAAATCCTAAGAAACACACCAATATTCAATTCGTGTAACTGTGATGTGTCCAAGAAAAAACAACCACACACACACACACACACACACACACACACACACACACACACACACACACACACATATATATATATATATATATATATATATATATATATATATATGATCGACATTGTCATTGCTGTTGTATTGTATGTGGAGCGGGATGGTAGGGGGGGGGGCGTGTGTGTGTGTGTATGTGTGTGTGTGTGTGTGTGGTCGTGAGTGTTTTTTTTTTTTTTGGTTTTTTTGGAGGTGGGCGAAAAACACTATCTGTATGAGATTTCAAGACAAATACATGCCAGATGATGGAAATGCAACGTGTAATAGGTAACTGGTGCACGGCTGGAGACAAAGAAGACAAAGAAGAGAGAGAGACTCCTGCACAACACTGAACAAACACCAACAGAGGATCGCAAGAGCTAACAGGATGTCAACACTGTTTACCTTCTTGCTTCAGTGTGCCACTTCGAGCTTCATCTGCCCACGTGTAATGATGCCCCAAGCAACTAAGGATTTTTGTTGTTGATGTTGTTGTTGTTGTTGTTGTTGTGTAAAGAAAAAGTAAAAAAAGAAAACAAAAAGCTATTGTGAATGTCTCTTTTAGAGTAGTAAATCGGGAAGGCCCGAAAAAAAAAAAAAGAAAGAAAGAAAAAAAAAAAAATATATATATATATGTGTGTGTGTGTGTATGTGTGTGTGTGTGTGTGTGTGTGTGTGTGTGTGTTTACTTCCATATTTCCACTTTTTAAAGTGGTCACCAAACCCATTCCCATGTGTGTGTTAAGTTGGGTTGTTGTTTTTTTTAAAAAACTTTTTTAGGTATTTCGCGTGGGTGTGTCTATGCCACTCGATCTCTACATCCCTCTCCCTCTCTCTCTCTCTCTCTCTTCCTTTCTCTCTGCCACGTCTCTCTATCTCTTTTTCATTGTGTATGTAAATCTGTCACTGATTTATGTTCTCTCTTTTCATGTGAGACAGATAGAGAGAGAGAGAGTGTGTGTGTGTGTGTGTGTGTGTGTGTGTGTATGCGCACGCGCGCGAGGGTCGGGTGATGGGGTGGGGGGGGCATATGTGTGTGTATGTGTGTGCGCGCGTGCGTGTGTATGTATGTATGTATGTGCGTGTGTGTATGTGTGCGTGTGCACCCGCTCACGCGTGTGCCCCTTTTCAGTCATCATATATTCTTGACATATAGTAATCTGAGGTGTTCTATGAACATCATGTCCGTCACTCGTGGAGCACGAATCGTGGGGAGAAAACAAACAAACAAACAAACAACAACAAGTGGCACACCGCTGGAGTCTCCCGTCGGACCGACGGATGAGTAGGCAGACAGGCTTATCTGTCGGTGTGTGTCCTCATAATTATGGGAGAAGAGGCCGATTCTGGATGCGCAGCACTTCCTGCATGTGTTGCAAGGGAAGACGTCTCCAGAAGTTGAGCCCTGCTTCCTTCGCTCACGCTTCTCCTTAATGGCCAGCGTTCTCTTGTATTCAAACGTCTTTATGCCACTATAGCACAGCATCCTCCAGCGAGAGCGGTCAAGTGGCACACCAGTTAACTCACTCAGTACGGCCAGTCCTCTCTTCTCCTCTACACAGACCCCTTGGATGTCCAGTGGGTGTCTGAATGACCCAACCTGTAGCTTCCGTCGTCAGAATTGTGGTATTCTTTGTCAACATTCACCTCTTCAGTATAAGAGCCTTCCGCTTGCAGTATTTTGATGGTGGTAATTGGGGTGAAACGCTGTTAACGTCGTCTCTTTCGCCGTTCGTATGGAGAGAGTTAACCACAACGAACAGCCAGACAACAACAGGGTGTGACACACTGAACCACATCTCTCACAGACGAGGGCGGGGAGAGGGGAAGGGGGAGAGAGGGGGGGGGAGGCCTGAGGAGTTTGTTCAATGTCCCGAAACACGTGCTGGTTAGTGTAGACATATCTAGAAGATAGCTATCTAATCTATCTAACGCCCACACTGGTAGACCATCACGGAGAGGGCACGAGGTTGGACAAGGTCCGGTTTCTTCTTCCCGTCCCGTGCCGTCATAGACGACATACATAAACAAACAAACATATGTTATCTTACGTTACCTGTGATGAGAACACTTTTTACCTGATGTTGACACTGGACAAACAAAGCTAGGCCTGCACTGGGCTACCATAGTGCTAACTTTAGGGAAGGACTTTGATCGGAATTGTAAAGAGAGGTGTGTGGGTGTGGAGGGGGAGGGGAGGCGGGGGGTAAGGAGGGTAAGGGGGTGGTGCTGGAAAAGTGCATGGAGGGTGGTGGGGAGCAGGGTAGCTGAGGCAGGTGGGGTTTGCGGGGATGTGAGAGATGATGCGCAAAAGAGAGAGACAGAGACGCAGAGAGCACACACACATAATTTGTGTGTGTGTGTGTGTGTGTGTGTGTGTGTGAAATCCACTAAACTTATGTAAACAGAAGAAGAAGAAGAAGAAGGTCAGTGGAGAGCTGTCGAGAAAAAGGCGTGGTTCCATGATCTTTCAAACCTGATAGATTCCACTTAACCCACTTCCCTTCAACACCAAGCCGTCTTGAGACACATGTATTGTCGCCCCTGCATGGATTGTCGCCCTTCTGCTCTGGTGCTGTTGTTGCGGCATGTATTGTCGCCCCTACATGGATTGTCGCCCCTCTGCAATGATGCTGTTGTTGCGGCATGTATTGTCGCCCCTGCATGTATTGTCGCCCCTGCGTGGATTGTCGCCCCACTAAACTATTGTTGCTGTTGTTGTTGTTGTGTGTGTATGTTCGTGTGCGCACGATCGTATGAGAATGCTGTGTTGAGACACATGTATTGTCGCCCCTGCATGGATTGTCGCCCCTCTGCACTTGTGCTGTTGTTGTGGCAGGTATTGTCGCCCCTGCATGGATTGTTGCCCCACTAAACTATTGTTGTTGTTGTGTGTGTGTTCGTGTGTACATGCGCGTATGAGAATGCTGTGTGCTTGTTTATGTGAGTGCATGTGTGCGCGTGTACTACGTGTGTGTTTAAGAGTGAATTCGTGTTAATGTAAAAAGGGGGTATGTGGTTGAGAGGTTGGGGTATGATATGTGCGGGTGTATTTGGCGTGTGTTTGGATGTGTGTGAGTGTGCATGCATGTTCGCGTGTTTGTGCGTGCAGATGTGCATGTATGTGTGCGTGTGTGCGTGCCGTGCGTGCGTGTGTGCGTGCGTGTGTGTGTGTGTGTGTTTGTTTTTTTTATCCGCGAGGGCACAGCCCTTCAACGACTCTTCGCTGGATCGTAAAAGTTCCATCACAACTCCTCACTCACTCTTCACATCAGCGCCAGTGCAGAGTGGGCGACGATATGTGCAGTGAGTGCTGCACGTATTGTCGCCGGCGACAATCTTTTCAGGGGTGACAATACATGCCGGAACAAGCCACGCCGCCTCCAGCATTCCGATATTTCTGACGTAGCTTGTAACGTTGGAAAGACTAGCTGTGTCATCTGTTTGCACTGTGGAATGGGACTCTGTTGTTGTGTTGGTCATATGATATCATTATCAACAACGTCGAATAGAGACAGTTACCTCCTTTTTTTCTTCTTCTTTTTTTTTCTTCTTTTTTTTTCCGCACCCTTATTCACTTATGTTTGCGTAGCGTGGCGGTTTCTATATAATGTTTTGATAATACTCCGGCAGTTAAGATTTTGTTATCGGTGTTGTTGTTGCCTTAAAACGAGCAAAGTTTAGATGTACACCCATGTAGTTTTGATTGTGCGATTATTCTGACCATTCTGTTTTCCTTCTTTTTTGTTTGTTTGTTTGCTTTTGTTGTTGTTGTTTGTTTGTTTGTTTTGGGGGGATATTTATACTCTATTATGATGATGATGATGATGATGATTATATTCCACGATACTATACTATACTACACTATATTATACTACACTCTATTATGCTATACTATATCATACTACATCTAATTTCATCTCATCTCATCACATCATAATCATATTATATATCGTATTGTATCATATCACATCATATCATACCTCCATTCGTATCATAACATACCATATTGTATCGATAATATCACTTTGTTTAAATGTACTGATAAACTGACATTAAATAGATTAAATTTTCGATTATCTGCGATGTATGTGTGCATATGCCTTTCTTTCCAGTATACTTATTATACATATCATACGCCTTGTAACTACTCCAATATATGGATTGCATATTGCGTTGTAACCACTTTAATACATACATTACAGATTGTGTTGTAACCAAATGCAAACAGACAGTGCTCAGGTTTAGTATGCTGTAGCTGAGTTCACTTTGCACAGCATGGCTTTGGTGTTGAGAGCTGGGAGATACGGTAAACGGACGAAGCCCCAGTGGACAAAATCCCCACGGACAAAACCCCAACCCGTTTATATGAAAAGTGGACAAAACCCACTCTCACATACTTAAAACCTCAACCTCGGCCCCATAACTACAAAGTAGTCGTTGGGGGAAGCCTGAGGACCGCAGACGCAACCTCCCTTCTCCATCTGTCTCTGTCGGCAGCCGCTGGCAGCAGCTCACGTGTGTGGAGTCCGGTCCATTGTTTGATGTTCTCATGCCAGTTCTTCCGCTGTCTTCCTCTTCTTCTCCCGCCCTCAATGGTGCCTTGCATGATTGTTTTGGACAAGCTGGTGTGTCGAGTGTTGTGTCCAAACCATATCAGCTTGCGTCTCTTCACAGTTGAAAGGAGAGGTTCCTGAGGTCCAGCACATAAAAACACATAATGATAAAACGCATAAATGATATACTGGGCAAGACAGAGTGACAGAGAGCAGGAAGAAATGAGGGGATGCCTCAGTGTAAGAAAGTAGTGTAGGATGGTAGAACACACGATGTAAAATCGTGGCCTAAAAAAAGAAAGAAACAAAAAGAGGAGAAAACAGCAGTTGCAAACACACGCGAGGAAAGGTGGACTTGTTCACGATGGGGCATGGTTGTCAAACATGTTAACTTGTGCACGGTTCTTTTCATTGTCATTTTAGTCAGTCATTCATTCATTCAGTTAGTCAGTTAGTTAGTTAGTGCCCAGCATCGAAAGCCTGCTGACCCAGTGCCAGCTACGCTGGACAGGACACGTTGTCCGCATGACACACAGCAGGATCCCGAAGATGCTAATGTATGGCCAGCTGAAGGAAGGCCACCGCGAACTTGGAAGACCCTGAAAGTGCTTCAAGGACACCTTGAAGACAAACCTCAAAGCCTGTGACATAGACATCGCTTCCCGGGAAACTGATGCCCGTGACCGCTCTCGCTGGGGGATGCTGTGCTCTAGTGGCATAAAGACGTTTGAAAAGAGAACGCTGACCATTAAGGAGAAGCGTGAGCGAAGGAAGCAGGGCTCAACTTCTGGAGACGTTTTCCCTTGCAACACCTGTGGGAAGTGCTGCGCATCCAGAATCGGCCTCTTCTCCCATGTGAGGACACACATCGACAGATAAGCTTGCCTGCCTACTCATCCGTCGGTCCGACGGGAGACTCCATCATAGTTAGTTAGTTCCTTGATAGTTCTTATTGTATTTTTGTACAGCGGCCGCAATACTTCCACGCCATCAAAGGTATTGTGACGTCAGTTAGGCCAGAATAATTGATATTATATTAGTTGACATTTGTACAACTTTGTACATAGATGTTATCAAAAGAAATTACTGAAGTTTTTTTTTTCATTGGGGATTACAATGGAGTGTGTATGTTTATGGGCACACACACACACACACACACACACACACACACACACACACACACACACACACACACACACACACACACACACACATACACACACACACACACACACACACACACACACACACACATAAACACACACACACACACACACACACACACACACACACACACACACACACACACACACAGATGATGATGATGATGATGATGATGATATAGATACTTATATAGCACCTATCCAAGCTTTGGGCGTTTTACAAACACGGAGTCATTTGCACAACAGGCTGTCTACGTGGGTAGAGCCGACTGGCAGCTACATATGGGCGGTTATCATTCGTTTTCATGCGTCACTTAGTCAGGTTTTAGTCACGCTGACACACTCACTCATAAAGTGTTTCATGTGTCACTTAGGTTTTAGTCACGCTGTCACACTCACTCACACAGTGTTTCATGTGTCACTTAGGTTTTAGCCACGCTGTCACACTCACTCACACAATGTTTCATGTGTCACTTAGGTTTTAGTCACGCTGACACACTCACTCACACAGTGTTTCATGTGTCACTTAGTCAGGTCTTAGTCACGCTGACACACTCACTCACACAGTGTTTCATGTGTCACTTAGTAAGGTCTTAGTAACGCTGTCACACTCACTCACACAGTGTTTCATGTGTCACTTAGGTTTTAGTCACGCTGTCACACTCACTCACACAGTGTTTCATGTGTCACTTAGTCAGGTCTTAGTCACGCTGACACACTCACTCACACAGTGTTTCATGTGTCACTTAGTCAGGTCTTAGTCACGCTGACACACTCGACTCACTCACACAGTGTTTCATGTGTCACTTAGTCAGGTTTTAGTCACGCTGACACACTCACTCACACAGTGTTTCATGTGTCACTTAGGTTTTAGTCACGCTGTCACACTCACTCACACAGTGTTTCATGTGTCACTTAGTCAGGTTTTAGTCACGCTGACACACTCACTAACACAGTGTTTCATGTGTCACTTAAGTTTTAGTCACGCTGACACACTCACTCACACAGACATGTCACTTTACGCGTATGACCGTTTTATGCAGGCAGCCATTCTCCGTTTTGGGGAGTGTACATGCTGGGCGTGTTCTTGTTTCCATAACCTATAGATTGCATGATCTTTAACGTGTGGATTTGAGAGAAAGAAAGAGACAGCGACAGCGAGAGACAGAGACAGACAGAGGAGTAACCGGAATTTCAAAAGGCATCTTGAACAAACACTCACCATTCTACAGCGAAAACTCACCCAGGTAACCTTTCTTATCAGTCACGAGCTCAATATTTGGAGTTAAACTCCGATAGCACACCAGACAACAGACCTTGTTCGAAAAAAATGTGTTTTGAAATCTTGAAAAGAATAGCAAAGAAAAAAATCGAAAAAAGAAAGAAAAAATTAGAGAGAGAGGGTGGAAAGAAAGAAACGGGAGAGAGAGAGAGAGAGAGAGAGAGAGAGAGAGAGAGAGAGAAAGAGAGGGGGGGGAGATATGGGATAAATTCAAAGGTGAGATGGGATATATATATATATATATATGTATATATATATATATATATATATTTTTTTTTTTTTTTTTTTTTT
>NC_134894.1:8252251-8272251 GCF_041734735.1 Babylonia areolata | reverse complement strand
GTCTCTCTCTTTCTGTTTCTGTCTCCGTCGCTGTCTGTTTATGTCTGTTCATGTCTTCCACTGTCTCTGTTTGTCTTTGTTTTGTCTGTCTGCATGTCTGCATGCATGTCTATCTCACTCTCTCTCTCTCTGTGCATCTGTCTGTTTGTCTGTCTCACTCTCTCTATCTGTCTCTGTCTCTCTCTCTCTCTCACGTACACACACACACACACACACACACACACACACACACACACACACACACACACACACAATCACACTTTCTCGATTCCAAAGATTAGCCAGGCACAGGTATGTGTATATATATATATATATATATATATATATATATATATATATATATAGATATATATATATATATATATATATATATCTTCAGGAGTGGCGCGGGGCAGTTTCATGTACAACGTACAAAATATATGGTGACAGGTAAAATCCCCCCACCCCACCCCCCCTCACCCCCTCCATCCCCTGTACTGGGTACTGTTCATGTGTGTTGGAAGCCGGACCTCTTGAGGGGTGGGGTGCGCGCGGACGGGGGGGGGGGTGTGGCACGGGTTGGGTGGGGGCGGGGGGCTGGACGGGTAAGGAAAGGGTAAGTGGTGGTAAGTGACAGGTGACCACGACAGCACGATTAACACCGGTGCAGTGACCACAGAGAAGGAAGAGCCATGGGAACGCTGCTAACTTCATCAGGGCACCCCCCCCCCCCCCCCCCCCTCGTAACATGATCCTCACCTTCACTTCGCTTCACTCCACTCCAGCACGTGCACATCTTTGGAATTAATAATAATAATAATAATAATAATATAATGGTATTTATAAAGCGCTGAATCTTGTGCGTAGACAAATCAAAGCGCTTTCGCATCGCACCAGTCATTCACACGCATGCATAACTCAAAAACTGGAGAAACTGAAGACAAGGAAGAGGCAGGGAAGGGAGGCTATTTTGGGAAGAGGTGGGTTTTAAGGCCAGACTTGAAAGAGCTGAGTGTAGAGACTTGACGAAGCGAAAGAGGAAGTTCATTCCAATTGCAAGGTCCAGAGACAGACAAAGAACGGCGGCCAACAGTCGAGAGCTTGAATCTGGGTATGCGTAAATAGAGTGGGTCCGAAGCTGATCGTAGTTACCGAGATGGAGTGTAGAGGTGAAGGCAGCCACAGAGAAAGGAAGGGGCTGATTTGTGAATACATTTATAACAAAGAGTGCTGATCTTTTACTTTATTCTGTGTGAGACAGGGAGCCAGTGGAGATGTTGCAAAAGAGGAGTGATGTGCTCAGATCTTTTTCTTTCTGAGGACGAGTCGGGCAGCAGAGTTTTGTATGCGCTGAAGGGACTGAATGGATGAAGCAGGCGAACCAGACAATAGAGTTACAGTAGTCAAGGCGAGAGAGAACGAGAGAAACGACAAGTCTAGATGTTGCGTCAATGGACAGATATTTCCGGATGGAATTAATAGACTGTACACTGACTGTGCACGGCATGTGGAGGAGGCAGGTGTTCACTGCTGGTAAGAGGAGGAGGGTACGAATAGAAAGGAGATACTTGACTTACATGACGATTGAAGTTGGCATTGTCATTATTGTGAGGGCGTGGGGGTGGAGAATGGGTGGTTTGGTGGTGTGATAGTGTGTGTGTGGGGTGGGGGTGGGTGGGGTGGGGGGCGGGGTAGGGTTAGTGTGTATGTGAATTAGTGTGTGTGCGTGTGTGTGTGTGTGTGTGTGTGTGTGTGGGTGTGTGCGTGCGTGTGTGTGTGTGTGTTAGTGTTAGTGTTTGTTTGTGTGTGTGTGTGTGTGTGTGTGTGTGTGTGTGTGTGCGTGCGTGCGCGCGCGCGTGTGTGTGTGTGTGTGTATGCAGTTTGATTTCATTTCTATTGAAAATGTAGTTTTAGAACCCACAAGAAAAAGAAAAAAAAAGAAAAAGAAAGAAAATAAACAAACGTTCGAAGTCATGTGTTTATGTATGTGTATGTTTAAGCGTGTGCACAAGCGCGCGTGTGTGTGGGTGGAATGCCTTTCTAGCTGCTGGAAATCTTATCCCATCCCATGTTGACGGTTCTACATACGGGAATGGTACTTGAGGAACGCATAAACTTTACTGCAGCATGTTCCAGTCTTTAGAGTCTTAACTCACTCAGTACGGCCAGTCCTCTCTTCTCCTCTACACAGACCCCTCGGATGTCCAGTGGGTGTCTCAATGACCCAACCTTTAGCTTCCGTCGTCAGAATTGTGGTATTCTTTGTCAACATTCACCTCTTCAGTATAAGACCCTTCCGCTTGCAATATTTTGATGATGGTAATTGGGGAGAAACGCTGTTAACGGCGATTCTTTCGCCGTTCGTATGGAGAGAGTTAACAGTCCGGGAGGTGGACACAAAACATGCGGCACCTGTATTGGAGAGCACTGAGACTTTGGAACGTTATCCAGCTACGCAGTATATTCTGATTGAGTCTCAGACTTATCAGCAGTATAGTCATCCCACTGACGAAAGTGATTTAACTCTCTCCATACGAATGGCCAAAAAAGAGACGACGTTAACAGCGTTTCATCCCAATTACCATCATCAAAATATTGCAAGCGGAACGCTCTTATATTGAAGAGGTGAATGTTGACAAAGAATACCACAGTTCTGACGACGGAAGCTAAAGGTTGGGTCATTCAGACACCCACTGGACATCCGAGGGGTCTGTGTAAAGGAGAAGAGAGGACTGGCCGTACTGAGTGAGTTAATTTGACTAGTCGTTTAGTCTTGATTTTCAGTTTAGTGTAACTTGGTGTTAATATCTTCTTTTTTTTTCTTTACTTTTCCCCCGAAAACAATGGGGCGACAGGAATTGAATTCACTGTACATGATAATCCTTCACTTTATTTTGATCTGATCAAACTCTTTCCAATTTAATGCAAAATCTACCCGTCCAACTGTGGGAGTTGCTTTTTCTTTCTTTCTTTCTTTTCATCCTACTTTTATTTGTTTGTTCTATCTTATCTTATCGTGTTTTATCTTATTTCATCTTATTTTTTGTTTACGCAGAAGAGCTTGTTGACAGGTGGAGATACTGAACACTATACCGTTTCATTAAAAAAAAAGAAAAAAAAGAAAAGAAAAGTGTTTTGTACAAATTCGTGGAGTGATGGCCTAGAGGTAACGCGTCCGCCTAGGAAGCGAGAGAATCTGAGCGCGCTGGTTCGAATCACGGCTCAGCCGCCGATATTTTCTCCCCCTTCACTAGACCTTAAGTGGTGGTCTGGATGCTAGTCATTCGGATGAGACGATAAACCGAGGCCCCGTGTGCAGCATTCACGTAGCGCACGTAAAAGAACCCACATCAACAAAAGGGTTGATCCTGGCAAAATTCTGTAATCCACTTCGATAGGAAAAACAAATAAAACTGCACGCAGGAAAAAAATACAAAAAAAAGGGGGTGGCGCTGTAGTGTAGCGACGCGCTCTCCCTGGGAAGAGCAGCCCGAATTTCACACAGAAAAATCTGTTGTGATAAAAATAAATATATATATATATATATATATATATATATAAATTATATATATATATAAAATATGTTGTATACTTTCAAGGCCTGACAAACATGTTGAGTTTATGTATAGGTCAGGCATCTGCTTGGGGTTGTTGTTGTTGTTTTTTGTGTGTGTGTTTTTTGTTGTTTGTTTTTAAGCAAATGTAGTGTAGCGTGTATGGATCTGTTCGCACGCATTGACACGTCCTTGAAGCAGAAACCGGAGAGCGTCTGTTCAGTTAGAAAACACGTCTTAACTCTTTCCATACGAACGGCGAAAGAGACGACGTTAGCAGCGTTTCACCCCAATTACCATCATCAAAATATTGCAAGTGGAAGGCTCTTATACTGAAGACGTGAATGTTGACAAAGAATACCACAATTCTGACGACGGAAGATAAAGGTTGGGTCATTCAGACACCCACTGGACATCCGAGGGGTCTGTGTAGAGGAGAAGAGTGGACTGGCCGTATTGATTGAGTTAACGGGCAACCCGATGACTTCGTTTCAGAGCGAAACATCTGTCGCTTGCTGACATTTACATCTTTGGAGCAACTGCTGGATAATCGAGTGCTTATTGTGCTTGCGCGCGTGCTTGCATGTATTGTGTGCAAGACATGCACAACACGATCCCCACAAATATTGAGACATACAAACGAACTGAGTTAATCCTTTTATCTCCAAAATAGTTAACTAATAAACACTATAAGAAGAAGTGATAAACCAAATCGACCAGATTTTCTAATTCGTGTACTGCAGTGGTGGTGAAGGTGTATATACATATCTAACACACCCTGCAGGTAAGGCGAGCGAAAACTCATGCCAAGCAGGCTGGAAGGTAGCAAGCACTAAGTCTCTGTGACAGAGCCACAATGGCCAAAGGCTTTGACCACTGTCCAGATAGTGGCTCTCTCCCTGACCACCCGGGAATGCCGCAAGGGTTGTGCGAAATAGGCTTCTGTCTTGTGGACACTTCAATGGGGCTTGGGGAACTTGTCATTGTCTCGCCTGTCTGTCTGTCTGTCTGTCTGTATGTATGTATGTCCCTGTGTTTGTCCTTCTGTCTTGTTGGATTTGTACCTGCTTGTGCGATACCGATGCGTGCGCGCGAAGGTATACACAGATACACACACACACACACACACACACACACACACACACACACACAAGTACGCACACACAGAGAGACCTCTCCTAACCCCTCCACTCCCCCCCCCCCCCCCCACCCCCCCCCCCCCCACCCCCACCCCCACCCCCCAAGGTCCCACTCAAAGTATCACAAACACTTTCACAAACACAGTGTCTGGTGAACAACAACCGATGTCAAATTATATAATACACAGTTTACAACATGGATTTTTTTTTTCTTTCATTCAGCGTGATTGTTTTGGTTTGTTTTCGTTTTTATTCTTCGTCTTTTTTTTTTTAACTCTCTCCATACGAACGGCGAAAGAGACGACGTTAACAGCGTTTCACCCCAATTACCATCATCAAAATATTGCAAGCGGAAGGCTCTTATACTGAACAGGTGAATGTTGACAAAGAATACCACAATTCTGACGACGGAAGCTCAAGGTTGGGTCATTCAGACACCCACTGGACATCCGAGGGGTCTGTGTAGAGGAGAAGAGAGGACTGGCCGTTCTGAGTGAGTTAAAGATGCCCATCTAATCGGGTAAAAAACAAAGTAATGAAAATGCTGGACGCATGCCCATATGCAATTCACATTTCAGAGTGCCCATTTTAACAGGTGTTAATACCTCTAATAAACTCGATCATGATATATTTGGGTGTTCACAGCACTGTAGTTTAGTGCACAAAGCTTAGACGAAACGAGCGTACATGACAGTCTGAAGTTCCCCGCCTCATTGAAGATTCCAAGAAGTCGCCAAGAGAAGACGTGTGGTCCTGCAATGGGTGCCATCCCATTGAGGCATCCCAGGCAACGAAGCAGCTGATCGGGTCCCCAGACTCGGAGCAAGAGGAAGTCAGTGCATTGTTATTGTTGTTACTATGTTAGTATTAGTATTATCGTTAATATTATTGTTGTTGTCAGTGGTTGTTGCGGTAATAGTAGTTTGGTATTTTTGGTGTTGTTTTTCTTGTTCAGTTTAGTTTTGTCTTGCACTTCAACTTTCTTTTCATTTTCAAATTATGTATGTATTTTCGCTATTGCGTTTGTGTATAGCTTGTTACGTATGAACTAACACGATATAAGCTCAGGCTTGTTGTTGCTCAAGTTTTCTTAATTGAACGCTGTATTTCACCTTGTTTCTTGATATTAAAAATGTTTTAACCAAGAGGAAGTCAAGCAGAAAACAACGTCAGCTTCACAGAGAAGAAGGCCCTTGTGAAGGCAATGCTGCGATCAAGGACAATGAGGGGTGCATATCACCTTCTTGAACGCTGGCAACAGATGGTGATCATAAGATAACGAACTGGCCATTGCCGTCTTACTCAATGCCCGCCTGTTCAGGAAGATGAAGTTGGCACCACCATGTCCCACATGTTCTTATGGTCTCGAAGACACCAGAACACGTTCTTCAGACCCGTCCCCCTCCTGAGGAGGCTCAGAGACACCGTGTGGCTGACACCAACCCTGCTGCACACCAAGATCCATGGCTCCTGACAGGACTGGGAGAGGACGACACCAACCCTGCTGCACACCAAGCTCCATGGCTCCAGACAGGACTCGGAGAGGGCGACACCAACCCTACTGCACACCAAGCTCCATGGCTCCAGACAGGACTTGGAGAGGACGACACCAACCCTGCTGCACACCAAGCTCCATGGCTCCTGACAGGACTGGAAGAGGACGACACCAACCCTGCTGCACACCAAGCTCCATGGCTCCTGACAGGACTGGGAGAGGAGGATGCTATTCATCATACGGGCTGGACTGACACAGTGAAGAGGCGAACAAGAAGAAGAAGAAGAAGAGGAGGAGGAGGAGGAGAGGAGGAAGAGGAGGAGGAGGAGAAAGAAAAAGGAAGTCTGTAGGTGAAACTCGAGAAGGCGAAACGTGGTACACCGCACAACACAACAATAGTCCAGTTGGTTCGCTGTTACAGTTGTTAGTTTTTCATTGGAAATATGTTATATTGTTATGTTGTTGTTGTTGTTTTGTTGTTGTTGTTTTTTTGTTTTGTTTGTTTGTTGTTGGTTTTTTTGGTTTTTTGTTTGTTTTTTGTTCTTTTTAAACAAAACTTAAATCAATCATTTTCTATGTGTAACACACACACACACACACACACACACACACACACACACACACACACACTTTCACTTGCTCGCATGCGTACACAGTAAATCCCCCCCCCTCCCCCTCCTCCCACTCGATTTTTTTCCTACCCTCGTCTAATATCACTTACAGTGAAAAGACGTTAACTCTTTCCATACGAACGGCGAAAGAGACGACGTTAACAGCGTTTCACCCCAATTACCATCATCAAAATATTGCACGCTGAAGGCTCTTATACTGAAGACGTGAATGTGGACAAAGATACCACAATTCTGACGACGGAAGCTAAAGGTTGGGTCATTCAAACACCCACTGGACATCCGAGGGGTCTGTGTAGAGGAGAAGAGAGGGCTGGCCGTACTGAGTGAGTTAAACTAAAGAACGAGCGAACGAACAACACAACCGAAGCCAGCACAGCACACCATTCAACAATTCAACAGTTTTGCTCCCTCCCCCAACAGCCACCAGCAACACGTACACACTTACAGCCAAGTGCATTGTGTGTAGCCACACAGCAGGTATCATGATGATCGGTGTCACTTGATAAATGGTCACAAGTCTGTTCGTCGTCGGGTGCGGGTGACAGAACGTATGTATGTGTGTGGGGGGTGGGGGGTGTTGGGGGCTGAGGGGTCGGGGAAGGGGGCGTAGGGAAAGGGGGAAAGGTGGGTAGTGAAAATTGACGGGGGGTGGGGCAGGGAAAGGGGGAGGGGGGGGAGAAAGAGAGAAGGGAGTAAATGTTGAATTCATGTTGTTGAGCCTGTCACGAGAGAAGCTTGACGAATGTCGGCATATTTTTGTTGGTTAGTTGTTCGCCGACGCTGTTCGCCATTGTAAATATCCTTTACATTTCAGAGGTTTGTTCGCAGCTTAGAAATAAGAACAAAACTCAACAGTATTGCTCACAGCCATCAGAATCTCGTTCATTCAATCAGGGTACATGAATACCCCATGTGGCTTCAACGCTGATCGAGTAGAGATGGACACTGAACAACAGTGTTTCCGCCTTCGTTGTGAAGCGGGTCGCCCTTTTTTTTTTTTCGTCCTCTTACATTGATCCTAGGAAATTAGGACTGGATAGGTAATTCTAACATACATCTAAATCTCTCTCTGACTCTGTGTCTGCATGTCTCTGTCCTTTTTCTCTTTCTCTGTCTGTCTGTCTATCTGTCTGTTTGCCTGTCTCTCTTTCTCTCTGTCTTTCTTTCTTTCTTTCTCGTCGTAGAACACAGTGTCCATTGTGATAATCATCTTAAACATTAGGAACTGAACCACTGCAATGATTCATTGACATTATTCATAATTATATGGTTGTCTTCGTCAATCTGAGTCAAACCTTTGAAAACGTAATTCAGTATTCTCTCTCTCTCTCTCTGAATTGTCCTTTAAGCTAATGGATACACAGCAGAGATATGGGGCTATAAACAATACTACTAGATAGAAAGTGTTCACCATTTTGTTTGTTAGAGATTTCTTCACGTTCCAAACAAAACACCAACTGATGTTTTCGGAGAAGTGTAAGTCTCTTCTTATTGTTCATAAACCTGGGTTCGTGTCCTGAAACATCAAGACAACATGTATTCTAAGAAAGCATACAAAATGTTGCTATTTTTACACGAAAAAGGTACTCTCATTTGGGTGTTTCCCATGTAAAATGAATCATGTATAGTTACTGCCTGGCTGCGACAGGTGCATATCTGTTATGCATGTGTGGGTGTATGTGTGAATGTGTGTCTTCATGTTTTACATTTATTTGCTTATTTATCATCATTGTTGTCCTATTTATTTATTTATTTATTATTATTATTATTATTTTATTTTTATTATTATTACTACCTTTTTATATTATAATAATTATTTATTTATTTATTTATGTAAGCTTATCTATTATTTATTCACCTTTTTTTTCTCAAAGCCTGACTAAGCGCGTTGGGTTACGCTGCTGGTCAGGCATCTGCTTGGCAGATGTGGTGTAGCGTATATGGATTTGTCCGAACGCAGTGACGCTTCCTTGAGCAACTAAAACTGAAACTGAAACTGCGATCGAAAAAGGAGTATTTCAGCTAATTGCGTGACAGACTGTTTTTGTACCATCTGTCATTGTCGGAGAAACCATGTTGAGAAATCATACAATATATATTTTCGTCACATTTAACTCTCTCCATACGAACGGCGAAAGAGACGACGTTAACAGCGTTTCACCCCAATTACCATCATTAAAATATTGCAAGCGGAAGGCTCTTATACTGAACAGGTGAATGTTGACAAAGAATACCACAATTCTTACGACGGAAGCTACAGGTTGGGTCATTCAGACACCCACTGGACATCCGAGGGGTCTGTGTAGAGGAGAAGAGAGAACTGGCCGTACTGAGTGAGTTAAAGATAATTATAGTTGTCAGGGAATCTCTTTCTGTCTTGGTCTTTTTCTCTCTACATCTTTCAATTTCTGTATCTCTGTCTCTCTCAATGTGCGTGAGCGCTTGCGTTTGCGTGTGTGTGTGTGTGTGTGTGTGTGTGTGTGTGTGAGCGCGCGCGCGCGTGTTTGTGTGTGTATGTGTGTGTGTGTGTGTGTGTGTGCGCGCGCGCGCGTGTGTTTGTGTATGTGTGTGTGTGTGTGCGCGCTCGTGTGTTTGTGTACGTGTGTGTATGCGCGCGCGCGCGTGTGTGTGTGTGCGTGTGTGCGACAGTGTCTGCCTTCAGCCTCTCAGTCTCTAAGTTCTTTCTGTATATGTATGTCTGTCTGTTCGTGTGTCTGCCTACCTGTCTGTCTGTCTGTCTGTCACCGCCCCCCCACCCCCACCCCTCTCTCTCCCCTTCTCTCTTTTAATATCTCTGTCATTTCTCTTGTGCCAGAAATCAGGGGCGAAGGGTTATGGCAATATTGTCAGAAGAGGAGGAAAGAGAAGAGAAAAGAAAGAGAGAGAGAGAGAGTGTGTGTGTGTGTGTAGGGCCGCGCGGAGGAGGGAGGGGTTAACTCACTCAGTACGGCCAGTCCTCTCTTCTCCTCTACACAGACCCCTCGGATGTCCAGTGGGTGTCTCAATGACCCAACCTTTAGCTTCCGTCGTCAGAATTGTGGTATTCTCTGTCAACATTCACCTCTTCAGTATAAGAGCCTTCTGCTTGCAATATTTTGATGATGGTTATTGGGGTGAAACGCTGTTAACGTCGTCCCTTTCGCCGTTCGTATGGAGGGGGTTAAGGTTTGGTAGTGAGGTACCGAACGGACCTAAGACTTGTAAGAAGACCGGTAAACTCTACAATACACTCCCTCCTCCCCTTCCTAGCCCCTCGACCCCCCTTATCTCTTGGGCAAACAGGCCGCAGACATGTCCACCCTTCGGTCTGGTTGTCTTGGTCAGTAGTCAGTGGTCAGTCAGTCTGCTATTAAAAAATAAAATTTAAAAAAAACCCAGAAAAAAGCAACTCCCGTCCATTTGGTAAAAGCATGCAAAAATGGCTGTTTTGAAAGGTGGAAGGCATTTGTTGTTGTTCTCTCTCTCTCTCTCTCTCTCTCTCTCTCTCTCTCTCTCTCTCTCTCTCTCTTGTACAGTACAGTAAAGTATAGTACCCGGTCTGCTCGGCTACCATTTTCGTCAGTGTTTTTCTTTCTATTGTTTGTTTCTTCTTCTTCTTCTTTTTCTTCTTCTTCTTTTCTTTCTTCATTCCTGTTTTTCTGTCCTTCGTTTTCTCTTTCTTTCTTTCTTTCTTTCCTTCTTTTTTTCTGCTCTGCTAATGGAATGATGTCAGAGCAGTTGCTTTTCTTTTCCGCTTCTGCGCGGTCACGCTCAGGTGCGTTCATTATTTATCTCTCTTTTCTGTCTGTCTGCCTGTCTGTCTCTCTGTCTCTCTCTCGCTCTCGCTCTGGTTAGTTAGAATAATAATTTATGTGGTCATTATTTCAATGAATAATTCTTTGCATCTGTATGCACTTGATGGTCAAGTTGAATATGAACAGTTGATAATATTTGTTGGTGTTGTTGTTGTTGTTGTCAGTTAGTCTAAATGGTAGAGGTTGATGATGGAGATGGTAGAGTGTGGTCGAAGATGGTGTATGTGTGCTTGTTATTGTGCACATGCGTCTATAAACGATTGACTCACTTTGTTCTAGAATAGCTTATTGACAATGATTGTTTTATTGACAGTTTCCTGTTGTTGTTTTTTTTTCCGCTCAATACACGACGCTGCAAATTGAGAATCGTATCCCCTTGACATAAAGGCTGACGGGCGCTATAGCCGAGTGGTTAAAGCGTTGGACTTTCAATCTGAGGGTCCTGGGTTCGAATCACGGTAACGGCGCCTGGTGGGTAAAGGGTGGAGATTTTTACGATCTCCCAGGTCAACATACGTGCAGACCTGCTAGTGCCTGAACCCCCTTCGTGTGTAAACGCATGCAGAAGATCAAATACGAACGTTAAAGATCCTGTAATTCATGTCACCGTTCGGTGGGTTATGAAAGCAAGAACATACCCAGCATGCACACCCCCGAAAGCGGAGTATGGCTGCCTACATGGCGGGGTAAAAACGGTCATGCACGTAAAAGCCCACTCGTGTACATGCGAGTGAACGTGGGAGTTGCAGCCCACGAATGCAGAAGAAGAAGAAGACATAAAGGCTGTAGATGGTTCAGTGTCGATAAATAATTGCTAAAGCGTCAAATAATGTCTGAAGCGTCTCTCTCTCTCTCCCTCCCTCTCTCTCTCTCTCTCTTCCCTCCCTCCCTCCCCCCCCTCTCTCTCTCTCTCTCTCTCCCGTCCCCCATCTCAATCTGTAGTCTCTGACAAGACTGTGCACTAATCTTTTCTTCATTATAATACACCCGTGAGAGAAGGGCACAAAAAGCCAGAGAATTTGAGACAGCATCTTTTTCGGACAATGCTTAGATGAGTTATGGATCAGGATGCAGTTGATGACGAGGGATGATGCCACTGAAGATGTTTTGTACGATATGATCCCCAGCAATCTGTGACGTCACTTGCTGTAGCCAGATACCGTTAGGACACAGCAGGACACTTGTAATTCATTTTTTATTGGATAATACCACTAAATGCCTGCTCCACCACCACGCCCCACTACACCACAACCAGTTTCTTTTGTTTTGTTTTGTTTTGTTTTCTCTTTAAACCCCCAAACCACACCCTACCGCTACCATCTCCACCCCACCCCCCCCCCCAGCCCCCTCCCCCGCGCCCCCCGTCCTCTCCTCTTGTTCCATGCATGTGTTGTTATGAGAGAATTGGTACATGTTTCCATCACCTTATGGTGAACAGACATTGAACACAAGAGGAGGAGAAGAAAACGTACAACAACAAGAACAAGAAGAACAAGAAGAGCAAGAACAAGAACGAGAACAACAAGAAGAAGAAGATGATGATGATGTTGATGAAAATGAAGATGATGATGATGAAGATGGTGATGATGATGATGATGATGATGATGATGGTGATGATGTTGATGAAAGCACGAAGATCCGTTTAGATTTGGGACAACGTGCCAAAGCTGTGCTGTACGCGTCCTTACACACAGAGCGTAAGCTGTGTCAACCAGACCTTTGAGATACAGTCGCTTCAGCTTGAACAAACAACTCTCTAGTATTACTCCGTGAAGCGGATGACCCATATGACTGCGTGGTCCCAGTTCTTCCCCTTTAAGGCCACACAGCACGCTCAGCTCTGGATGGGAACCGAACACAGGTCAAACAATCCCACAATGGTATTTGCCTCTCATGGGATTCCAATCCGCGTCCTTTCAGTCGTCAGTGCTAAACCCTTACCGCCAGGAATTTGGTTCCTTTTTTTGTTGTTGTTGAGTTTGTTCATCCTTTACTATATGTTTATATATACATGTGTGTGTGTGTGTGTGTGTGTGTGTGTGTGTGTGTGTAAAAACAATTTCAATTGTTCTATTCTTAATTCCTTTTAATTCTGTTTTCTTTCTTTCTTTCTTTCTTTCTTTCTTTCCTTTGTTCTTTCTTTCTTTTCCTTGTTCCTCTTTCTTTCCCTTTCTCTTTCTCTCTTTCTGTTAATCCTTTCTCTTCTCTTCCGACTAGTAGCCAATGTTTCGTAACGAAGTATTTGCTGAGTACCTGGATGTCGTGCTTTGAGAGACAGACCGTGAAACTAGAGGTGTCGCAGCTTATTCCTACCCCTGTTAGTATTATCCCCAGGGTCCACGTCCACTCGCCTGGAAAATAACCACTATAAGTAAACTTCAACTTGACAAGAAACGTGCTCAACGCAAACCTAGAAGACTAAAGCAAATAATGGTTGCAATTATAAAACCAAATATATCTTGTAAACTTGCAAAAGTAGTCACCGAAAAATGTTCAAAATCCTTTCGTCAGAATAACGATTCCCACGACGAAATTGTTGCCTTTCGGTGACCTGAAAAAAACAACCACCAGGAAATGGTGACGCGCATGCGCACGCAGTTTTCGCTAACAAAAAACAACAACAAAAAACAAAAACAAAAAGAGAAGAAAGTGGGTTTGCGAAACCTCCATAATTTCAAACAAACCAAAGGTGGGGGGTAGGTGTCGATCTTGACTAGCGATAAATGACTCCAGGGGGATCTTTGTTGGAGGCTAGTAGCCCTGAACGGCCCTTGGAGTCAAACCCAACATAAGGGGGGTAGTTTCAGGGTGTTACACCGGTTCAGTTTCCACGGACTCTGCCGACCAAACAAAGTCATGAACCAGTTACAAATGTCACTAACCGGCCAAATTTGGCGAATCGCTTGAACTGTTTCATGGCCACAGGCAAGGACACGCATACTACGAGCACAGATTATATGCTGTCTGTCTGTCTGTTTATCTGTAGTGTCTGCCTGTCTGTGCGACACACTGAAATTGTTTCACAGCTGACAGCAGTGTGGATGAAAGCGCTCACAGTGCCGTGTTTGCTTTAAAAACCGGTTATGTGGGTGTTAACACCGAGGCCGCAACATGTGTGTAAGTGTGGTGGCGGTAGTTGTATATTCGGTCAGTGGCACTTACACACACACACACACACACACACACACACACACGTGCGCGCGGTGCACACACACACACACACACACACACACACACACACACCCATCTGCATACACGAGTTCACGAGTGCAAGCCCACCTCTCTTGCTCTCTCTCTCTCTCTCTCTCTCTCTCTCTCTCATGCACACACATACACACGTGTGCGCGCGAGCATACATGCTCATGCCGTCACTATCATCATCATCATCACCATCATCAAACTCTGCTCTATTATTATTATTATATCATTCTCATTATCATTATCACTGTCAACCATGAGACATCCCATTTCCCTTAACTCTCTCCATACGAACGGTGAAAGAGACGACGTTAACAGCGTTTCACCCCAATTACCACCATCAAAATACTGCAAGCGGAAGGCTCTTATACTGAAGACGTGAATGTTGACAAAGAATACCATAATTCTGACGACGGAAGCTAAACGTTGTGTCATTGAGACACCCACTGGACATCCGAGGGGTCTGTGTAGAGGAGAAGAGAGGACTGGCCGTACTGAGTGAGTTAAGGCAAGACATGGCAGCTATTTTGAAAAGTTTTATTCTAAATTCTGATTATTATTATTATATGTTGATATTGTTAGGTATCACCCAGGATTCACAAAAAATGTAAAAAGAATACACTCTTCATGCACCGGTTGCCATGGAAACGATTCAAAATGGCCGACAAATAAAAAATAAAAAAAAGCTCTATAACTACAAAACTATTATAGGTACTTCAGTATTTCTTTTTTTGTTTTTGATTTATTATTACCTGAACTCACTTTCTACGTTAGGATAGCTGTGTCAAAGTGAAAGTTCTTTAGCCACAGCTGTTTATTAAAAAAAAAAAAAAATAATTCAAGAACAGAAGGTGTCATTTCTTTTTAAAAAAAATTGTTGAAAAATTCAATATTCTAGATATAATGCTATGCCAACGTAGAAAGTGAGTTCAGGTAATAACAAATCAAAAACAAAAAGAAAAACTGACGTACCTATAATAGTTTTGCAGTTATAGAGCTTTAAATATTTTGTTTGTCGGTCATTTTTAATCGTTTCCATGGCAACCGGTGCATGAAGAGTAATTTTTTTTTTTTACATTTTTGTGAATCCTGGCGCTGTACCTAACAATAACCACCTATAGTAATAATCAGAATTTAGAATAAAACGGTTTTGAAAATAGCTGCCATGTCTGGCCTTAAAGATGACGAAGTTGTCTGTGGCTGTAGTCTTCTTCTTCTTCTTCTTCTGCGTTCACTCGTATGCACACGAGTGGGCTTTTACGTGTATGACCGTTTTTACCCCGCCATGTAGGCAGCCATACTCCGTTTTCGGGGGTGTGCATGCTGGATATGTTCTTGTTTCCATAACCCACCGAACGCTGACATGGATTACAGGATCTTTAACGTGCGTATTTGATCTTCTGCTTGCATATACACACGAAGGGGGTTCAGGCACTAGCAGGTCTGCACATATGTTGACCTGGGAGATCGTAAAAATCTCCACCCTTTACCCACCAGGCGCCGTCACCGTGATTCGAACCGGGGACCATCAGATTGACAGTCCAACGCTTTAACCACTCGGCTATTGCGCCCGTCTGTGGCTGTAGTAAAAGTGCCCAGAGAATGAGCAGGTCATGGGACAGTGGACAGTGGACAGTGGATGACCCCCTGTAGCGCCGTCACTGCCTCCTGACGAAGGAGAGTGAGCGAGTTGCACGTGAGGCATGGCAGCTGGAGGGGAGACCTGTTCACTGGGTGTGTGTGTGTGTGTGTGATGGACAAGTGGGTGAACTCAAGGTGCGCAAGTTAGGAAACACACACACACACACACACACACACACTCGCACGCACGCACGCACACACACACACACACACACACACACACACACACACGCACGCACACACACACACACACACACACACACACACACACACACACACACACACACACACCTGCGAAATATGGGAATCGCTTGATTTTTTTTTTGTTTGTTTGTTTTTTTTTTACTCTGCCATTCTCTCTGCCTCACTCTGTGTGTGTGTGTGTGTGTGTGTGTGTGTGTGTGTGTTGTGAGGGGGTGGGGGGGGGGGTAATTTGCCGACAGACATCGGACAGCAGACCGACAGTGCTTGGGATATAACCCCTTCCACCACCATCCACACACACACACACACACACACGCATGCAGGAGACAGAGAGAGACAGAGACAGAGAGGAAGTGAAGAGACAGAGAGAGTACAAACCGAGTTTAGATATCATCTCAAAATTAAATCACAAATTACAGAATAAAGTCACATAATCCCTCCAAAGCGCCACAAAGCTGATATTGAGTTGAGACCATTTTTCTTGTATGACACACGCCCCCCTACCCCACCCCCCGCACCCCCCACCAACCCCCTTCCTCTTTTTGTGGTCGAAATGAAATGAAAAGCGAGAAGAAAAAAGAAAACAACAGCCCACAACTGGACAATACACCCAAAGCCTGTTTAATTCATTCCTTGATTAAAAAAAAAAAAAAAAAAAGTGTGGACAGGAAAAAGAACCCGCTCTCATGCATTATCTGTTCTGGTCATTTTCACCAGCTATCAAATCTAGCACGGGGCCCTTTCTTTCTTTCTTTCTTTTTCTTCTTTTCTTTTCTTTTCTTTTTCAACCAAGTTAAAGAACGGAGCGAGGTGAATGGTAAGGGTTTCATCAACAAACGGCCTTTGCCCCCTGTGAAGGGGTGTGGTGCGGTGTGGTGTGGTGTGGTGCGCAAACACACACACACACACACACACACACACACTCACTCACACACAGAGCTTTGATCCTGGCAACAAGAAGAGTGGAACTGAAGAGGAGTCACAATACACATCTCTCTCTCTCTCTTTTTTTTTAAATTTTTTTTATCTATTTATTTTTGACTCACTTGTGTAAACAAAGTGAGTCTATGTTTTAAGTCGGTGTTCGGTTGTGTGTGTGTGTGTGTGTGTCTGTGGTAAACTTTAACATTGACATTTTCTCTGCAAATACTTTGTCAGTTGACACCAAATTTGACATAAAAATAGGAAAATTTCAGTTCTTTCCAGTCATCTTGTTTAAAACAATATTGCTCCTCTGGGATGGGCACAATTTTTTTTTTTAAAAAGAAGCCTAATTATATGCAAACTGCATTTACTGTTATATTTATATTTTTTGTATTCTCTAAACTTGGCACTGTGACCTCTTATTTTGACACAACAACAAGAGGAGTCATTATTATCATTTTTTTTATTCAAACAGGAACTTCTTTTGCTAAGCATGGAATTTTTATTTATTTTGCAAACGTTTTGGTGCAGAGAGTTAAAAAGGGAAATTACTCTGTAATTAATACTAGGGGACTTAATTTATCACTAGTGAGTCTTGAAGGCCTTGCCTCTCTTGTTTTTGCTGGTAGGATACGAAATACCAGCTTCATGAAGTGGAGTGAAACAAAAACGTGAACAGTTATTTTTCTCCTCTTGTGGTTCATACGTGAAGTAAACTTACGAAGATCTTTAATTTAGATGTGTGTCCCCTCCCATCCACCCCTACTCTCTCTCTCTCTCTCTCTCTCTCTCTCTCTCTCTCTCTCAAATTCTCCATATCCTTTGTGTAACTCCACAGTTGATGATGAATTTCATTTTATGTTTGATTGTAAATCATATGGTGATCTGAGAAGTAAATGTGTGGTTTTTGGAAAAAAAAAGAATTTACAAAAAAGAAAGGACCTCATTACAATGTTAACATCAGAAGATCACGAGGTGATAATCTCGTTAGCAAAGTTTATATCAGAAGCTATGAAGATCAGGCAAAAAGCACAGCAAGCATAACTACGTGGTCAGAGAGGTTTGACAATTTTCTTCTGTCGCCAGTGTTGGAATTTGTTGCATGGTGCATTGATAGATGAATGAACGGATTTATTATGTGTTGGGTGGCCGGTTGGTTGGTATCCTTGTTAAGGAACTTTGTTTTGTTTCATTATTAGTTTTGCTTTCACCATTTCATTCGTTTATCATAATGTTTTGTTATAAATTGAAAGTATGTTAATGCATTCACCCATGTCATACGGACCTCATTCCTAATGACATTAAAGTGTCAAAGCGTCAAAAAGCGTCTCTCTCTCTCTCTCTCTCTCTCTCTCTCTCTCTCTGTGTAAACATGAGCTTACCCAACAAAACTTGGCCATGTATTTATATGAGGCATTGAAGAGACTTCGAATTGTTATTTTGTGAATGTTGTTGAGTATTGTATTAGCTACTTTTGGTTGATTTATGATGTTGGTTTATCGTGTCAAGTCATTTTCCTTATTTATGTTCTTGTATGACCCCCTTCAGTAAGGGGCTTTGGCCTTAATCTGAATAAAACATCGTTATCGTTATCGTTATCTCTCTCTCTCTCTGTGCAGTCACGCTCGCTCCCTCTTGATGCATATGCATGCGCCAACGCACAATGCATATTCACACATCAGTGAACAGACCGAGAGACCGGCTGACATGTATTTTTGCCAGTTCACGCTTTGGCAGTGTCAGCGAGCACGGAACTGCGTTGCACTGCACGAGTGGTTAGTTCACGGTCAAGCCGGACCACGTGACGGGTGGACAAGCACGTGGGAAAAGATGTGTAATGATAGAGCTGACACATGGCCACCACAAAGATGTGTTATGATAGAGATGACACATGGCAACCACAGATGTATAAAGATAGAGCTGACACATGGCCACCATAATGATGTGTAATGTTAGAGCTGACACATGGCCACCACAATGATGTGTAATGATAGAGCTGACACATGGCCACCGTAAAGATGCGTAATTATAGAGCTGACACATGACCACACAAAGTGTAATGATATAGCTGACACATGGCCGCCACAATGATGTGTAATGATAGAGCTGACACATGGCCACCACAATGATGTGTAATGATAGAGCTGACACATGGCCACCACAATGATGTGTAATGATAGAGCTGACACATGGCCACCACAATGATGTGTGATGATAGAGCTGACACATGGCCACCACATTGATGTGTGATGTCAGAGCTGACACATGGCCACCACAATGATGTGTAATGTCAGAGCTGACACAATAGCCACCACAATGATGTGTAATGATAGAGCTGACACATGGCCACCACAATGATGTGTAATGATAGAGCTGACACATGGCCACCACAATGATGTGTAATGTTAGAGCTGACACATGGCCACCACAATGATGTGTAATGATAGAGCTGACACATGGCCACCACAATGATGTGTAATGATAGAGCTGACACATGGCCACCACAATGATGTGTAATGATAGAGCTGACACATGGCCACCACAATGATGTGTAATGATAGAGCTGACACATGGCCACCACAATGATGTGTAATGATAGAGCTGACACATGGCCACCACAATGATGTGTAATGATAGAGCTGACACATGGCCACCACAATGATGTGTAATGATAGAGCTGACACATGGCCACCACTGTAAACTGACAGGATCCCGTTTTCCGCCGTCTTGGTAGTGCTTGCTGTCGGCTTTTCTGTTTTTCTTTCTTTTTTTTTTCTCCTCCAAATACAGAAACTGTAAACTTTCAGTTACATTATCCTAACAAGAAAAATCGTTTATGGGGTCGGAGTCACACACACACACACACACACACACACACACACACACACACACACACACACACACACACACACACTTCTAAATTTTTCACCTTTGATTCGACACATTAACTCATGTTTGGTGTGCGGCGGAAAACCAGTAACAGTCGACACCAACAAACACAAGGAAACATCAGTGATATACACACAGAAACCGAAGATAGTCAACTCACTAAAATACGAAAAAATAAGGTCAAAACAACTTTCCCATTCTTTACGGACTCAATGTGACAAGCATTTAGCGTTAGTCTAAACATCATATTGAGTTTTAGTCTCTTAGTCACAAACGATTGAGCATCACCAATGTTTATGTCTTTTAGAATCGCAGTTTCTTCATGTTTCCCGCTGGAAGTTTTGGGAAATCTGCATCCAAAAAAATCTTATCACTTCAACTCTATCTTCTTCTTCTTCTTCTTCCATTAATGCTCAGCGGTCATAACTGACCATTACTAGCATTTAAAAAAAAAAAATTATGCGTACTGGGTATTTTCGTGTCTCCATAACCCACCGAACGCTGACATGGGTTACAGGATCTTTAACGTGCGTATTTGATCTTCTGCGAGC
>NC_134894.1:8239751-8242251 GCF_041734735.1 Babylonia areolata | reverse complement strand
AGCAAGTTTCTCAATTCTGCACGGTACATATTCATTGGTCCTGTGCTCGATCCAGGAAATTTAAAGGAGCTTCCTCAGGCATTTGTTCTCGAAGGCCTGGATCTTCCTTTCAGTTTCGGCCATCAGTGTCCATGCCTCGCAACCATACAGTACAATGGAGACTACCAAGGCTTTGTATAGAGTTTGAATAGCAGAAATAAATAGCAGCCGTTTGTATAGTTTATGCTGAACGTACTATTACTTAAACGACAACACTGTGTTTTGCATAAGCATAAGGTCTTAAGTTGCATAAAGTCAGTGAAGTCCTTGACCTTTCGGTCAGACCCAGGAAGCGTGAGACAGTAGGCGGGATCGGTGCGAGGTATGTAGGTCTCTTTCTTTGATAGGTGACACGGTAGGCGTGGGAGGTATGTATGTCTCTTTCTTTGATAGGTGACACGGTAGGCGTGGGAGGTATGTAGGTCTCTTTCTTTGATAGGTGACACGGTAGGCGTGGGAGGTATGTGGGTCTCTTTGATAGGTGACAAGGTAGGCGTGGGAGGTATGTAGGTCTCTTTCTTTGATAGGTGACACGGTAGGCGTGGGAGGTATGTATGTCTCTTTCTTTGATAGGTGACACGGTAGGCGTGGGAGGTATGTATGTCTCTTTCTTTGATAGGTGACACGGTAGGCGTGGGAGGTATGTAGGTCTCTTTCTTTGATAGGTGACACGGTAGGCGTGGGAGGTATGTATGTCTATTTCTTTGATAGGTGACACGGTAGGCGTGGGAGAAAGAGAGGGCTACCTGAGATTTCATATATTAACACATACACATCCGCGCGCGCGCGCAAACACACACACACACACACACACACACACACACACACACACACACACACACACACACACACGCACGTGCGCGCGCGCAAGGTATTGCAATTTGAAATGGAAAGGGATTGCAATATCTAATGACAATTAATTGCCATGTTCAATAATAAGGGTTTGCAATATTTCAGAACGATAGGCTCGTTAGAAGAAAGACTGTTCTAATCATTGATAAAATGCATAGTAAAGTCGTGAGAAAGAAACGACCACAAGAAACCACCATAGGTGATGGCAAGAGATTGCAATTTACTATATAACACAAGACTGTGATGTTCGATAAGAAGAGATTCCAACATACAGACAGCAGTCTTCAACAACAGTAGACTGCATGAACACAAAAATACAGCAGTCTCCCCAAGCAAGAAAACCGGCAATGTTTAACAACAGGGCTTAGCTTAGAAAGTACTGTGAAGAAAGGGTACAACATGATTCTATTCGTAAAATATATGTTGGATTTATTTGACTGACCAAATATTCAAAGTTGAATGGATTGGCCAATGATCTGTTAGAATCTCTCCCCTCCCCTCTGTTCCCCCTCCCCCACCACCTTACCCACCATTCTTCTAAATTTTCTTCTTCTTCGTGTTTTTCTTCTATTAGGCCAATTACTCTGGTGATAATAAATTTAATCTCATGTTAATATTGATATCAGCATTATTTTACTATAGTATGTACTGTTTGTTTATTTGTTTTATTTCATTATTTCATTACTTACTGTTTATGAATGTTATTTGATACAAGTCATAATATGGTTCATCAGCCGTCATGATAAAATTGAAGTGCAACGTTGTGAGCACAGTATAAGCTTTAAGCTTGTTGATGCTCTTTTGTCATTCATTGCATTGTAATCATGTGGATTGTTGAATAATTAAAGAGTATTTAAACCAACAACAGGGCAGGTAACGGGTGCTGAGACAGCTAACAAACAACCACAGCTAGTCGTTACAAACCGCAGTCAACTGACTTCTGGCGCTGCTGGAGACCGTCATACCCAGCAATCCTCCTACACCTCAACCACCACCACCACCACCCCCTATCCTGCAGTCTCCCTTACCCTTATCTCCCCCTCCCACAAACCCAATCTCACCCCTCCTTCACTGTTCCTCGGCTGCACATACCCCTTATCACCCACCCCCTACAACCACCACCACCACCACAGTCCGTTTCACCACAGCGGTCTCGAACCCAGCCCCACCCCACGCCACGCCACCCGAGACGGTCGTGTAACCCCCCCTCTACTAGTCTACCCGAACTGCACAGGACACGTGTACCGGTCGTGCCAGAAAACGGCCTTGTCTGCAGGTCAAGCACTGCTTTGTATCAACACTGTACCCCCATGTCTTGGCGACACCGGTCTAGGGCTTGGGGGAGAGGGAGGAGCAGATTTAGAAGCTGGGAGGGGCAGGGGGACTGAAATACAGAGAATGAGAGAGAGAAAGAGAGGGAGAGAGAGAGGGGGGGAGAGAGGGGGGAGGGGGAGGGAGGAAGAAGGGTGTCGGTGTCGTTTTCTTTCCACGTCCACCAACCTTTTATCTTAAACCCCCTCCCCCTTCTCTCTCCTCTCTCTCTCTCTCTCTCTCTCTCTCTCTCTCTCTCAAGCCCTTCAAAGCCGGGTACCGTTGGGCGTGAGCAGCG
>NC_134894.1:8227251-8234751 GCF_041734735.1 Babylonia areolata | reverse complement strand
GCTACTGTACTTTGGACTGCTCGTCATGCTTGACAAACTCTTTTTCTTCTGGCCTAGGACCTTCAAAGAAAAGAAATAATAATAAATCGAACATTGAGAAATATAATTTTTGAAAAAATAATATTTCAGTTTGATCTCAACCATGATACAGTACACGAAACATTGAGAAATATAATTTGAAAGGGCTTTTTTTATATATAGTTTGATCTCAACTATGATACAGTACACGACAATAATTATGACATTACAGAACACAGAAGAGAGAGAGAGAGAGAGAGAGAGAGCACTGTTTTGAACCTTGTCTGAATCTAGGACAACCGAATGACACAAACACACAAAAGAATTCCCGACTTCTACTGCCATTAACCGTGGTGGATTCAACATATCATTCCCGTTCACCAGGTGGATTTCAGTCTTGGACAAAAGGCGGACAACGAAGTGACTGCGGCCTTTATTGATAAGTCCTCAGAACAGCTTCGCTTTTCCAAACCCCGAGTCACCAAAGGCCAGCAACTGGGCCAAAAGGGGTCGCTTCATAACATTACCTTTTACCCCCCTCCCCTATCAGTTGTCAAGCTCGTAGGGTGTCGCATTTTCCGCATGGGCTCGTTTTTTGCTGACACATTCCAGCCGTCGAAGAAGCACTGAATGAGGCAAGTCTGATTTGAGAGAAAGAGAGGGGTGTGGGGAGGAGGAAGAGACACACACACACACACACACACACACACAGAGGGGGAGAGAGAATGAATGAATGAATGAATGAATGAATGAATGGATCATTCATATACAGGCCATAGCCCCTCGTGAAGGGGTATTTGAGAGAGAGAGAGAGAGAGAGAGAGAGAGAGAATGGACGAATGAATGAACGGTTTATTCATATGCAGGTCATTGCCCCCTCGTAAAAGGGTATTTGAGAGGGAGAGAGACAGAGACAGAGAGAGAGAGAGTTTATTTCAAATGGGGAACAAAAGCTGTTGCGAATATTTTGTATCCTTGGACGAAACATTTCAAAGATTGTGTTGATCAAACTGAAATGTTAGAAAAGATGATGATGTGGGGATTTGGTGGGGTAGGGTGAAGGGGGGGGGGGAGGGCTTTTGTCCACCATACACCGCAAACGTAACCTTTAGATTAGGTTCCAATAGTAATAGTAGTAGTAGTAGTAATAATAATAATAATAATCAATAAATAAATAAAAAGGCAACAATGATGATAAATAAGCAAATTAATGTAAAACATGGAGACACACACACACACACACACACACACACACACACACACATTAGCCTGCACCTCCTCTACCCCCCCCCCCCTCCCTCATCACACACTCATTTCTAGGCTACGTATCGCAGCTTCCAAGGCACACACACTGTGGTCTGCTTTAGTCCAGGCTGTCAGTCGGTCCACCTCTCTGACCTCACCTGTCATAACTGACGCGTGGCTGTTGTTGGTTTATTGGTCTGCCAGTACAGGTAAGGAGAGAGGCAGACAAACACTCACGAACCCACAGCTGGTCATAATAATTATGCTTGGTCTGTCAGCTCCCGGACTCGATACGCGACTCACGGTGCATGACCGCCCTGGGATCCTGTTGTTGTTCTCTCTTGTCAGCTGATATGAATGGTTGGATGTTCTTCTTCTTCTTCTTCTTCTTCTTCGTTCGTAGGCTGCAACTCCCACGTTCACTCGTATGCACACGAGTGGGTTTTTACGTGTATGACCGTTTTTACCCCGCCATGTAGGCAGCCATACTCCGTTTTCGGGGGTGTGCATGCTGGGTATGTTCTTGTTTCCATAACCCACCGAACGCTGACATGGATTACGGGATCTTTAACGTGCGTATTTGATCTTCTGCTTGCATATGCACACGAAGGGGGTTCAGGCACTAGCAGTTCTGCACATATGTTGACCTGGGAGATCGTAAAAATCTCCACCTTTCACTCACCAGGCGCCGTCACCGTGATTCGAACCCGGGACCTTCAGACTGACAGTCCAACGCTTTAACCACTTGGCTATTGCGCCCGTCGGTTGGGTGGTCAAAGTGTGGCTAACTCGTCACTGACTCAAACAGAGATGTTTCACTCCGAAAGAGACTCTAAAAAGATATTCTATAATGTATATGATTGTATATTATCTAGATTTTTTTTTTCTCTTTTTTTTAAAATAGTGAATTAGCAGATGTGGGACCAAGTGGAAGGGATAACATTTGAACCCTTAGAAGACAGCAAATGACCCTTATTTTCTGCCTTCAAAGGATTCATCCACAGCCGCTAATCCACTCTTTTAGAAATATATATATAACCATATATGCATTATAAAGTATCTTTCAAGAGTCATTTGTAAAGACGAAAGAGCTGTTTTGGGTATTCTTTTCTTTTTTGTCATTCAAAAGCAAGTTTGGAGACCAAACACCTTGGCTGATTTTCATTCTGTACTTCATTCTTTCACAGTGTTGGTTCTTATCAGTAACCTTCGTCTGGGGTTTTCATGACATCAGAAGGGTTATACCAGATTTCAGCACACACCTCATTCCAAGCAAATACAATTTTGCACCTGACCAGAAAGTAATTAAAACACTGCAATAGGTCAGGTTCACCTGTATTTGCATACTGTCTTTTTCAAACAAAATCAAGATTACAGTGTGTGTGTGTGTGTGTGTGTGTGTGTGTGTGTGTGTGTGTGTGTGTGTGTGTGTGTGTGTGCCTATGTGCGCGCGCGTGCGCGCGTGTGTGTGTATGTCCGTGTGTGTGAAAGGTCAGCTGAATGGATAACTGGTCTAAGAATTAGGCTGAACAAAGTGCAATACATATACTCTTTTTAAGTATGAGAGAGAGAAAAAAGAGGTGTCTGTTTTACCAGTGTGAACCCGTGTCGACTGGCCTTTTATCCCGACTTAGTCGTAACGGGGGTTTGTTTACAGTCCTATGGATTTTTCTGTTTCGCCTGACCAGCACTGACCCAGCACTGACAAACACTGGCCCAACACTGCTATTGTATTCGAATAGTAATAGACCTCCCGCCTGTGTAAGTAACAGGCCTTTTTGTTTTCTTTTGTCCTTTATTTTCGTTTTCTTTATATATATATTTTTTTTTTTTGGGGGGGGGGGGGAGGGAGGGAAGGTTACCGGGGTGGGGGGGTGGGGTTTGTGTGGGGGGGAGGGGTTGGGGTGGGGGTTACTTTATAGTGGCTATAAGTAGGTACCCGAAAGTCACAAAAGTTCCTGTTTGTCACCCTACTGCTGTCCTCCCTCACAACCAACGTTTCGAACTGATCGAGTTACGACTTTTGTAGACTGTTGTGTTCGTTTTCGGTGCATAGTCTGCCGTTGTTGTCGGCACTGACTGGCGCTAACGTGCGCAGCAAGCAGCCGTGGTGTTGTTCATAATGTCTCTGCCAGTGATGTGTCACCACCGAAGGGATTTTGATATGACTTCACTAATAAAAGTGCAAGGCATTAATTAAAATTGAAACTGTAAGTCACGAATTGCTTTAGACTGCACTCGCGCACGCACGCACGCTCGCTCGCACGCACACATAAACACACACACACACACACACACACACACACACACACACACACACACACACGGAAGGGAGGGGAAAGGGAGGGGTTGGGATGGGCGCATTGCGAATTTTGTTCGAATCTTTCCCAGCTTTTTTTTTTTTTTTTTTTTTTTTTTTTTTTTTGTCGGGTGCTCTCTTTTCACTATGCAACAGGTTTTTTTGGTGTGTGTTTTTTTCGTCTGATGGGAATGTGCTGACGCTGTGGATCTGTAGTCCTCACATCAGATACGTTTTCGTTTCACTTCTTCCTCTTTTCTTTTTCTTTTCTTATCTTTTCTTTTTCGAGCTGCCTCGTTTTCTTGCGCCGTGTCAATGGAATTTAACACCCACGCCGCTCATTCTGAACAGTACCTCTCTCCCATACAGAACCACAGCCAAGCTTATTCGTCTTATCGCTGTCCCAGTAGTGCCAGCAATCTTTACAAGAAGGAGCCGCGACAGTACAGCTGAGAATATTTAGTTTTATATCAGTCAAAACGCGTAACCGAAAAAAGAAAAACAAACAAACAAAACCCTAGCGTTAAATTGCTTCCCCTTATCGAGCTCTGGCAACATAAAAGACCTTCCCGCCCCAGGCCCCCTTTCCAGACGTTCAACCCTTTCTCCCACAGCCAAGATTCCAGTTCCTCAGTTCTTCTTGTTTATCCCTCCCCCCCCCCCCACCCCTCTCCTACCCCCTCCCGCTTTATCCGACCCCCCACCCACCCCCCGATCCTCCCCCTTCCCACGCCCCCCGCCCCCCTCCTCCTCCTCCTCCTTTTCGTCCTACAAACCCGATCAAGAGTGAAATGTATCAAAAGGAAAACCGGTTTTCCGTCAAAGTCCCGTGTCCAAAGTGTTTTATGTCAACAAATGTTGACTCGTTGATAGTGACAGCAGGGTTGTTATTCTACATATATCAGTCTGTCGACAGAATTTATCTATGATGAGCGCTCAGTCTCTGTCTCCGTCTGTTTGTCTGTCTGTCTTAGCTGGGTATTAAATCTGAGAAGTATTAATATATTAACATTCCCAGAAAACGTAACATGATTTGAACCCCCCCCCCCCCCCTTATCTCTTTCTCTATCTCTCTGTCTGTACTCTCCCTCTGTGTGTGTGTGTGTGTGCGTGTGCGTGTGCGTGTGTGTGCGTGTGCGTGTGCGTGTGTGTGTGTGTGTGTGCGTGTGTGTGTGTGTGTCTCATTGAGGTGTGTGATAAATCTAAAGACGTTCACATTCCTGGGTAGTTCAGTATGTCAGCCCAGGTATGGCTCTGTGGAGCGGCTGGACTATAAGCGACCAAGAAAGAAAAGGTTCATTATGACCGGGTAGATCAGCTACTGACCTGAAGTTCTCGTTTTGTAGAACGTGCGAAAGTTCGAAACGTCCGTTTGGAAAAGAAAAGTGTCGGACGCAAGTCAGTGTATGATCAATCTCCAGAAACCGACTACGCCATGTCTGTTATGAAGTATGCTTTAAAAAGAAAGCAGAGATTAAGATTTCACTCTCTCGATGGTTCTTATTCTTCTACTTCTTCTACTTTCTCTACTTCTTCCTCTACTTCTTCTTCTCCCCCCCTCCTCCTCCAGCTCCTCTTCCTCCTCTACCTCCACCACCACCACCACCACTACTACTTCTTCTTCTTCGTCATCATCATCTTATCTGCTGTAGGCTGCATTCCCACGTCATCTCAATCGTTTCTTAGAATGGGCTTTAAAAAAGAAGACAATTTTCACCCCTGCCTGTTTAGGGCATATTCGATGTATGTGAAAGAAAAGCACTTTCACAAAGAATCAAAAAAGCACAAACCATATAAATAATTGATAAACAAATGGTGACTGCTGGACCTTTTAAAACGAGGTTAAAATGGTAAAAAAAAAAAAAAAGGTTTAAAATCAAAGGTACCTTAAGATGAAGATAAAAGTGAGCAGAGCAGAAGTTTCCAGCCATTGAGATGTACTCACCTCTTCAATACAGCTGCTGAGACCTGCCAACACTTCTTCACCTCTCCACTTGACAAAGAGTTTATGACTCGAAACGTCGCTTTTATCTTCATCTTCAGGTACCTTTGATTTTAAACCATTTTTTTACCATGTTAACTCTCTCCATACGAACGGCGAAAGAGACGACGTTAACAGCGTTTCACCCCAGTTACCATCATTAAAATATTGCAAGCGGACGGCTCTTATACTGAACAGGTGAATGTTGACAAAGAATACCACAATTCTGACGACGGAAGCTAAAGGTTGGGTCATTCAGACACCCGGCACTGGACATCCGAGGGGTCTGCGTAGAGGAGAAGAGAGGACTGGCCGTACTGAGTGAGTTAACCTCATATAAATAATAGGTGATGGAGAAGTGTCGGTGGAGCAGAAGGACCCTCTCACCTTTCACCTGGGAATAAAAACAAAACAAATGGTAGCAAGAGGTACAGGTACGTACACTGCTGATTCCCAGCAACCTGCAGTTTCACAATGCACTTCCATTTACTGTTACTGGAGACATCAAATAATTATGCCAGCCACCTCCATTCCAAACACTAATCACTAACTCTCTGCATCAGAATGACAAAAGAGATGTTACAGACATGCCAACGTTTGCCTTTTCTCTCTCTCTCCAATTTCTCTCGCTGTTTCAAGGTGGGTGAATAAAAGCATCTGGGAAGAGAAGAGAGTGACAGATGCATGAAAAACTGAAACGAGACAAACATGTCAGTAGGATAAAAGTAGGAGGTCCCCCTCCTCAGGCCGATAAATAACTCAGTCATCTTCGGTGAAGCGGAATGAGTGTCTTACATGATGGTAATGTGAGCCACCCACAACCACCCTACCCCCAACTGCCTACCCCCCCAACCTTCTTTTCTTGAATAAAAAAAAAATGAAAGAAACAGAAAAGAAAAAGAAAGAAAGGTGTCGCCATATAGTTGGTAATGAATATCTGACTGGATACCTTCTGAATTACATACTCTGGACGACGCAGTCTGGACCCTTCCCTCTTCACCCCCCTCCCCCCTCCCCCAATCCCCCCTCCTCCGCCCCCCTCCCCTCCTCCAACGCACCTCCCACACCATTTTGTGTAAAAAAAAAAAAAATGTCGCAAAACAGCTGCTCCGCTGGTAAATAATGGCTCTGATTTACATATCTTTGGACAAAACAGTTTTGACACAAAATTCATTCTTTATGTCTTTTGGCTAAACGGCAATAACGGAGCTCTGTTCAGCTTGAAAACATGTGTGCCCAACTGACACGTTAGCCTGTACCATTCGTACAATGTGCAGGTTTATATCACCGTTTTGTAACTGCGAGGAAGGTATTGGCTTTCTGGGAAAGAGTTGTTGCTGTCGTTCAGTTTTACGACCTATCGGCTTGCGCTCTAAATGTCCATGTTGTTCAGGGGCTTGGTCCTTGGTGTGGAAAGGGTGTCTGTGTATTTAAGTGAGTGGAGTGCTGGGTTCTGGAATTCCCTCACGAGGTTTGGGGTTCTGTTTGGTTATCATAACGTGCCCACTGCCGCATTGAGTGTGGCTGCGTCACACCGTCACACTTAGTCATGGGGCTGACAGTACACCCCCCAGGGTGGGGATGGGATAAGGGTTTATCGATATTGATCATATATCAAGTCGGTTTGGAAATGGAGAGGGTGAGGATTAAAATGCGTACAGTGTGTGTGTGTGTGTGTGTGTGTGTGTGTGTGTGTGTGTGTGTGTGTGTGTGTGTGTGTGTGTGTGTGTGTATCTACGTTTCTAGGCCTTTTTCTCTGTGTAAGAGAGCGAACAGTTCTTAGTTCAATTGATGTGTACGACTCTTGGCCCTATGAACTGCTGATGAGGTACATAATTATATAATGCATATGTACCCATGTGTGTGTATATATATATATATATATATATATATATATATATATATATGTGTGTGTGTGTGTGTGTGTGTGTGTGTGTGTGTGTGGAGTGGATGGCCT
>NC_134894.1:8199751-8222251 GCF_041734735.1 Babylonia areolata | reverse complement strand
TGCTCTTTTTAACGATGATTTTCACGCACACGCACACGCACACACACACGCACGCATGCACGCACACACACACACACACATACACACATACACACACACGCACGCACACACACACACACACACACACACACACACACACACACACACACACACACACACACCATGGACATGTGGCCACATGGCTGAATGGAGCACTGCCCTTGTTAAATCCTGATTCCAAAGTCGATCACGTTTTTGATGTTTTGTCCCCAGGGAGGAAGGTGGCAGCATGGTAAAGACGCTATTCTCCCAACGTGAGGGTCCGGGTTTGATTCCCGCTTTCGCGCTTTCTCCCAAGTTTGACTGGAAAGTCAAACTGAGCGCCTAGTCATTCGGATGAGACGATAAACCAAGGTCCCGTGTGCGCCACGCATTTGGCACGCTGAAATATAACCCACAGCAATACAAACGTTGCCTTTTCGCAGAATTCTTTAAAAGAAATCCACTCTAACAGGTGTACACATATTATACGCATGCACTCTGGGCCTGACTAAAGCGCGTTGTACTGTTCTGCTGCTCAGGCATCTGTAGTGTAGCGTACATGGATGTGTCCGAACGCTGTGACACTCCCTTTAGAAACTGAAACTGACACAAGATAATATCCATTGTACCACTTCATACCATACCGTCAGCTGTAATTAATGTTGTGAATGAACAAACGGAACATTTTCTATATCACCTAACAACCTTGCACACATCAAAGGGCGTGGAATGTGAGCTTGATGGTTGCAACCAGGTCTTTGAACACACATCCGCTACGATTTTTCTGAATTTCTGATTTGCTGCGCTGTCATTCCACAAAACAAATAAGAGTCTGCAGTCAGTTAGATTTTGTCTGTATACCGAAAAGACTTCGATACTGGTTAGTCGGCAATGTTTTAAGCTTGAATGTTTAGAAATATAATGTGAGTTTGAAGCTCAGTCGGTGATGACAATCAAACAGACAGACAGACAGACGTGCAAAGCCAGTCTTATACACGGAAGATAGGAAGGGAGAAGGTGGTGGTAGATGATGACCACTTTCACACAACTTGACTTTAAGTAAAGACAGATACCCATCTGGACTATCATTGTCAGTTCTTTTGACGATGAGAAAATAATTATAATTCCCGGATAAAACATCGCAACGAAACGCTGCAGCAGTGGTGAGTTAAACGACCTGATGGCGATCTGCCCGTTTGGTCAAGTTGTTCGTGGCTGTGGTCTTTCAAAGAAACGCTGCAGTAGTGGTGAGTTTCACGACCTGATGGCGATCTGCCCGTTTGGTCAAGTTGTTCGTGGCTGTGGTCTTTCAAAAGAAACGCTGCAGCAGTGGTGAGTTAAACGACCTGATGGCGATCTGCCCGTTTGGTCAAGTTGTTCGTGGCTGTGGTCTTTCAAAAGAAACGCTGCAGTAGTGGTGAGTTTCACGACCTGTAGGCATTTCGTCCTTAAAGTCAAGTTGTTCTTGGCTGTGGTCTTTCAAAGAAACGCTGAAGTAGTGGTGAGTTTCACGACCTGTAGGCATTTCGTCCTTAAAGTCAAGTTGTTCTTGGCTGTGGTCTTTCAAAGAAACGCTGCAGTAGTGGTGAGTTTCACGACCTGTAGGCATTTCGTCCTTAAAGTCAAGTTGTTCGTGGCTGTGGACTTTCAAATAAACGCTGCAGTAGTGGTGAGTTTCACGACTTGTAGGCATTTTATCCTTAAAGTCAAGTTGTTCTTGGCTGTGGACTTTCAAAGAAACGCTGCAGTAGTGGTGAGTTTCACGACCTGTAGGCATTTCGTCCTTAAAGTCAAGTTGTTCGTGGCTGTGGACTTTCAAAGAAACGCTGCAGTAGTGGTGAGTTTCACGACTTGTAGGCATTTTATCCTTAAAGTCAAGTTGTTCGTGGCTGTGGACTTTCAAAGAAACGCTGCAGTAGTGGTGAGTTTCACGACCTGTAGGCATTTCGTCCTTAAAGTCAAGTTGTTCTTGGCTGTGGACTTTCAAAGAAACGCTGCAGTAGTGGTGAGTTTCACGACCTGTAGGCATTTCGTCCTTAAAGTCAAGTTGTTCTTGGCTGTGGACTTTCAAATAAACGCTGAAGTAGTGGTGAGTTTCATGACCTGTAGGCATTTCGTCCTTAAAGTCAAGTTTTTCTTGGCTGTGGACTTTCAAATAAACGCTGCAGTAGTGGTGAGTTTCACGACCTGTAGGCATTTCGTCCTTAAAGTCAAGTTGTTCGTGGCTGTGGTCTTTCAAAAGAAACGCTGAAGTAGTGGTGAGTTTCACGACCTGTAGGCATTTCGTCCTTAAAGTCAAGTTGTTCTTGGCTGTGGTCTTTCAAAGAAACGCTGAAGTAGTGGTGAGTTTCACGACCTGTAGGCATTTCGCCCTTTAAATCAAGTTGTTCTTGGCTGTGGTCTTTCAAAAGAAACGCTGCAGTAGTGGTGAGTTTCACGACCTGTAGGCATTTCGCACTTTAAATCAAGTTGTTCGTGGCTGTGGTCATTTCCGTGAAGGGTGGTGTGGTCGAGGCGTCGGTCCTGTTGTCCTGTGTAGGCGTGTTGTCCTGGCTGGCGGTCCGAGGAGAAGGTGGGGTCTTCGCTGTGTCCTGGACGTTGGCGTGGTGGGGATGTCCGGGTTTGCGGTCCAAGAGGGATCCGCGCCACGCCCTGGCTTTGCTCGGGTGGTACGTGTGAGTAGTGGCTGGCGGCCCGAGGGGGGTCCTCGCTGTGTCCTGAAACGTTGCATGATCCCGCGCCCTTTCTGTACAGGACAAGTGAACGGGGTGGGTGTGGGAGAGGTGAGGAGGAGAATTACTATGCCACCTACGCACAGTTTGGTATCTGGGGACGACTGTCCCCGTTCCAGTTGACGGCGAGAGACAATGTACCCGGATAACATGTCGCAACGGAGCGCTGCACGTCGAGAGCACACATCCACCCGAGTCACTGGAGTGTGTGTTAATTCCCTTCTTTGCACGCTTCATCGCGTGGGCATGTGAAACGTAGTCTGGGTGGATAATCATGCATTTGCGTCACAAGCTTCTCACGTGTCAGCTGAAACAACCATGATTTCAGGTCATCTTTCTCTACCCCACCCCTCTCGCCCTTTCTCTTCTTTGTGTGTGTGTGTGTGTGTGTGTGTGTGTGTGTGTGTGTTTGTGTGTGTGTGTGTGTGTGTTAACTTTTTTTTTCTTTTCAATTCAGTATGTCAGTTACTTAATATTAAGTACGGGAAACGCCCGAAAGCGAATGTAAAGTTTTCGTGCAGCGCCTTCCTGGGTTATCATATGAAGGGATATTAATTGAAACTGCCGTTTCTGTTTTACGACAATACCAGATTATCGGCTGACACACACGAAGTTATAAATCCCAGGCTAACAAATAAGTAAGCCCCCGCCTCACCCAGTTCGCTCACCCTCTCCCCACTCTCAACCACCTCCCCACCCCTCCCCCGAACTCTCACATGACGTCAAAGAAAAGAACAAAGCTCCGGTAAACAACAGTGCGAACGTGTGGGAGCTTCCTCCCCACCTTCCCCTAACACCCCCGCCCTCTCCCCGTCCCCTCCCGCCTTCTCATATCTCAGCAGTAGGGGGTGGGCGCTGAAGCAGGTTTTTCAATTTTCAGTTTCAATTTCTCAACGAGGCGTCATTGAGTTTCGACTAATCCATATACGCGACACCATATCGGCTATATAGGAAGATGTCTGACCAGCAGCATAACCCAACCCGCTTAGTCAGGCCTTGAGTGCTTGCATTCTCATGTTTTTTTGTGTGTACCTATCAGAGTGGATTTCTTCGACAGAATTTTGCCAGAGGACATGCAACATTCTGGTTGCCATGATGGGTTCTTTTTCAGTGCGCCAAGTGCGTGCTGAACATGGGACCTCGGTTTGTCGTCTCATCCGAATCACTAGTTACGCTCAGTTTGACTTTCCAGTCAAACTTTTGGAGAAAGGGTTAGAGAGAAAAAATCCACTTCGATAGGAAAAACAAATAAAACTGCACGCAGAAAAAAATATTAAAAAAATGGGTGGCGCTGTAGTATAGCGACGCGTTCTCCCTGGGGAGAGCAGCCCGAATTTCACACAGAGAAATCTGTTGTGATAAAAAGAAATACAAATACAAATAGAGAGTTGTTCGATCTCACATTCTCACGGACTCTTTATAATTATTGGCAGCTGAGCGTCTTAACCATTTTGCCACCTTCCTCCTCAGGTGAAGGGACAGAGTAGAAAAGGAAAGTTATGGGGAGGGGAGAGGGGGGGGGTACGCTCCAGGATTATCTGACGATAGAAAAGACTGGGACGGACGTGGGGAGCTTAAATATCGTGTGTGCGTGTTGATGTAAAAAATGTATACGTTGAATGAGTTTGAAAGATGGGGGTAGGGTGGAAGCGGGGGACAATGGGGTGGGGAAGTCCCACAGTTTCAGTTTCAGTTTTCAGTAGTTCAAGGAGGCGTCACTGCGTTCGGACAAATCCATATACGCTACACCACATCTGCCAAGCAGATGCCTGACCAGCAGCGTAACCTAACGCGCTTAGTCAGGCCTTGAGAAAAAAAGAAAAAAGAAAAAAGGTGAATAAATAATAGATAAGCTTACATAAATAAATAAATAATAATTATGATATAAAAAAGGTAGTAGTAATGATAATAATATAATAATAATAATAAATAAATAATAACAACAAAGTCTTATGTGTGGCAAAGTGCTGGCCTCAGTAATGCTGTTTACTCTTTCTTCAACCGACTTAGTGGAATGAAAATGTACGTTGATACTTTATATCGGGCGCGTAAAATTGTCCGCACGTAATTTGGCTGTGTGTTTTTTTCAATGCCACCCGCCCACAAATACCGAAACACGAAGAAACAAAATGTCTGCACAGAAGAGAACACACACACACACACACACACACACACACACACACACACACACGTTGTTGAAACCAAGAAATCTTAAATAATTGCCGAAATCTTAAATAATTGCCCACATAGGAATGGGGGCTGAAACAAAGGGAAAACGGAAAGACAAAATTTTAATGTGGGTGTACCTTCCACTGTTCCCGGATTGCAGAGAGGTGAAGAGACCTAAGCTGGAGGAGGGAGGGGGAGGGGCAAGGGGTGTCAGGGGAGGGACGGGGCTGGAGGGAGGGGGAGGGGGGCAAGGGGTGTCAGGGGAGGGGCGGGGCTGGAGGGAGAAGGGTGTAAAGGAATTTTAAGGAAGCAAAGGGGGGGAATCAATCCGGCTCTACTGCGCTACACGATGCCGAAAAATATGGAGCAAGGTGGGTAAAGAAGGTTCAAGTTTCTCTGTCTGTCTGTCTGTCTGTCTGTCTGTCTGTCTCTCTCTCTCTCTCTCTCTCTCTCTCTCTCTCTCTCTCTCCCTGTGTGTGTGTGTGTGTGTGTGTGTGTGTGTGTGTGTGTGTGTGAATAAAAAAGATGTTTCTTTTTTTTTTCTTTTGCTTTGTTTGAGGTCCTATGGAGATATATAATCCATGAGGAAACTCACCCACCCTCTATTTAGTCAACGTGAGAAAAGCCTGATCAGTTTCCACGTGCAGTGCTGAGGTGGTTTGTGCACAGGGTGTAAGTATACACAGATAACAAAACAGTCTCTGGTGTTTGCCTGAAATCACGAGTAGCTGGGTTTCTCTCTCTGTGGAGTGATGGCCCAGAGGCAACGCGTCCGCCTAGGAAGCGAGAGAATCTGAGCACGCTGGTTGGAATCACGGCTCAGTCGCCAATATTTTCTCCCCCTCCACTAGACCTTGAGTGGTGGTCTGGACGCTAGTCATTCGGATGAGACGATAAACCGAGGTCCCGTGTGCAGCATGCACTTAGCGCACGTAAAAGAACCCACGGCAACAAAAGGGTTGTTCCTGGCAAAATTCTGTAGAAAAATCCAATTCGATAGGAAAAACAAATAAAACTGCACGCAGGAAAAAATACACACAAAAAAAAGAAAAGAAAAAAAAGAAGAAGAAAAAATGGGTGGCGCTATAGCGTAGCGACGCGCTCTCGCTGGGGAGAGCAGCCCGAATTTCACACAGAGAAATCTGTTGTGACAAAAAGAGAAATACAATACAATACAATAGTTCCCTTCTATACTTGACGAGCAGGGTATTGGGGGGGGGGGGGGGGGGGGGGGGGGGGACTGAGCTAACTCAGCGACTAAGCAATTATCGTCGTCGGTAGTTTTTTTTTGTAAACGATGCCCTGCATACATTGAATGATAACAGGCACTTCTGAACACCGCCGAAGTGACCCACTAGCAGTACAGTGTCTACTCTGGCGTGTGGCCCTCTGGCGACCTAACATCCGGATAGCTCGCTGTGTATTTCTAGCCGGGATTAAAACAGTCGAACCTAGGTGTGCCTATGTATGAAGGGGTTAGGTATGAGCGGTGTGGCATAGTATTGCCACTGAAACGGCGCGGGTGATGGGGCAGTAAAGAATTACAAAGAGTAAATAAAATACTAATTATGATGACGAATTTACGCGAGAAAAAAAATATATATCGAGGTCCCATAAGTAAGTGCATAATTCTTCTTCTGTCTGCCTGTCTGAACGTCTGTATGTACATGTTTGTTATACACAAGAATCCACACACTCTATAATAAGATCTGGTGAGAAAACTTGAAAGGGGTTATCCTGACGGCGCTGTGACTAAGCAGGACGTTTTATGCACAATGTGCTTTCATATCTGTGAAACTGCATGTTTGGTGTATATCTGTTATGCATATGTGTGTGTATGTGTGAATGTGTGTCTGCTTTTTTTTTTTTTTTTTTTTTTTTTTGCTTTTTTTTACATTTATTTGCTTATTTGTCATTGTTGTCTTTTTTTTTAAATTTATTTATCTATTTATTTTATTATTACTTTTTATTATATTATTATTATCTATTTATTTACTTTTTTTTCTTTTTCTTTTTTTTTCTTTTTTTTTTTTTGTACGCTTATAGTTGACTTCATCAAGTTTTTGCACCTTATACATATTATTAGTAGTAGTAGTAGCAGTTCTTTTTTATGGGTTTTTTTTTCTCAAGGCCTGACTAAGCGCGTTGGCAGATGTGGTGTAGCGTATATGGATTTCTCCGAACGCAGTGACGCCTCCTTGAGCTACTGAAACTGAAACTTTATGAACAATTACACAACCGTCGAGCTCATATCGAAGGCGCATCACGTTGTGTGTGACAGCCATTTGGTGTAACGAGCGGTTGTTTTTTTTTTGGTTTGTTTTGTTTTTCCTTTTCATTTTGTCCCTCTTGACTCGAAGGTGAGACCATAAGTATTCCTGTTTGAGAATGTCACGTTTTGCGTTGTTTACTTCGTACTACACACTAGCTCGGCTATATATTTATGCACGCACGCACGCACGCGCGCGCGCGCACATACACACAAACACACACACACGTTTTCACACATACTATATCACACACACACACACACACACACACACACACACACACACACACACACACACACACACACTACACACAAACGTTTTCACACATATATGTAGAATTGTAGATTGTGAGTTAGTTGTGTCGTGTGGGGAGGGGGAGGGGATAGCGGGGGATGGGGGGGGGGGGGGCTGCTGATGTTGTGGAACAAGACCTAATGGCAAGCAAGAAAAGGATTGGGCGAAAACAATCTAGTAGTGGCTGTGGAAGAAATAGAAGAAGAAAATAAAAAGGCTATGAACGTGACCATCTCAATAATTAACATAACTCTTTGTTGTATCTCCATGCGCGCAGTCTCTGCTGAAACAAACAAAACAAACACAAACACAAACACCACCAACAACAACAAAACTGGAAGAGGAAAATAATCTCAGTCATGGAATTTGAGGGCAGGCAGTAGAACTACTGTTGTCCGTACCGTATATATTATCTCAACGAACCCACATGGCCAAGGAAATGACAGGGTGAGACGGAAGGCAACTATACAGCCCAATACACAAAACAGGGTCTTTATTTTATTCTATTTATTTATTTTATGGATACGCCTTTTCTTCGCTGCAAATTCCGGTTTTGATGACCCCGCTGAGAAGAAAAATGGAACCAACGAATTTTTATTTCACGAGGGTAGTGGAGTAAGCACAGCTGCTTTTTTTAACATCCAGCCCTCAAATAATCATGAATGCCACCACCCCGGGTGGTGGTTGTGGGTTTGCGGGTAGTGTTGGGATCGGGTATGACAAACTGAAAGGTTGTGGGGTGAATGTTTCATTGAATGGGGACGTATTGTAGAATGAACAGGATCAAGGAGGAATATCTCTCTGCCGTTGACTTTAGCTGCGTTGAACTGCTCTCTCTCTCTCTCTCTCTCTCTCTCTGTGTGTGTGGTGTGGGTGGGGCGGGGTCGGGGGGGGGGGGGGGGGGGGGGGGGTCGGGAGGGGAGATTTATTTACGTGTATATTATCGCAAACCGTACTCTTTCTTTTTTTTTCTTTTTTTTTTTTTTTAACCGATTGTGCAGATGTCATCCTAACGACATAATGGGGTAAACTGTCACTTTCCTTACACAAGGCTTTCAAATTTAGGGAAAAGCTGTTCCTCGTGTAAGTGCACTGAAGTTTTCTTATTATTGCCCCCCCGACCCCCACCCCACCCCGCGTCCACCCCCACCCTCCGCCCCTCCTTTTTCCTCCTTCTCATTCTCCCCTGTGTGTTTGTCTTCTTCCACCTAACTCTTTCCTCCTCCTCCTCCTCTTCCTCCTCACTTATTCTTTGTTTGTTTGGTGGTTGTTTTTTTTGTTTTTTATCATTATCTGATTCGTATTGTCATTGTTGTTGTTGTTTTTCTCGTCGTTCCCATACTGGTGTTGTTAGTTCATTCATTCGTCCTCCTCTTCCACATTCTTCTTCCGTTCTTTTTTGCTGCTGCTGCAGCTGCTGCTGCTGTTGATGATGATGATGATGATGATGATGCTTATGATGACGACGACGTTGTTGTTGATGATGATGATGATGTTGTTCATGATGATGATGATGTTGATGTTGATGATGATGATGATGTTGTTGATGATGATAATGCAGTTGCTGTTCTCGTATTTGCATCACCACAATCGGTTCGGGTCTGTGTGTGTGTGCTTCAGCTTGCAATGCCTCTGCCCTGGGTCTGGAGGATGACACGATCACCAAAGCTCAACTGCTGGCCTCTTCCATCGCTGAGGGACTGCAGCTGAACTACGTTCGGTTCAACTGCTGTTCAGGTATTTTTTTTATTTTATACACACTCACATGCACACACCGACAATCTTACACACGCACGCACGCGCACACACACACACACACACACACACACACACACACACATACTGACTATCTCTCATGCCATAGCAATGTACATACATACATACACACACACACACGTGTGTGCGCATGTGTGCATGTGTGTGCAGCAGACAATGGCAGTAATTTCGGAAATTGGAATATATTAATTAAAAGTAAGCGCCAGCTTAACTGAATATAAAACAACATGTAGACATAAAGATGATATCTTACCCCAAAAAGAAGAAACGGCAAAGATAAAGAGGACAAGGAGAACAGAGAGAACAAATAATTATTGTGAATTGGGAACAGCACAAAAAGAAACTGCTACCAAACAAACAAACCATCACCAAAAAAACAAAGCATTATTGAATCATGAGCCACCACCTCGGGTAGCCGTCTTGTTGCAGTGATATCAGGGTTGTGTTAGTCACACAGGTGCCCTCCTATCTCCACGTACATGGATAGTTATCCCTCTTTGGCTATATAACACCACTTGACAGTTCATGTCACTACACTACACCCTACCCTTACTCTCCCCCCCCCCCCCCACCCCCCTACATGCACCCCCCTCACCCTGCAGGCCAGCAGAAACTAAACACAACATACAACATACCAGGTACCACTGAGCTAAAAATAGAATATATATATATATATATATATATCAATGACCAGGTACCCGTAGAGTTAAATTTAACGACCGGATGGCTTCCGTCCTTGATGTCAAGTATTTTTAGTGCTGGGGGGTGTTAGTGTTTTTGTGGAGGTTTCGTTGTTCCACCGAGGAGGGAGAGGAGTTGAACCGCATCATCCACGTACCCTGTCCTCCTTATCGTTCAACGCTCTCAGGCTCAGAAGACGCCACCAGTTTTACTGACGGGATAAAATTGACAGCGACAGGTCTTGTTTGTTTGTTTGTTGGGTTGTTTTTTTTCCCCAGGTCACACTCAACAGGAAACTGTCCATGTTCCCAGTCTTTCTCTTCAGGCAGACCTTCGGGGTCTCGTCCTGTCCACCATATAATACCTGCTGGCCTCGAAAGGCTCCAAGGTCCCTGTACGATCACACGTCTCAGAGTCTCTGTGTGTGTGTGTGTGTGTGTGTGTGTGTGTGTGTGCGTGTGTGTGTGCTTTTAAAAGCCTACCCATGCACGAGAATTTTCGTACCTCTTAAAATTCTGAAGACAAAAAGATATATATACGGGCACCTGGTTTGAATATTGTGTCACACACACACACACACACACACACACACACACATATATATATATATATATATATATATATGTGTGTGTGTGTGTGTGTGTGTGTGCATATATATATATATATATATATATATATATATATATATATATATATATATATCCGAGGAAGATTTCGTCATGTGAAGTTTGATGCAAAGCGAAGAGCAAGGACACCTTCTTTTGTGCAGAGTGTTCAGAACTGAATTTTTGCGCTTATCATTTATTTTTCTTCTGTTTTCTTCTCTTATTTATTTCGTTCACGTTTTTGCAACCTTTTTTTGTGTTACTGTGTTGTTGATAAATTCATCAAAGAAGCGTTACCCCTGGCACAGTATCTGTCAACGTAGTTGTCCTTATTTTCCAGATGTGCTGTAAGGAAATGCAGGCTTAAACTGGACCTGAAAACCGTGACTTTCGTGTCCTGCTATAAGCGACCAGCATTCATTTTCCCCCCAACAGCCTTTTCATTCTTTTAGTATTTGATTCTTTTATTTTTTATTTTAATTTTTTTTTTAAAGAACAATAATTCAGTGAACTTACACTAAAAGAACAGTCCTGAAGTGACTTCGCGTGCGTGAGTGTGCTTCAGCCTCTGTTGATCTTATACGTGGACGTCAGTGGGAGAGAATTAAGGAGACAGGAGGGTATGATACCATGGTGAAACTGTAAAAGGATACAGGTTGTTTTGTGCGGGTGCAGAATTTAGCAGGCGACGGTTACCCACTGAACTAATCCATCTCACCGAACATGACACCGGTTCTGTTAAGACAGCGCTTGAAAGTCTTCTCCTGGTCATATCCCCTTAATAGCCTTGCGTGACTACCGTGTCAGACACCTGTTGCAGTATTTTCACTGCATGGCGTAAACAGACTACCACTCATGAACAAACTGAGTGGGGACAGGATTTTTGACTCACTTGTGTAAACAAAGTGAGCCTATGTTTTAACCCGGTGTTCGGTTGTCTGTGTGTGTGTGTGTGTGTGTGTGTCCGTGGTAAACTTTAACATTGACATTTTCTCTGCAAATACTTTGTCAGTTGACACCAAATTAGGCATAAAAATAGGAAAAATTCAGTTCTTTCCAGTCATCTTGTTTAAAACAATATTGCACCTCTGGGATGGGCACAAAAAAAAAATTAAAAAAGAAGCCTAATTATATGCAAACTGCATTTACTGTTATATTTATATTTTTTGTATTCTCTAAACTTGGGACTTTGATCTCATATTCTGACACAACAACAAGAGCAGTCATTATTATCATTTTTTGTTCAAACGGGAACTTCATTTGCTAAGCATGGCATTTTTTATTTATTTTGCAAACGTTTTTGGTACAGATAGTAAAAAAAAAGGGAAATTACTCTGTAATTAATGCAAGGGGACTTAATTTGTCACAAGTGAGTCTTGAAGGCCTTGCTTCTCTTGTTTAATATATGCTAACAATAATGATGATAATAATAGTAAGAAGAATCATCAACATAATTATAATGTTTGTAATCATTATCTTCATAATACTGCCAACTTGCACACACACACACACACACACACACACACACATTCACACATACACACACACACGCTTTCACCCATTTCTCTGGACCACTCTACGTCCCTTTAACTTTTCTTTGTTTTTGACTGTGTTATACTTTTGGAAAACAATTTTTCCTGCTTTCATTTTCTATTTCTTTTCTTTCTTTTTTTCTTAAGACTTCTTGTCTGTTGTGTCTTTCTCTTTCCCCATTTTCTTTCTGGCAATATCCATTTCCCCCCCTGTCCTTTTCCGTTTTAAGACGGAAAAAGTTGTAAAAATTGGTTATAAACATTGTAATTCATAATCTACATTTCTTCGCTTCCGCTCTTCAACAGGCCTTTCTTTACGTCTGTTGAGAGAGGAAGAAATGTAGAGTATGGTTATATTACAATGTTATTTAAACAAATTTACGACTTTTCTGTCTTTGGAACGAAATGAATGGAAAGAACACAGGAGAAGATAATTATGTGGATATTGGCCCTCTTTCTCTCCCTTTCTTCCCCCCCCCCCCCCCCCACCCCCACCCCTTTTCACTCTCCCCCAGTCTCCCGCCATTCATCCCTCCCCCGCTCCCTCTTGGTCATGAACTAAAAAAAACATGTATGAAAAATATTTCAAAAGGCCTATTTAGCATCCTTCTTAATAGTCACGGATCTTTCATAGTGACCAGTCTTGTGAGAACTTGTTCAACACAGGTCTCGGTCTGAATACGGCCTTTTATTATTATTATTATGGATGGATGGATACGGATACTTATATAGCGCCTATCCTCGGTCGGAGACCAAGCTCTAAGCGCTTTACACACACGGAGTCATTTACACAACAGGCTGCCTACCTGGGTAGAGCTGACTGACGGCTGCCATTGGGCGCTCATCATTCGTTTCCTGTGTCATTCAATCAAATTTCAGGCACGCACAACTACACACTCAGACAAACATGTAACATTTAACATTTTACGTGCATGACCTTTTTGTTTATTTACCCCGCCATGCAGGCAGCCATACTCCGTTTTCGGGGGTGTGCATGCTGGGTATGTTCTTGTTTCCATAACCCACCGAACGCTGACATGGATTACAGGATCTTTAACGTGCGTATTTGATCTTCTGCGTGCGTATAGACACGAAGGGGGTTCAGGCACTAGCAGGTCTGCACATATGTTGACCTGGGAGATCGGAAAAATCTCCACCCTTTACCCACCAGGCGCCACCGAGATTCGAACCCGGGACCCTCAGATTGAAAGTCCAACGCGTTAGCCACCTGTTGCAGTATTATTATTATTATTATTATTATTATTATTCTTTCCTTTTTTTTCTTTTCTTTTCTTTTTTTTTTTTTAATAATCTTTCGTCGCTTATTGCCCAGCTGATTGTACGTGCTCGGCAGAAGGAAGGAAAAGTTGGAGATCAGTCATAGTAGTTCAGTGTGAAGAGTTGTCACAGTGAAAAGGCAGTCAGAGGCATCGGGGGCAGGCATGTATAGATATCTATTCAGACTTTGGTGGGTGGGGTGGGGGGGGGGGGGGAGAAGAAGAAGGGGTACGGGGAAGTATTGGTGAAAGAATAAGGATTGTCGGGAGGGGGGGGGGGAGGGGAACTGTTCTGGCATATGAACAGAGATGTCCTGAGAAAGCCTGAATCCCGCCAGGGTGTCGTTTGTTCGTTTTGCACAGGAATGGTTAGAAACTAGGCAAGCACTATAAATTAAAGGGAGGGAATAGAGTTGACTGGAAACGTTTGATGAAAGGGATAAAGTACCCAGTCATGACAGGTGCGTACGCAGAACGTTATGTTTAAGTCAAGAGTATGAAAATGGTGGGGGAGCTTCACTGTAGAAAAAAAAAATGAAATGGATAAATAGAATAAGATATATCAAAATATGAGATTTAGTTTTGAAAAAAGAAAAAAGAAAAAAGAATTATTTAATTAATTAAACATTACATTCCCGGCAGCAGCGGAAACCGGTGCATTGCGTGCCAGAAAGAATTTTCAGTCCAGCGATGCTGAATGCTGGAACAATATTGCACTATACGTTGCTTTCACATATTCCAGGAAACGATATATATATATATATATATATATATATATAAGTTCGTTGTTCTAGTTTAACTGAGAGAGACGGACAGACAGATACTTATCAAAGTATGAAATTCAAAACGCCTGTTGCATTTCAATTTGCTAATTTCGTTTAATTTCAAATTACATTTGTTTGTTCATTTGCTCCTTCATCCGTTCATTATTCTTTTTTTTTTCCTTCTTTTTTTCTTTTTTTCATTCAAATTCATATATTTAGTAACGGAACGGCTGAAAATATGCTCTTCTTTACCTAATAAAGGGAAGGGAAAAAAAAGGATGTGATGACAAAAAGAGCAGGAACAACGTATACGTTCTTATATGTTTTGAACCGAGTACAAACGCAGGTGTAGACAAAGCAAATAATTTTTTTTTCACCAGTTGCACTCAAACTACCATGGTGACGGCAGCGTTATCTGTTGACACACAGATGGCCATGGCAAAAAGACAACGGGGGGCTCACATAGAGACTGTGTCCACATACATGACACGTAGGAATTCAGTGACACAGTTCACAGCATAGTATAGCGCTGAGGGACATGCAGGGACGCGTTTGCTACAGTCTTGATCTGTCCTTATGTGGGGGTAAATGTGATATCTCAGTTGGAACTAAATTTGAAGATTACCGACCACATAGAAAACAACAACTCGACTTTCGGTAATTATAAACAAATCACATTTAACACTGTACTAAATCATTAAAAAAACAAACAAACAAACCCAGCATCGTCTTTCAAAATGTATTTGTATTTGTATTTTGTATTTCTTTTTATCACAACAGATTTCTCTATATGAAATTCGGGCTGCTCTCCCCAGGGAGAGCGCGTCGCTACACTACATGGCCACCCATTTTTTTGTCTTTTTTTTCCTGCGTGCAGTTTGATTTGTTTTTCCTATCCAAAATGCTTCATGACAATAGCCCGAATAAGGTCCGGTCCTTCCATCCTAAACTAAAACGTGAGCCTAAGCTGATTGGTTAAAGCCACAGTTACGACTGAAAACTAGTTCATGAGAAGAGACAAGTGGTTTTTTTTTTTTTTTACAGTCCTTACTAGTTAACCAGGTGTTGTGTCCTCATACCAGTCTGAGGTTGACACGTTCTCAGCTGAAAAATGACTGACTACCTACAAACCCCTCCCCTCCACCCACCCGCCCGCCCCCAACCCGACCCCCTCCCCCAACCCCAACCCCAACCCCGCCCCCCTAAAAAATAAGTTATAATAATAATGATCAAAAGGGGCACCTTTAGATAAACACACTGACACCTTATTCTGTCAAATGAAATATTCTGAAACGCCATCTGAATAATGGCTGTGTACCTTTTCTTCCCAAACGTCAGCGTAAGTTGACGGGCCAAACCAAAGCTACTGGTGACAACCAAACGACAAGACGCCCCAAGTTTTAACCAGACAGTTTTTTTTGTTTGTTTTTTTTTTTTTTGCTAAGTGTTACAACTGACACTGGTTCTTATCTTGAGGACAAAGCCCGGTAAAGACTACATCGTACGTTTGTTGGCATGTCAAATCAATTCACCATGCCTTGTTTTGCTCAGTGGATCAAACCTACCTCCTGGGGTCTTCAAAAGGCATGTTGACATTGTCTATGAGTGAGGTGTAAGGTTTAAACGTGTAGAAAAACAACAACAACAACAACAACAAAAACCCGTGCAAAGTACACTGATTCGTCACTGCTGTGAGTGCGTGTGTGCGTGCACGCGTGCGCACATGTAGAGAGAGAGAGAGAGAGAGAGAGAGAGTGTGAGATCGTGTGTCTTGTGCGCACCAGTGAACCTGCGTCACGCAGTGCGAAACACACGACCTCGCGCAAACCTGCATTATTCGCGGATAATGGCATGCACTCTTAAGTAGTTATGCCTGTCTTCTTGTGGGTTTTACCCGCAAAAAAAAAAAGTTCGGAAAGAAAAGGATTGGGCAATCAAAGAAGACGCAGGGAACACAAAAAGAAAGAGAGATAAAAAATTAAAAAAAAGTAATGATAAGATAAAAGAATGAAAGAAAGAAGAAGAATTAGACACATACCACAAGGCGTCCCCCCCACCCCCCCACGCACGACATGGATATCAGTGACATGAATTTCTTCGGCCTTGTTGCTTTACGCACGTAATACCCGGTTAGATGTCTCATTCCGAAGCTAGGTTTTTTGACTCACTTGTGTAAACAAAGTGAGTCTATGTTTTAACCCGGTGTTCGGTTGTCTGTGTGTGTGTGTGTGTGTGTGTGTGTGTGTGTGTGTGTGTGTGTGTGTGTGTGTGTGTGTCCGTGTGTGTGTGTGTCCGTGGTAAACTTTAACATTGACATTTTCTCTGCAAATACTTTGTCAATTGACACGAAATTTGGCATAAAAATAAGAAAAATTCAGTTCTTTCCAGTCATCTTGTTTAAAACAATATTGCACCTCTGGGATGGGCACAAAAAATAAAAAAAGAAGCCAAATTGTATGCAAACTGCATTTACTGTTATATCTATATTTTTTGTATTCTCTAAACTTGGCACTTTGACCTCTTATTCTGACACAACAACAAGAGGAGTCATTATTATCATTTTTTGTTCAAACAGGAACTTCTTTTGATAAGCATGGAATTTTTTTTTAATTTTGCAAACGTTTTGGTGCAGATAGTAAAAAAAGGGAAATTACTCTGTAATTAATCCTAGGGGACTTAATTTGCTTTAAAATGATCTTTCTCATCTTAAACAATACATTTTGAAATTATACTCAATACATAAAAAGCTTGGATTTTTTTTAAGTGTATCACAAGTGAGTCTTGAAGGCCTTGCCTCTCTTGTTTTTTTTGGTTTGATGTGTCCCTGTCATAAAACCCGATCTCTTTCCACGATGTTGCCTTACCCTTCCTTACCTCCCCTTTTGTATTCCTTCCATCCCAACGCCTCCACGTCCCTCCTCCCTCCTCCTTCCCACCTCACTCTTGTTGTTACGTCACTCTTTTGCGTTCACCAGGCATCTTTTTTTTTTTCTTTTTTTTAACGTCTTTTTTTTTCTCTCTCTCTCTCTCTTTTATTTCTTCTTTTCTTAAGCAAATTTTATGAGTTGATATGTATGGATCACTTGTTTTTTGTCGCCCATTTTGACATTGAACCTGACACTGTAATAATGAAATAAAAACAGAAACAAACAACAACAAAAAAAACAAATAAAATCCGTGCCTCTTTTAATCATTTATCAAAAAAAAAAAAAAAAACAAAAAAACCCTGATATAGTAAAACAAATAAATACAAATAGAATCGAAAAAAGAAGGAGAAAAAGAAAAAAAAAGATAACTGAACTCTTATTAAGATTTCGGTACATACCATCTTTCTCTTTTCGGGTTTTCAGTTGATAACACTTTTTTTGGCGTCCTTGTCTGCATTCTGCTCATAAGATTTTTTTTCTTTCTTTCTTATAATCCCTCCATTTCGCTGTTCAACAGACCAGCTGACCGGCGCGTGGTGCCCGGCCGTGGCAGAAGCGGGCCAGTGGTTCGAGGTTCGATTCTACCAGCCGTATAACCTGACGGGGCTCGTGTTGCAAGAGCCGGTGATCCAGGATGGAGTGCTCGGTGAGGGGGAGGACCCATACTCGCTGGACGCTTTCTCCCTTCACCTGGAGCTGGCGCAGTCCCCGCCAGGACTGCTTACCCAGTACGGCACGGCTGATAAGGTGAGTGTGGGTTGGGAGTCATCTGTGGTGAGGTGTGGTGTGGTGTGGCGGATGCCGATACGAGGGTTGAGTCTCGTACGTGTTGGCTGGGTTGACTGATGGATAAGTTACTTAACTACAAGTCGGGACTGTTGTTGTGTCTTTGTCTATATTACGTCGGATTTGTTTGTTTGTTTGTTTTTTGTTATTGTTTGTGTGTGTGTGTGTGTGTGTGTGTGTGTGTGTGTGTGTGTGCTTTTGTTTTTGCTTTTTTTAGATCTTTCTCTTTATCTGCCCCTGTACGTGTTCGTTGCATTTTCATCAAATGTACCGCACAGACCTGGGGCAAACAACAGAATGATGATCAGCATCCATCTCTCTCTCTCTCTATCTCTCTCTCTCTCTCTCTCTCTCTCTCTCTCTCTCTCTCTCATTTTCTAGCTCTCAGTTTCTCAATTTTGTTTTGTTTCAATATTTTGCTTTCACCATAGTATTCATTCGTTGATTCTAGCGTTTTGTTATGCAACGAAACTAATATGTTGACGCATTCACGCGTGTCATAAAGACCCACATGGCCAGTGACATTAAAGTGTCAAAGTTCTCTCTGTCTCTGTCTCTGTCTCTGTCCCTCTCTCTCTCTCTCTCTCTCTCTCTCTCTCTCTCTCTCTCTCTCTCTCTCTCTCTCTCTCTCTCTCTCTCTCTCTCTTTATCTATTCGTCAATTTTCCAGCCTAGAGGGCCGGATGTAAACTAGCACACTATGCTAATCCCATTACCATCTTGAAATAAAATTTTGTTCGTTCGTTCGTTCGTTCTGTGCATCTCTGTCAGACCAAATAAGTATGACAGTTTTTTGGTTCTCTTAGCTGAAGACATAATAATAATAATGATAGTATTTATATAGCGCTGAATCTTGTGTAGAGACAAATCAAAGCGCTTTCACACAAGTCATTCAAACGCATGCATAGCTCTAAAACTGAAGAAGAAACTGAAAACAAGGAAGAGGCAGGGGAGGGAGGCTATCTTGTGAAGAGGTGGGTTTTAAGGCCAGACTTGAAAGTGCTGAGTGCGGAGACCTGACGAAGCGAAAGAGGAAGTTCATTCCGAATGCAAGGTCCAGAGACAGAGAAAGAACGGCGTCCAACAGTGGAGTGTTTGAAGCTGGGTATACGTAAACATAGTGGATCCGAAGCCGATCGTAGAGAGCGAGATGGAGTGTAGCGGTAAAGGCAGCCACAAAGATAGGAAGGGGCAGATTTGTGAATACATTTATAACATAGAGTGCTGATCTTGTACTTTATTCTGTGTGAGACAGGGAGCTAATGGAGATGTTGCAAAAGAGGAGTGATGTGCTCAGATCGCACAAAGGCACAAAGTCCCCTAAGGGAAAGGTTTTTGAGTTTCTTCCTTCTCCATGCAACCCTTATTTACATGTGTAGCAAGAACAGGGGAAGTGCTTTGAATAACCTGTAATGGCCCTTGCTTTTCCATAAGAGCAACAGTCTGGCTCAGTACCTCTCCGCACCCCCTTTGCCTGGTTTAGCTTTCCGTCTTTTTTCACAGTTTTAGACTAAACAGGCGTTTAAGATCTATCATCGACTTTTTGACAGTAAGCATAATTATATCAGTTGTCCGGAAAAGGAAACCAAATAACGCTCATAGAGTTTCAGAAACTGGACCGGAGGAGTGAGCTATAGAACTATTTCCTCCTTCTCCTCCTCCTCCTCCTCCTCATCATCATCATTATCATCATCATGAGTCGTAGCACTCGTAGTAGTAGTAGTAGTAGTAGTGGTGGTGGTGGTGGTGGTGGTGGTGGTAATTGTATTCTTTCTTTTCTTCTTGTTGTTCTTGTTCTTGTTATTATTTTTCTTCTTTTCTTCTTGTTCTTGTTTTTTCTTCTTATAGTATTATTATTATTATTATTATTATTATCATTATTATTATCATTATTCCTAAACCAGGTGTTCACGGCCAACTACACCAATGGAGTGTACCAGCTTGACCTGGGTGAAGAGGTGACCGTCCGTAGGGTTCGAATCCAGGTGGCTAACTTCACCACCAAGCCATGTTTCCGCATGGAGCTCCTCGGATGTGAAGCGGGTAAACAACAATAAGTCTCCTTCATCCCTGTCTGTGATCGTTGGCACTTATTTTAGGTGGTCTCGACAGTGTGTGTGTGTGGTGGGGGGAGGTGGGGGGCTGGTGTGGGGGGGGGGGTGAGAGAGAGAGAGAGAGTGTGTGTGTGTGTGTGTGTGTGTGTGTGTCTTCTGTTTGTGTATGTGTGTACGTGTATGTGTGTGAGTGTGTGTGTGTGTGTGAGTGTGAATGTGCGTGCGTGTGTGTGTGTGTGTGTGTGTGTGTGTGTGTGTGTGTGTGTGTGTGTGTGCGTGTGTGTGCGTGTGTGTGCGTGAGTGCGAGAGAGAGGAAAGAAAGAGACAGACACAGACACAGACACAGAAACAGAAACAAAGCGCACGTGTGTGTGACTGCGTGCTGGATTGCATGTGTTAAAGTATGTGTGTGTGTGTGTGTGTGTGTGTGTGTGTGTACGTGTGTATGCGTGCGTGCGTGTGTGTGTGTGTGTGCGCGCGCGCGTGTTTAACATATTGATGATATTTTTCCCCCTCCCTCCCCTCAAGGCCAAGACCTGGTCCCACAAGGCATTGAGCCTCCTGTGGTCAGCCTGTCGTACCAGTCCCTGGAGAAAATGGAGCTCCAGTGCAGCCTGCAGAACGACCCGGCATTCGGCATCCAGTACCGGGTCCGCTGGTACATGGACGGCGTGAACCTCACCTCTGAACTGCTGCCAGACACACTGTCCTCGTCTTCCTACCCTGTGAACGCCAGCCATTTCATGAGTCTGCAAACGGTGTGTTTGTGGTGTTTGGTGTGTCTTGTGTGTGTGTGTGTGTGTGTGTGTGTGTGTGTGTGTGTGTGTGTGTGTGTGTGTTGTTGTTGTTGTTGTTGTTGTTGTTGTTGTCTTATCCTCTCTTTTCTGTAGTTGGCATTTCATGGTGAAGGTTTACGTACAAGGAAGAATGTGAACGCATAATAATTGAGATGAACTGTCACCTAACGCCGTTCGTCATGATATTTTTGGCCATTTAACTAATAACATTTTCATACATTAAGCTTATCTCCTCCACCACCACCACCACCACCACCACCCAAAAACTTAAATGAATCAAACTTTCTGGAAGGAAAAAAGGAAACAAGACATGTATTTGTCAGATTGACAAATCTTTTCTTTATGTCATTCAAAAGTGTATGAGTTTGCTGTATCGAAGTCACGAATGCTATGAAACATTAACACAGACACACCCTAAACTCACAGTACGTACCACGATAGGTGAGATCAGGAACATAATGTTTGACATAGAACCACATGCAGAGCGGCGCATTTCCATGCTTAACCCTTTCACCGCCAGTCAATTTAGAGTACAAAATTCCCTTGTGGTATAAACACAGAAAAGACAGTGGCTAAGAATAGCTGGGGATTTCCCCCTGCCATGTATAGAAACAATGGCCTATCCTACCACCGAACATAAAGAGCAGTAGGTTCATGGATAACAGATCCATGAATGGTCACCTTTCAGTGACATGGGTCCTCTACCACGCCTGTGCATAAATGCGAGCTTGGCGGTGAAAGGGTTAACACAACAACGAAAAGAACACAGATAGACTGGATTGAACACTAAGCTAATTCGGTGATGGCCTGTTGGTTTGAAACAGGTTATTTACGTTTATGAACAAAATGTTTGGCACATAATGATATGACAAAAATAATGAAGGTTTTATTTCTACTTGAATTAGTATTTTCGTAATTTCCAAGCAGAACTAATTCATCAATTTTGTTTTTGTTGTTGTTCTTCTTCTTCTCCTTCTTCTTCTTCTTCTTCTTCTTGTGTTGTTGTTCTTGTCAGTTGTTGTCATTATTAATGTCGCTGTTGTTTGCAGTACTACTGCGAGATAGAGGCCTGCTACCAACCCCTCTGTGGCGAAGTTGACGGGGAAGCCAAAAAGAGCAACATCTACCGTCCTGAGATTCAGGTCAGTCTGTCTTTGTTGATCTGGTAGTAGTAGGGATGATGATCAGTCTGATATGTTGTTGATCGTGAAGTGATAAGGACGATTGTCAGTCTGTTACATTGTTGATCTAATGATGATAAGCATGACAATCAGTCTATTTATAAATTATTGTTTTTTCTAGAAGTGATAAGTATAATGGTCAGTCTGGTATAATTGTTGATCTGGAAGTGATAAGGATGATGGTCAGTCTGTTATGTTACTGATACCAACATTATAATGATGGTAATCTGTTATGTCGTTGATATAGAAACGACTAAAAAAATATGATAGTCTGTTTTTTAATATATATATATATATATATATGGGGGGGAAGGGGGGAGGGGGTGTTAAGTATGTTCGTACCAATTGTTTAGTGGTTTTTATACACTTGGTTAAAACAAAGATGGATTTTCTTTCAAGAAAGAGAGAAGAAAAAAAAAACTAGGAAAGAAAACCACATAAAAAAAAACCCAACAACAATAACTACAAAAACAGAAGGACAGAGCAATCCATGAATACGTGCGCATAAATGTATTCTTCTCTTTATTCATTTATCTATCTATGAAATAATTTATATGGGTTTCTTTGTTATGGTGTTGCGTTTCAGTGTTGGGTTGCGGTACGTTCCATGATAGATTATTTTGTACTCGTGGAGT
>NC_134894.1:8182251-8194751 GCF_041734735.1 Babylonia areolata | reverse complement strand
CCCACTCCCACACGTTTGTAAGCGCTTCCATTTCTATACGCTGTTCGGTTTTGTTTGTTTATTCATTTTATTTTATTTGGTTTTTGTTTTGTATCATTTTATATCTATTTACCTTCTCAGAGTGAACAAGGAATCCAGTATCTACAACGGACTGTGCCCAGCAGAGGCGACGTCCCAGGAGGAACCAATCACGCGAGACTACTCCCGCTGTCTGTCACCCAACAGTCCAGGGGGCGTGAATGTGCCTGACACCTTGTCTTGTCGTCTGCTTCCTGGATACGAAATTGGTTAGTAGCAAATTTTGGTTTTGTCAGTTTCAAGGTGTCATAGTGTACAGATTGATTTATTTACCATACACAACATATGCTGTATGGACACTCAGTGAATTTTGTACTACTGTAATCATTCTATGACCCCCCCCCCCTCCCCTCCTCAAACTAAGCAATTTCTTTTCAAAGTAGTCAACCTTTTCACTTTCACTTTCACCTTCTTGGTTTGAGGTGGGTGTAAATTCTTTGACTGGATGAAGCTGTGTAGATTACAAAGCTGATGGGAAATAGTCTTCTTGCAATAAATTCTGCAGCAAAGAAACCAAAGTTCCTTTTTTATGAAAATATTTAGTTTATTCTGATTAATTCATTATTTAGTTTAACTAGTTGTTTATTCGTTTTGCATGCATTGATATGCACTTTCGACATTTATTTGAACCGAATCTTAAATCTATGTTGACCATGCCTCAGTGTCCGTCTGTCTTCTAACTGTTCCTAAGACGCTTTATATCGATCATGCGCATAAGCAAAATCCGCAGGCAAAGAATGCATGCACGTTCATGCACGCACTCACATAACGAAAAATAATTGCTAAATATGTGCTTCCGATCATTTCCATATGAACATTTACATACGCAAACAAAAAAACAAAAACAAAAAAAACATTGTGTTTGAAATAATGTATATAAAGAAATGTGACTGAACTTTGCTGCTTTCCCGCAGATGCTGATATGTCGAGCATCTTGATCGAGCAATACGACCTTCCTGCCAACTGTTTGCCGACTGTTGAAGACATCGATGTTTTCGAATATGATGAATCAACAGTACAGGTGTGTGTGTGTGTTTGTGTGTGTGTGTGTGTGTGTGTATGTGTGTGAGAGAGAGAGAGAGAGAGAGAGAGAGAGAGAGAGAGAGAGAGAGAATAAATTAACAGGAATTTAGCCTTATACCATGCTGATTGTATTTTACTGACAGTATCAAAGCTGGATGGGAAAGACGGGGGAGACAGGTGAGGGATGGGGGAGAATGTAAGTTGGAAAGGATAAAAAACCAAACTTTTTCTCTCTTTTGCCGTTGTTAATAGGCCAACTGAAGGCAAGAATAACTTGGAATTTGCATTTCAGAGTTAGGGAACGCTGGTGTGTTTTGTAATAAAAACAAAAACAAAACATTGTGTGTGTGTGTGTGTTCAGGACGATGGGACCTGGCCTGAGGGACTGAACGAAACGTACGCCCGTCAAGTCTGCCAGGATACGGTGACGTCATCATACGTCGCTGACGTCTGCGCTGAAGTCGTCACGCTGGCAGACCTCACCAGCTCCATGCTGGACAGCTGTGTGCAAAGCATCAGGGTAGGACAGAATAATGTGCTCATTTTAGCTGCGTATCCTTCTGTTCATCTCTGTCTGTCTCTCAAAATTTGGATTGGGTGTTCAACTGCATCACACACACCCACACCCACACACACACACACACTACATGCAAGCACGCACACACACACACACACACACGCACGCACGCACGCACGCACGCACAATTTGGATTGGGTGTTCAACTGCATCACACACACACACACACACACACACACACTACATGCAAGCACGCACACACGCGCACATACACACACACACACACACACACACACACACAATAGTAGTTGTAGTAGTAGTAGTAGTATCTTCATTATTAGTATCATTGATTAGTATATTCTTCTGCTTCTTCTTCGTGGTAGTAGTAGTAACTATGATGATGAGGAGGAGGAAGAGGACAGTAGTAGAAGTCTAGTAGTGGTAGTAGTAGTAGTATCCTTATTATTAGTATCAGTAATATAAGTATTAGTATCTTCTTCGTAATAGTAGTAGTAACAGTACTGAGTAGTAGTTGAAAATAGTAGTAGTTGTTGTTATTATTGTTGCTGTTGTTGTTATTACTATGATGATAATGATGATGATTATTATTATTATTATTATTACAACCATCATTCTATATCCCACCCCTTCCTTGCCGTTTCCCAGCGGAGTGGGGACACCTCCCGGGCCCAGGACCTGGTGGCGGTGCTGGAGGAGGAGTGTCGCTACCAGCTGGACTGGAACCAGCTCCGCTGGCTGAACGAGAGCGGCAGCCCTCCCGTGGCCGTGCTGGGCAGTCTCTGTCCCGCCAACTGCTCCTCTCGGGGAGTCTGCCAGGAAGGTCAGTAGATCTAGATCTAGATCTGTTTGCGTGGTGTATGATGTTGATGATCATGTGGTGATCCGTTGTGATTGATTGAGTGTCAAAATGTGTGTCATGTCTTGTATTTTGTTCCACGAAATATGTAACATTGTCAGAATGCGTCTCATATCTTAATAATTTTTTTTTTTTTTTTTTTTTTTTTTTTTTTGTAATTGATCCACGAAATATGGAACATTGTCAAAATGCGTCTCATATCTTGTATTTGTTCCAAGAAATATATGTAACATTTCCATGTAGGTTACATCCCACGGAGTTTCCGGTAAAAACAAAACAAAAACAAAAAACAACAAAAAACAAACAAACAGCGATGTCATGTTTGGGTGATTCAAATAAAATAATGATGACAAGATGTGTGCATGCAGCAGATCCCCCATTACTTAAGGTGTGGCTGTTTTTTGTTTTTCTTTTTGCTCAGACTATGCCTACTGAGAGTTGATGGTGGTTTGCTGGTTGATTGGTTGGTTGGTGGTGGTGGTGCATGTTGTGTGTGTGTGTGTTTAGAGGTTAGGTGTTGTCTGCTTCTTTGTATTTTGGGGGACGTAAAGTTCGCAGAACCTTTCCAGACTCTTTTGTTTGTTGATTTTTTTTTTCTTCATTGTCCTCTCAATAGCTTCATTCACTCTCATCCCCCAAGACATATCCCGGTTTGTTTGTTTTGATTGTTTCCAAATTCAGCCAAGACGATTGTATTTAGTCTGGTAGGCCAATGCGCATTTGTTGTTGTTGTTGTTTGGTCTGGCAAACAAGATTAGGCCCATAAAAGATATGTGGAATTGTTTAGCTGTTGGCTGAGAACCGATCCATTACATTTTCGGGATGCAGTTTCCAGATCCAAGAAATTTGATAGTATTTTTTATGGTATCCTTAACCTCATGGGTGCAGGAGAGTAAGCTTATTGTGATTGCAGATTTGTATGAAACAGTCGGTAATGTTCGTAATAGAGAGACAGAGACAGAGAGATGGTCGAAAGTTTGGTGTTTGTGTCGAGCAGAACCGTTTCACTTTGCGAATGGTTAACAGTTTGGAGATTGCGTCATTTTAAAAAAGACGTAAAACTGTATTTTGTCGTCTGTATAGCAACTGCGCATTGAATCCATGACTTTCTGTGGTGGAAACTATCCAGACTGACCAATAAAGAGTTTCTAAAGTATTACAGTGGATTCGTCAGAGAAAATAAGAACGGACAGAATACAAGGAAGTGCCATTCAGTGGGGACTGTGTGTGTTGTGAGAGCCAAATAATTGTCGAATGGTATGGAGCTGTTGAGAAGGAGATGTATCCTAATTATAGTCATAATAATTATTGTGATTCTAAATTCAGCATTGATGATAAGTTTGCGGCATTATTTTCCGTGGTAGACTACAAAAGAAGTTTGTGTTTTTCTCATGTTCCTTGATCTACGCCATGTTGATAGTGTCATCAGAACTTTGCAACATCAGATAATTTTTGTCATCGTTTCTATTGAAACATTACAGTTACCGATTAGACCCCGAACTTGATCATTAATTAAGTCTTCGTCATCGTCATCACCGTTGGTATTGTCGCCATCTTCGTATGATTGATATGTCGTTGAATGAACAAATGTGAATGACTTTATGGGCTTATCGCATGATGTTTGATATGTGGTTGACTGAATAAATATGAATGACTTTATCACTTTACAACCTTTTATTGTCATTCAAGTTATTGTTGTCATCGTGATCAGTAGACGTGTAACTAGTCGCCCATGAGCATCAGTGGAATAAAGCGTTTATGAGAACGAATTTCATTTAAAAAAAAATGTCCTGGGTTTCACGTGTGATTAACAATCATATATACACCAGGTGCAAAATTTGGAATGTCACAATATCGGAGCAGGATTGTTTGGAACCGCCCCCCCCCCTCCCCCCTCCATACACACATAACTACCCTCCCCCGTAAATGACTGTTTCAAGCACCATGAAAACGTGTGGAGGGGTGGGGGTATGTGTGTGCGTGCGTGTGTATGTATGTGTGAGAGAGAGGGGGGGGGGGGGGAGAGCATATATCAGTAGATATTTGTGGATGTTTTTTTTTTTTGTTGTTGTTGTTTGTTTGGTTGGTTGTTGTTGTTTTTTTTTGTTTGTTTTTTGTTTGTTTGTTTTTTTCACATCTTAACATTGTGATTTAAAATCTGACAATGTTTATTAATTGTTTAGATTAATGGGATGTTCGCAAGGTTTCCATGCAAAATCACGCGTCTAAATTTAAGATACGCCTGTGACCGACAGTGGATCATATCGTCATCATATATCATATCATAATTTATCATATCGCATAGCATAATGTATTATATTGCATTGTATTATATTAATCATAATTATATTGTATAATACACTGCATTAAACCACATTATATTATCTATTCATTTATTCATTTATGTATGTATTTAATTATTTTGCTGTGGAGAGAAAGGTTATTTCATTTTCTCGTTTCTTGTGTCAGGAGTGTGCAGTTGTGAAGAGGGCTGGACGAGTGTGGACTGCAGTGTCAATGCCACAGAACCCCCCGTCCTGACCAGTCTCTCCAACAACCCCTGCAACTCTCAGGTGGACGATTGCACCTCTGTGGGGGTGTACGGTCTCACTTTCGTCGACACCGAACAGTTGGCCTGTTTCGTCAAACCCGTTACGGTAAGATCATCATGTGATCATGAACATCGTCGCCGTCATCGTCAGTTAAATACATCAGCGGCGATAACGACAGCCACCGCCCGTTATGCATAAACACAATACCACCGTCAGCAGATGTTAAGCTAAACAACAACAACAACAAAAGTATCTTATTCTTAAGCGTACTCGTTGCCATTTTGGGTGTCAATGCTGTCGTAAGGACTTCCACACATAGACATCTTTATATCTACTGGCTTGCAAAGGAACGAGACGACCAGTATCAGTATCAGTAGCTCAAGGAGGCGTCACTGCGTTCGGTCAAATCCATATGTACTACACCACATCTGCCAAGCAGAGTGCCTGACCAGCAGTGTAACCCAACGCGCTTAGTCAGGCCTTGAGTAAAAAAAAAAAAAAAAAAAAAAACACTACTACTACTACTACTAATATCTATAAGGCGCAAAATCTTGATTAAGTCAAAAAGAAAAAGACAACAATGATGATAAATAAGCAAATAAATGTAAAACATGCAGACACACGTTCACACATGCGCATACATACACACATGCAAACGGATATGCAACAAACATGCAGTTTCACAGATATGAAAGCACAATCAAATACACATAAACGTACATGAGTACCAACACACACATACACACACACACACACACGCGCGCGCGCACACACACACACACACACATATTACCCTGCACCCTCCCCCCCTCCTCCACACACTCATTTCTAGGCTACATATCGCAGCTTCCACGGCACACACACACACACGCACACACACACGACTCAACTTATTCCTACTTGACATTATGCCCATTGGTATGCTGGGCAGCAATGAGACACACAGACATTGAAAGACAGACACAGACAGGCAAAGAAGAAGAAGAAGACGATGATGACGATAACTGTTCACGCATTCTGTTCACGCATTCTCTTCACCAGGTAAACGCCAGCGGTTACTTCGAATCCGCGGACAGCTGGAGCAATGCCGAGGCGACCTTCGTCAGCAAGACGCACGTGCTGTGTGCGCTGCCGGCGGCAGGCAGTTACCTGGTCAGCGTGGACAACAACCAGGGGGAGGAGAGTGTGGGGCGCAGTGACCCCCAGCTCTTCCTCACCTACACCCCTTCATGCTACCTCTGTGACCTGGCCAAGGGCGCCTGCTCGCAGAAGGTGGGGAGATTTTATTATTATCATATTTATATAGCGCTGAATCTTGTGCAGAGACAAATCAAAGCGCTTTCGCACCAGTCATTTACACGCATGCATAACTCTAAAAGTGGAGAAACTGAAGACCAGGAAGAGGCAGGGAAGGGAGGCTATTTTGGGAAGAGGTGGGTTTTAAGACCAGACTTGAAAGAGCTCAGTACGGAGACCTGACGAAGAGAAAGAGGAAGTTCATTCCAATTGCAAGGTTTCAAGGCTGATTTGGGTGGATCGGCATGAATTCAGCTGCAAACAAATCTACATATTTATCTATATATACATATATAAATAATTATGTATATTACATATATATATATATATATATATATATATATATATATATATATATATATTGTATATTTATAGTGCGTGTTCAGTTTCACTTTCCATGTTCCATGTCAAAGACATGTCCGCCTATGCTTTCAGCCCATATTACGTTTTTTTTTAGTGTGTGTAGGTGTGTGTGTGTGTGTGTGTGTGTGTGTGAGTCCGTTTGTATGTGTGTGTGTGTATGGTAGTGGTTTTGTGTGTGTGTGTGTGTGTTTACACGTTTTGGGCTGGTTGATGCAGGGTTAGTGTATCTTATGCACATGCGTCTGTGCTTTACGTGCGTGTGTGTATGACTGTGTGAGTGCATGCATGCTATGTGAGTATGTGCGCGCTCGTGTGTGTGGTGTGTGTGTGTGTGTGTGTGTGTGTGTGTGTTCTTCATGCGCATCGTCGTTTAGGGACGAAGATTTTATATTTCAGGTGTGGTCGTCGTCGTCATCATCATCATCATCATTGTATTGTCGTTTGTATTATTTTTGTTGCTGCTGTTACTGTTCTTGCAGCTGTTGTTCTTCGTGTTGTCATTGTGGGTTTGTGTTGTCTTAATCACATGATCGCCATCACGATTGTCATCATAATTATTATCATTATTATTATCATAATCATTGTTGTTAACATTATTATAATCATCATCATCGTTACAATAATAATAATAATAATTATTATTTTTATTATTATTATTATTATCATCTTCCAGAACGACACGTGCGTGATCGATGGGCAGTGCTACCTGGATGGTGACTTCAACCCGGACAACCACACCCAGTTGTGTGACGCCAGCATTGCTCCCGGCGACTGGTCCCAGGCTAACTGTACGTGCATCGGTGTCCGTCCGTCTGTCTGTCTGTCCGTCCGTCCCACAGTGGGCAGGGCATTTTGTTTGCTTTTGTTCAATCTGTCTGTTTGGGCTTTCTGTATAGTGTCTGTTGAATCTTTGTGTCAATGTCCGTGTCTGTTGCTGTCTCTCTCTCTCTCTGACTGATGATCAGTGAGTCTCTGTGTCATTTGTGTATCTGCTGTCTGTTTGTCTGCCTGTATGTCTGTGTCTGCCCTCCCCCCCCCCTCCTCCCTCACTCTCTCCCTCCCTCTTTCTAGACTAGTGCTTTCAGTGTCACTAAGTTGTAGTGCGAGTGATTGATTCAATAGAGAAAGCTTCCCGTGGACTGCTTGAGCTAAGACGTGGCCTTGTAGTGTGCAGTGGGTTGTATTTGACTACTCGTGAGACGTGGGCGATTGGTGGGATAGGTGTCAAGGGAACAATGTGCCACGACTTAATTAAAAGGGCATGAAAGATCAAGAGCTCAAAACTATTTTATTGGCTTCAGTTTGAAGACTTTGGTTGGTCAGGTCAGGTAGCAGAAAGGAATCAGAAGACTTCACACCACAAACTGCCCTGAAAACAAAAACCCACGTTCTTATCTTTCTCGCCACCAATTCATACTACAGCTCCCTGCCTGGCCGCTCTCAAGTGGACGGAGACAGCAGGTGCCCTGGCCTACCACAACCACCTTGCCCTGACCAACATCACCACAGTGGAGGAGTGCCAGACAGCGTGCCTGAAGCAGACGGATTTCCTCTGTCGCTCCGTGGACTACGATGCCGAGAGGGACCTGTGCATGCTGTCCAAGTACCGCCTGTCGGATGCTCCTGACTATGCTCTGAGCTTCGAGCAGAACATTGTGCATTATGACTGGTCTTGTGAGAATGGTACGTATACGTTGGTTGGGTTTTTGTATTATATAATATCTCGTAGGGTGGTGTGCTGTGAGTGTGTGTGTGTGCGCGTGCGCGCCATAGTGTGTGTGTGTGTGTGCGGGTGCGTGCGCATAGACGTATGTAAGCATACAGTACTCATATGTACGAGTTTCAGAGTGTGTGTGCGTTTGTGTTCTGATGCGTGTTCATGTGAGTGCGCGCGCACACTCGATGATTTTGATGCATAACAATCATCACAAGCACTAGGACATAAAAAAAAAACCAAGAATGAAGAACTGATAATTAAAATAGTTATCACATTAAAAAAATGACGATGAAAGTCATGTAAATAATAATCACTGCAACTCAACAACAACCACGACACTTCAACAACAGCATCATCAACAAAACCAACTAGGACAGCAAACAACAACATCATCAGAAACGCCAACTAGAACAACAAATAACAACAAACAACAACTATGCTTGCATAACCCTGCAGATCGGTGCAAAAACGCCTACGTGAAGTGGGAGACCTCAGAGAACCAGGCCACCCTGGAGAACAACGACGAGGTGCTGAGCGATGTGTGGACCCTCGGCCACTGCCAGCAGCTGTGCCTGGCGGACACCTCGTGCAAGGCCATCAAACACAACCCCTACCGCGGCCAGTGCGTGCTGTCCTCCACCACCAAGGACGCTGCCAACGTTACCTGGCAGCCCACCCCTCGCTGGAACTTCGCTCAGTTCAAATGCGAAGAGAGTGAGTGCCGAAACGACCTCTAATTTCGTAACTTTGATCCCTGGGTCTATATGGCCGTCTATTTTTCTTTTTTCTTTTGTTACATGTTTATCTAATCCTTGAGGACTCAAAAGTGCATTGTTTTGGATAAGTATAGCTATTTGTCTTAAGGTCCCGGATACTAAAATTTTACTGGCTGGACACCAGTGCGATCGAGGATTCAGAGATGGAGGATATTAATTATCACCTTGTTGCGGAGGGTTGCAATGATAATGATGGTTTAGGGCTTCATTGCTATGCTGATTATTTTGGTCTCTTGATGGTGGTGCCTAAGGAAAGGAAGCCGTAGATATACACGTGAAAAATCCCGAAGTGACCTTGTGAAAATAGAAAAAGAAAAAGAAAAAAGATTAACTTGAAAAAAAAGAAAGACAAAAAAAGGGTTAGGATGCGGATTGAAAGTGTGGATTTGTATTGTTATGTCTGATTTCAGTATACAGCGTTTATTTTGTTCGATGGCAGTGATTGTTGGTGGTATGACTTAATTAACGACTTACAGGCCTCATACTGCTTCTGACAAATTCACAAAGGGAGAAGGGGCCAGACAACAATAGATACATACACTTCTGGTGATGATGACAGGTCTTCAGTGCTGGTGCCAATAACTTGATACTGCCTGATGCATTGTCAGCTCATCATTGATACAATCTGTCATAATTTCCAGGATCCACAAGCAGCCGTTCTACGCTCAGCGTGGAGAGCGCAGAAGTTGAAGCCAAGTTTGAAGGCCCCGGTCAAGACAGCTTCCAGTGTGTGTACCCGCCCCTCACTGAGGAAGGTCTCCGTACAGACGTCCTGTGGAATGTGGACGGGCTGTGGCTCAGTACACTTGGCAGCGATGAAAGCCACTTCCTGCCCAAGGACAAGACCTACCTCAAAGACGGGTCCACGGTGAGTCAAATTAGCCATTCAGTCACTGACTCTAACAGGCGATCACATTGCGTAATTTATGTCAAATTAACTACATGTAATAGCTTGTAGTTGCTTTCATTTCAAGTTGCAATCCTCCTGGCCATAGTTGCGGAAGGCCTGATCCCTGACACGTACAACTCGACTGCCATGATCAACAGTAACGCGGCTGAGTAGCAGTGTTAGCCATGTAAGACGAAGAAGAATGGCCTCTCAAAAATTGTTCAGGGACATATTGTCATGTTGAACTGATTGATGTTTTCATCAGTCATTTTGAACATTTCAGTCAAATCAACCTTTTATTATGAGATGAAAGAAAGATGCAGTATAATTATCAATCTCTCTATATTTAGACACAAACTGTTTTACTTTTTTTTAGAGAGAGAGAAAAAAAAATTTGGTTCCTTCATCGACCATAAAGCTTGACTGACAACTGCACATAACTTTTGTTATGAGAACTGGCGATAACCTTTTTTAAAACAGGGAAGGAAGAACTGGTTTATGTCCCTTGCCAGAGACATCGTTTTGTCTGTTGTGCGTGAGGTCGAAACACATCTGGTGTCAGTTGTGGAGCTGACAGATGGAGCTGATACAGCTGTTTTCCTGGGCAGACCAAACATTCACCCATACTATCTAGGACAAATCCAACGCTAACGTCATGTTACAAAGGGTGCCGAATAGATTCTTTACAAACACAAAAAGGAGTTTGTGGAAGGTTTTGTGGCTTTATTTCTTCAATGTTAGTATCAAGGGTGTGTGCAGTTTCCAGGTCCATAAAACACCATTATCGTAAAACTTTTACCATGGATTTTGTGTTTGAAAGGTGATATTTTGATCTGGTAAGGCTGCTGTTGCCAGTTTGTGGGGTGTCCATCTTTTGGAGCGCGAAACAGTCAAAAGGGAAGCAAGTGTTGCAAACCTAGAATGTCTTGAGAACTCTTATCGGCCTTCATCGATTGAACTGGTCAGCAAAAGCAATGTGTGTGAGAGGTGGGGGGAGGGGTAAATCGGGTGTAGGGGAGTCATTTCTAGATATTTGAAAATAATAAAATCCATTCCAGAAATGAACCAGCTGATGAAAAAATAATAGTGTCAGATGAACCAAATAATCTTAAATTATATTTTTTCTAAATAATTTTGTGATTTGCTATCCAAGAAGTCAGTATGACGACATTCTGCCAACTAATTATGTGTGTGCAGGTATCGTGTGCTGTCAGTGTATGCAGGAACGACACCTGCGAAGACACCAGGGGACCTTTGACTGTGGCAGACAATTTCACAGCAGAAATTGAGGTACTGTTATGTGTGTGTGTGTGTGTGTGTGTGTGTGTGTGTGTGTAGTCTGTATTTAAAAACAAACAACAATGAAAAAAAAAGAAGAAATGATAAATATTTCTGTTTTTGAAAACAAAGAACCAAAGCAAAAAACAAAAACAACAAAAAGTATCCATACTTCTAACGGCAGTTGTTTTTACCCAGCATACTGACTTCTGTTTATTATGCATAGAATCACATTTAAGGTCATGTTAACTGATGACACCCAGTGGGAATAATTAAATGGTATAAGATATGAGCCTGAGCTTCGCTCCAAAGCAAAAGATCAAAGCAGGTTGGTATTTGACCATTTTGTGTGTGTGAGAGAGAGGAACAGGGAGAGAGAGACAGTGACACAGAGAGAGTGCATAGAGAGAGGGACAGAGTGAAGCACTAGAATTCTATTACACTGCCTCAGGCAGTAAACCTAGATGTGTGTTTCCCTTTGTTTTTTTCAGGTGTTGGGAGAGACCAGTGTCACGTTGACGGAAGGAGGAGATGGCACAGCCATCATGCTGAAGGCCACAGCACCACCTTACGTTCTCTGCAGAGACAAAGTTCTTGATTCTGATAATTGTCAGATTCAAATACAGGTAATAAATTCTGCTTTTTTGCACACACACGCGCGCGCATACACACACACATACATCTCTCTCCTTCTCTTTATCATAGATCTGTGTGTGTGTAATATATATATAATTATGTGTCATTCAGTGTGGTTGTGTCTGTTTGTTGTAATTTTCTTGACATTTTCATCTGTTCTTCTTTTTCTTTTTTTTGGGGGGGGGATGAAACCTCAACAAAATTTTTGGGGCTTTTTCAGGAAAACCATCCTTTCTCATCTGAAGTTTAAAAAACCTATAGTTATCAGGCCATTTTTCCTCTCTCATAATCCTATTCCTCTGTTGCTTTTCTCCATCGCTTAATGTTTTCAAGTGTGCACGTGCCTGAATGACAGTGTGTATCATTATGCGCAGGTGGCGGTGAGTGAAGTAGCCACGCCAGTGACCTGCCCCTCAGGGTCACTGCTCAATCAGGTTGTCGTCAAGGTGAACCGAGGACAGGAGTACCTGGAAGCCTGCAACATCCAGCTGACCAATG
>NC_134894.1:7989751-8177251 GCF_041734735.1 Babylonia areolata | reverse complement strand
AAAGTGGAAATCCAGTAAAATTTTTGAAGAATGACTTCAAGGAAAGATGATTAATTAGCAAGTAAGGAAAGGAGAAAATAAGAAGGCAGTTTCAGATGTATTGCTGGTATGCAGAAAGAATTAGCACTGTTATAAAAAGGTATTCTTTTCCAAAATGAAAAACAGAAAGCAGAAGCAATTAATGATCCAGAGAAGTTTCTGATGTCCAGACAGTTAGGATTAGCACTGTCATAGAAAGGATTTTTTTTTTTCCGTTATGAAAGGCCAAAAGGCAAATGAATTAACTCTTTCACCGTCAAGTTTCTGTGTGAAAAACACTCCCCAGTGCCAAATATTTTAGAAACCATGCTCTCAGTCACAGGCTTCGATTCATGTCAGAACAACACAATGGATTTGTTCACTTCAAAGTCGATCAGGGGGCAAAGGTTTGTCATTGTTCTATTGGCAGGAAACTGGCTGCAGCTGTCAAGCTTTGTTACAAAGTGAAACATGGTCTTATAAACATGACCCCTTGATGTCGACAAAAGTTACCTGTGGTGGTGCACTGTCAAGTCAACAAAAGTCATCTATGGTGGTGAAAGAGTTAATGATGCAGTGGTATTTCCGATATCGAGATCAGTTGGTCATGGAATGGATTTTGTTTCTAAAACGGTAAAAGATTGAAAGACTAAAGAATATTGCAGGTGTGTAGGCCAGTGTACAGAAAGTTGTAGGCTGGTGTACAGAAAGTTGGTGTGTGTGTGTGTGTGTGCAGGACGTGGACCTGTCCAAACCTACCAGTACTGGCTTTTCTCCAGAACAAGTCAAACAACTGTGCAACCTATTTGTCATGACCACTGAAGTAAAGTCATGCCAAAATGTGGACGGTGTTGGGGTGGATGACAGTCTACAGTCCTGCTTCCTGGATGTCATGGTAACTAACATGATGTTCATTTATTTGTTTGTCACATTAATGAAATTGTTTATTTTCTTTAATCATTCTTGTATTCATTTGTTGTTGTTGTTTTCATTCACTCGTTTGATTATTTTGTATTCTGTCGAGTTGAGATTGATGACTCAGTGACATTGGCTGAAGGTGAAGGTCAAAGGCTGTATTCATGAGAATAATGACATTGATTTTGATCTTGTCATTATTTTAATGCATACAGCCTTAAAAGTTTTTTTTTTTGTTTTTTTTTTTATCAAAACAGGTTTAAATTCCTCCCATTTCACAGGCAAAATTCAAAACATGATTTTGAAAAAGTGAATGACATTGTGTGATGCACCTGATAGCTTTGCTGCATAATACACACAGATAATTATGTTTAAATGATTATTTGTAATTATCTGACTTTGGCCATTTCCCTCTTCCTGTTCCAGAATCAGGCTATTTCTTTAAGAAGGAGTTGTGCTTCATTTTCACTTCTTCTGCTACACTACACTACACTACACACTTATTACAACACTGGAAACATGGCTCAGCTTCAATTCTTCTCCTTTCAGATGTCTGGTGACTATGCATGGTCAAAACCTGCTGCGGACAACATCATTACCCAGTGTGAGATGCAGCTGAACCGCCAGATGTCCAACTGGGTCCCCAACAATGGAACTTCATTCCCAGGTCCGGACTCCACTTTGACTGATCAGTTCTGCATTGCCGGATGTGGTGGAACTGGAGATTGTGTGAAAGGTAATTGTTTAGCAACCATGGAATGAAACTGTTGGAATGTGCTCTGGCTGTCATCCTTGCTGGTTAACTGAACAACAACAAAATGTCAGTGTGTGTTTGTGTCTGTGTGTTCATTCGTTCGTTCTTCTGTTTGACGTCTGTTCACAGTTGCGATTTAAACTGAAAATCCATCCTGTTTCCAACCCCACCCTTGCCCCATGTCACCACACTTCTTTTCCTATTCCTTTCTCCTGAATTTGTATCACAAAAAAATATGAATGAAATAAAATAACAAACTAACTACTCAACCAGTTTGTGTATGTTTGTGTGCATGCGTGTTTGTTCGTCTTTGTGTCTGGGTATGTGTGCATGAGTGAGTGTGTGAATCTGTATTTGTGTGTAAGGAAGGTGTGTGTGTGTGTGTGTGTGGAGGTGGGGGGGGGGGTTACATCATGAGTTCAGATCATGCATTTACACAGCATCTATCATCTGTCAGCCAGATCCATTAAATAAACATTTTTGTAGAACAGTCTTTGTTTCAAAGGAATATCATGAGGTAAATCAAGAAAGGATGAAAATTCCACTTGACTTCAAGGGCATTAAAAAACCCCAAAAGGGTTGCGGTATGTCTGATAAATGATTGAATGTTCTTAAACAAATCTGATTTATGGCTGAATGTTCTTTAAAACTTCTGATGTATGGTTAAATTTTCTTTTAAAAAATATCTGATTTATGGTTAAACGTTCTTAACAAATTCTGTTTCAGGTGCCTGTGAGTGCAAAAACAACTATGCAGGAGTTGACTGTTTTGTGGACACAAATCTGCCTCCCAGCCTGTTCTTCCTGTCCAAAGAAGGGCTGTGTGACACCAGTGAAGATTCCTGCAACAGCATCACAGTCTACAACAACAACACCCTCAACGTCACTACGCTGTCTTGCAAGTTTGAAACTGCGCTGGTAAGAAGTTCACAGTCTGTTCTTTGACTTGCAGACCTGCATGGAATGATAATGAGATTAGTTTGGGATTTTTTTTCATTTTTGCAGCATTCATTGATGTGAGCTTTTGAAAAAAAAAAAAACAGACAAAAAACATCAAAAGAATGGCTTATTTTGTTCAAAACTGATGTAGGGACATAAAAGTAAATCATCTTTAATTTGTTGCATAAGTTTTGGATTCATAGATGTCAAAATAAAGATGTTGAATTTTACTGGTTGTTACTGCAGTTTTTACAGTTCAGACCAATCTGATTGCCTGATTGTCTGTGCTGGAATGATTTATAACTGATGATCAAAATGTAGCTCCCACTTTCACATTAAACGCAAGCAGACTGATCCACTTTAGAAAAAAAAAATCAGTGCATCCTGTGACCCACATCTTCCCATGATCATGAGCTGTTGTCAACGGTGTTGTACAAGGTGCAGCCCTAACAAGAACCCTGCATGTAAATACACTACCTGACTGCTCATTATTCTCACAATATTAGTGAGTGATATGTGTGTGCAGGCGCTATCTATATACACATATATTTCTTCTTTGTTTTCAGACTAATGAGACAGGGACATTCAAAGTTGGCGAAACAGAGAAACGCACAACAGCCACATTCCGCAGTGTGAATGAGCTGGTGTGTCCTCTGCCGCCCGGACAAACAACAGGCAGCTATTTTGTCAGTATCAGCAACGAGATTTCCTACAGCTCGGTGGCAACGCTCATTGTCTACGATTCACGCTGTTTCAGCTGCTCTGCATCCAGTGCTGCTTGTGTGCCAAAGGTAACTACAGACTTTGATGTTGTTTGCTGAACTTGGTATCTCTTTAGGGTATCAATTTGTGTGTGTGTGTGTGTGACTCTGTGTGTGTGTGTGTGTGTGTGTGTGTTGAAATCAGAAAAGAAGTTTAAAAACAAACTTTTTGTTCCTTTGCAGGGAGACTCGCCAGATCTCTGTGTGTGTGTGTGTGTGTGTGTGTGTGAAATTGTGTTACTGTACCAATTGAACAATTGTTGACTTTCAGTGGATTAAGGCAAGACTTCAGCTACATGTTTGAAAGGTGAGATAGTAATTCCATGCATTACTTTCATTCTGCTGCAGACCACAGCATGTTTGATTGATGGCGAGTGTTACGAAGAGGGAGAGTTCAACCCCCAAAACCCTCGACAGTTCTGCCAACCGTCTGTCAACACCTCAGACTGGCAGCAAGCCAATGGTAAGCTTACATAATGATCTGGAGAAATCTTCTCTTTTTTTCATTTCATCTTTTTTTTTTTTTTTAACATTAACCAAGAAGTTCATCTGGGTGCAGCTCACAAACAGTTTCTTATCAGAAAATTGATAACCTTTAAACATCTGTGTATCATTGAAGCCAGATAATAGCAAAATACTTTTGTGCTGGTGTGATGTCACTTGTTTCATTGTGGGCTTTTGAAATAAGTTTGGCAGTGGACATACTACACATTCTAATCGTATATTAAGGGCATATTTTCATTCCTGTAAATTAATGAGTGCAGTCTTCTTACATATTAAAACAAAAATTGATGCATGGAAGAAACAATGTCCTTTTTTTTTATTGCTTTTCAAAGCAACAATGATTTGAATGATGATTACTATTAGACTGCCTATTATTTCTTTCTGTTCTGCTTTTACTTGATAAAAATGAAGAATTACTTATGTTTCAGACATTTGTGCGCATCAAGCTGCTTGTGTGTCTCTCAGTGGCTGACTAGAATTCTCATGCCAGCAATAAAGACAGTGGCTGACTAGATTTATCATGCCTACAGTAAGAGACTGTGGCTGACTAGAATTATCATGCCCACAATAATTATCATTAAAGACGATATCTTGAACTGCTCCATGAAATGACAGTTTTACAATGGAATCAACAAAGTTCTTCACCCTGTCAACAGATTCCTGTGAAACCCTGGACCTGGTCTGGCTACGACAGCAAGGGGCCATGTCGGGACTGGCAGACACCGTGGTGACTGTGGACGGGGATGTGCAAACGTGTCAGTCAGACTGTCTGGCTACAGACTCGCCTTTCGAATGCTCCTCTTTCACCTACACCCCCAGCGACAAGTCCACTGGTCAGTGTGTGTTGTCCAGCCAAGACAAGAGGCAGTCCCCAGCAAACTTCCAGCCTGGAGAGTCCACCACCTACTTTGAGTGGCAGTGTCAAAACAGTGAGTGGGCTGTTTGATGACATCCCATCTGTACTTTTATCAGTTAAGATAGTCCAGTCCGGTCATGACTCTTGTTGCATTTGAGAACAGGCACAAAATATTTGGCCTGCGTTTATTTCGTGTTTTCATTCAGTTCTAGACAGTGCTGTTAAAAATCAAATCATATTGTTAACAGTGCAGGCCTCTTACAGGCCATTTTAGAGCTGAACTGTAGACTTTGAAAATTTATTTGATACAAAATCATTGCATGATCTATTTTAGTATTTATGGTAATAATGATAATAGTTATGATGATGATAATTTTGCTGATGATAAAGTTAATAGTAATAATAATAATGATAATAATAATTCATGTTCTTATTTACGATTTACTTCAAAACATAGATTTTGAACTGGCAGTATTTGTTTCCAAGCAGATTGGTACTTTGTTAGTGACAGATGATAGTTTTTAATAGAACAAACTAACAGAAAAAAATTATGCATGTAAAAATTTGTTAAGAAATCACAAAAAGAACTTCAACTGAGCTTCCACTTTATTTCCACATATCCTTTTCTTAAGAGGATTATTTCCAGACAAAAAAAAAAAAAGGGAAATCAATGTCGAAAGTAGATGGATTCATGGAAACCATGCTGTGCACATCTTACTGCAGATCCTTGCGGCAAGCGCGGTATCAGCTGGAGCAGGAGTCCTGGGTTTTCTGTCCTGGCCTCTGAGAACCAACTGGAGAAGAGTGCATCCACTCGTACAGCCTGCCGAGACTTGTGTCTTCGAGAAACCAGCTTTCTGTGTCGCTCATTTGCTTTCTTGGCGCAGGCAGGCCTGTGTTATCTGTACCCATTCACCAAAGTACAGGCTGGAAACAACTTTGTCAGACTACCAGGATACGTCTTCGAGGAGTGGTCTTGTGTTGGTCAGTATGCATGTCAAGTTTAACAGAATAGGCTTGGTTTGTAGGAGAGAGGAAAAAACGTTACAGTGAAATTTTTTTTGGGGGGGGTTGTTGAACACAAACAGATAGTGCAAGAGACTAGTTCATTTCTTTCCTTGTAAACATGGCATGTATTTTATGTACACTAAATGTGTGTTTGAGAATATGCTCAAGAAAAGAAGAGAAAACACAACAGTTTTTTCTGTTACACTTTAATCAGTGAAACAGCTAGAGAGACATTGTTGTTTGTTATGGATTTTAAGTCATAATGATCAAAGCTGTATTAATCGCAAATTTGTTTTTGTTGATATTTATAAATTGCTTGAAGAACAAAAACTGGTAAGATAGAATGCTATGAAGTTTTCTTCTTTTTTTTTATTCATGGGCAGCAACCCACACTTTCACTCATATCTAGAAGTGTGATTTTACTGTATAACATTTTTTGCCCCGCCATTTAGGCAGCTATTTTCCATTTTCAGAGATGTGCATGCTGGATGTAATTGTGTGTCAATATCCCAATTAACACTGACATTGATTATGTGATCTTTAACATGTGTATTTGTTCTCCTGCATGTGTATTCACATGAAGGGTATAATGGCACTAGCAGGTCTGCACTTTATGTTGACCTAGGAGATCAGATAATATAACCGCCACCCTTAATGAACCAGGTGCTAAAACTTGGATTTGAACCCAAGACCCTCAGAGCAAACATCCAGCACATACTTTTGTGTCCATCAGTATAAAGTCAAGCATTAATATCTACTCCAAAGTTTTGTAGAGTAGAAGAGAATTACAGTAGGAATTTAGGACAACAAATCTTTTCTATCTCACATTAAATAGCTAAATAACCAGAGTAATGTTTCATGTTTGTTCAGATTCACAGACACACACACACACACACATGCACACACACACACACACACACACACACACACACACACACACACACACACACACACACACTACTAATTCTTCAGTTATTCTTATTTCATTTGTTTTGCAAACAAGACTGAGCGCTTTGTGAACCCCATAACAAGTGGTGAGTAGAGGACATCATTTTGGTTCCAGGTGAAGAGCAGCCCATATTGCCAGCCAACCCTGTGGTGAGCATCGAGCAGGATCCCAGTGGAGAAGCCAAGGACTACACCCTCAAGTGTCAGTGGAACGCAGTAGAGTTTAATGCTACCCTGGAGTACCAGGTGGAATGGCTGATCGATGACCAGGTGGTGGAAGTGAACACGCTGGAGCAAGACATCTTGGAGGTCTTCATGAACCGCTCTCGTCTCACAGCTCTTCCCTACGGCTCTGAGGCATGTAGCAAGACAACGCAAAGTTCTCCGTTGTGTGTTTTACAGCTTGCTGTTGTTTTTTGTTTTGTATTGACTTTACCACCATATCTATACAACGTTGTGCAAGTGTATATGCAAAATATTTGGGTGGGTGCATGCTTATGGGCATGTGTGTGTGTGTGTGTGTGTGTGTGTGTGTGTGTTTCAGACAGTGGAAAACATGTTTTTATCGGGTTTGCCTTGTCATGACTCTAAGGTAATAAAATGATTGTGTACGCAAGGCAATGATGTTTTGTGGGCAGTTTGTGTACCTGAAATAGCATTGTTTTAGAAATGGTTTTAACCCATAACAGTTTTTCTTAAAAAGGAATCATCTGGGTTTTTTTGGTTTTTTTTTTTAGATTGTGGTATTTTTTTCTTTGTGTGTGTGAATGTGTGTAGATTTAATTTATTGCAATGTCTTCTTGCAGTTGTCGTGTGGTGTAAGCGTGTGCAATGTGGACACTTGCAATGAAGCAACTGGAGTATTCCGTCAGAGCAATTCCATTGAGCTTGTTGTGGAGGTAAGTGTGATGTGCTTTCTTCTTTCAAGTTTGGCGAATTATCTCTTCCAACACATTTTTTTAGATATTCAGTAGCTGTGTAACAACATTCATTATGGTTCCAGGAATTTCTCAGTGTTGGAGGAACTGGTAGGAAAGTTACCATTCTTTTTTTTTTTTTTTTTTTTTTCTTTTCAGATGAGCAGTTAAACATCATTTAGTAGAGAAAAAGTGGATTTAATATTTTTTTGATACTATAAGTTTATTCAACAGTATTGGCAAGAAGAACTGAATGCCATGCACATATATGTTAACATATTGCTTTAGATACTTTTGTAGCATAAGTTTGTGTTTTCACGACTGTATCACAACTTGACATTAGAAATATTCATGGTAGTGGTTTAACTGCATGCCATATTAGTAATTTCTTTCCTTTATGTTTTCTGAACAAAAGTACTTACCTTGCTTGAATACATTCTGATGAAAGGTGGTATAATTGTGCATATACACTGATATCAGTATGAATCTGTAATCTTTAAACATATATAATGTATAACCTTACAGGTGACAAGTTCCACAACTCTGGTACTAGAGGAAGGAGACAGTCCGCAGAGCATACAGATCAAAGCCAACATGCCTCCAGCCTTCGTGTGTGATTCAGTGTCCACCCCAGCAGACTGTTCATTTATCATCGAAGGCCAAGTGCTGACACATTCCAATGACCTTCAGTGTGTGGGAGAAGGAACCATTTCACAGGTGGTCCTTGGGTCACTGGCATCTCCCAGCACTGCTTTCTGTGGCCTTACTATCACAGTGGACAACTGGATGACAGAACAAGTGTTGCCTGTGGAAGCCAAGCGGGATGGAGTGGTGGACGGTGACCAAACTCGCCAGCTCAATGTCACAGTCAATGTAACGTCCATCACTGGTCAGCTCAGTACCCTCGTCCCTCTTGCCTCCCTCCAGGTGAGAAAAAATGAAAACATCACTATAAAAGTGTTTTGTGTGGTTGCAGATATTTATGAATGAGAAACATGTCTAAGAGTCTCTTGTGATCATTTGTACTGAATTAGTAACATATTTCTTCGGTTTTCTCTTTTGTAATGTCTGACCAAGAAATTTGGATGCCGTATCTGTACTGCTAAATCATCTTCAAATGCCTGTGACATAGTATTTCTCATGAATTCAACTTGAAATGCAAAAGCAGGGCAAATCCACATTGTTGAGAACTTTGGTCTGATGTTTCAGCTGCAAGTTGTGGACAAGGACAGGATTTCCCAGTGTCTCTCTGTGAACGACCCTCACATCACAACCTTTGATGGGCGGTAAGACTGATATTAACATTTTAGAGTTAGTGCTCTACAGATAGTGGGAGCTAAGGTTGGTGGCAACACTTTATCATCTAGAAGTGTATGATATGATACATGGTTGTATAATGAATTATGCATGTTTACCTGATTACTTGACAAATCTCATGTCCAAGAGAGAAGATGTAAATGAAGACATGTTTTTGTGTATGCATCAGTGTATCTGCACAACATGCAAACGTGCACACACACACACACACATGCACACTCGCGCATGCATGCACACATGCACACTCACGCATACACCCGCCCTCGCTCCCCCCCCCACACACACACACATATACACATATGTCCACATATTCATTTCAGATAAATAGATAGCAAACAAAAAAAAAACAGAATGCCATCTGATAGCATGTCATATGCATACTTTAACTATGCACATTATTTCATGTCACAATGAATAAATAAAGCAGAAAAAACAGTAACAACCCAAGTGGCTGGTACTAGCTTTCTGTTGATATATAAAACCTCCAGGGAACTGTCCAGCTGACTTGTATTGAAGATGGACAATCATAACTTATCACATTGCATGGTTCCCCCTTCCTCATAGGTGTACGCTTTTGTTTTCAGATACTACAACAACTTCTTTGAAGGCGAGTTCATCCTGTACCAACACGATTCACTTACAGCTGAGGTGAGTAAAACTTGGTTTGTCAGTTACATGTTTCTTCAGTATTGAAAAAAATGAATGACTTAAGAGTACAGAAGAACAAGAATATCTGAGGGAAAAAGAATGAAGGTATTTGCTGTGTTTGAAGAGCAATCTTGGCAACAGTCTCTTTGTCTTTCTAAACATGTATTTGTAAATGGCAGTTTCACGAAAAAGGATATACTTGGACAGGATGAAAGGCAATGTCTTTCTTCTCCAAGCATTAAAAGAATTTATCTGTGTGTAATTCAGTAGAAAAATCTACTACCAGAGAAATAAGAAAGGAAAAGAATAATTTTATTATTGTATTTTGCTGAACTTATCTGCTATCTGCAAATGAGAGCTGCCTGAATATCACATGGCGGAAAAAGATTCCTTTGACAAGAAATGCATCCTGTTCAGTTCAATGCCTCATGATGCATCATAATGCAGTAACATTGTCACTATATAAAATAACAATAAAATACAAAACAATGCAAAATGACGCAATAGGTAAATATAAAACTGTATAATGTGAAAAGAAAATTAGGTTTGATGAAAGCTTGATGCTGATATCTGAATGTGTGTGTAAGTAAAAATATGTGTTTGTAATCCTATATCTGGTATTCTTTCCTATTCCAGCCAGTGTAAAAACACATGCTCAAAAGCATAAATCTGTGTTTCTCCCCACTTAGATCCGAGCCTTCTACAGAAAGTGCAACGGTGGTGTGGCGTCCTGTAACACAGCAGTCCTGGTGCGTATGGACAATGATGTCTTGCTGATCGACCGAGGAGGAGCCAAGGCAAACAGCGCCAACGTTCCCCTCATCCTGCGTCTGTATAAGTCTGGCCAGCTGACACCAGGTTTTGGTCTGCGTCGTATTGCTGGTGGACTTAAATATGAGGTGTGACTCTTCATTTTATTGAATGTGACGAGCTTTCTGTCTTGTGAAAAGGAGTCCGTATACATGCTTTTGCATGTAGAATGACATTGAATATGTTGTCTGTGCCTTGCTTACGACTTGTCTTGAAGAAAATCTTTGAGCATAGTTTGTGTCTTGAAGATTGACATTTGATATAAATTTACGGTGTCTGTGTGTAGAAATTACACTGGTTATATCAAATATGATAATTCACAGTTACTTTTAATGGAAACATACATGTCCTTTACATCTGTTCATTTGTATCAAATTACTGTGTAGTCCTTCAGATATATATTTAATATTCAAAAGATTCATTTTTGATCATGAAAATAATCCAGCTCGTCCATTCATGATATCATAAAGATACAGGAAATGTTCATCATTATTTAAGATGAAAGCAAACATCCTGCATTTCAAGCAGTGATAAAAAGTATGACAAAAGAATAACAAAGTACAGTTTTAGCAGCAGAATGAATCTGCAATTCATGAGAGTTTGTTATCATTAATGGGAAAGAAGCTGAATTGTTTTCATTCCTATTCACACAAAAATCTTATCATTTCCATCCTGTAGTTATGAAAATATCAGATAATTTTAATCCTGTTTGAGGGACAGAAAACCCAAGAATCAAGGAAAATGCATCATGAATGTTTATCATGTAATGTGTTGTTCAGGTGACGCTTCCCACTGGCACAGTCCTGAGAGTGAGTGTGCGGGGTCAGTTCCTCAACCTCCTGATTGTCCCATCGGCTGCTGATTTCAATCACACACTAGGTCAGTAGCTTGGTTTGCTGTTTTATATAAGTCATCTGTGTATTGTGCAGGTTTGTTTTTCACTTCACTTCTTTTATTGTAATGAATATGTTTCTGTGAAAGATATAATTAAACACAATTTTCTGTGGTTGTCAAAATTGTTTTTCCTTATCTCAGCATACCATACTGTCAGTAACAAATAAACAGTGGAAATATGACGCTGTACAATGAGAGAAGGAGAAAATTGCTTCTCATAAAAATGATTATCAACCTTTTTTTTCTAGCAGTCTTTAAAGAGAGAACAATTGTCCCCAGCCAAATAATGAGATGCATTGTTCTCCATGGTAAAGGCAAGGATAAGAAAGATTATTCTAGTAATAGTGAGAATAGCTAACATCGTTCCTGTTTGTTTGGTTTTTAGTTAAGAAGAGAGAGAAAAAGAGAAAGAGAGAAGATGTTTACCCAAGACAAGTATCAAAACATGTTTCTTTCAGCATGAATGTTATGCACAAGTGTAATTGTTGTGCAGGACTGTGTGGCAAATATGATGGGGATACAGACAATGACCTGCAGAAAAAGAATGGTGAAATCTATGAGGGCAGAGGACTGCGACCAGATCCTTTCAGCATTTCCTGGCGGTACGCATAGTTTTGATAATATAATTATTATACATGTGTTATGCAGGTGATGTTAGCTTGATATACAACAACCTTTTTTTTCCCTAGTAATTTTCTTCTGCCATGCTTCTCTTGCTACACGCTCAAAGGTTTTATTTTTTAAGTAAAATTTTGGGGACTCTCTTCACAGTCACACCTAGGCTCATTCCATAGATGCATTTCAGTGTTATGCCTTCATGTGATGACATACCTACCAGAGGAGGACTAGTCTGCTGTTGACTCACTCTGATGCAGCAAGTCAAGCACTGAGTGTGTTGTTATTGTTTCAGGGTACCAAAGAATGAGAGCCTCTACAATGGCTTGTGTGGAGGGCAGAGTGACACAACACAGCAGGTGGTCACATTCTGTGACTGCCCATCAACCGGGGACAGTGTGTGTGACCAGAGACTGGACCTGAGCCCCTGCAAGCTTGCTGACAGCAAGCTCAGCTTCTGGCAAGGTCAGACAGAAAAAAAAAAACCCAAAAAACAACAGCTTCATCATGTGTCTGTCTGTCTGTCGCTTCAGGCAAGACAGTCAATTTCAAAATCTTCCTGTAGTCCTGAATTTGACTTGACCAGCTGATCTTGTTAATGGTAGGACATTGTCGGATCTCTTTACCACACGCTAGTTCATGAACACAGCGCTGCCCAGTGGATGTTCTCTGCTCTCTATCCACAGCTGTGTGTTATGGAAGGTTGAGACAGTCACGACAATGGTGGCTCACTGCAACTTAAGTAAAGAACAACCCACATATTGTCGGGGCAGTGTTGCCTTCTTTGCATTGGGCAGATAAAGAGTGGAAGAAATAAAGAAGTTACGGGAGCATGAAAACAGATTCCCAATGCTGATGTAGGAGATCAGAAATAAAGCTGCAGAAGTTGAACACTTGATTATTTATCTATATAGTATTTGTTTTGTATTTGTATTTCTTTTTTTAGTTAGTTGGTTGTTTTGTTTTCTTTTTTTTCTTTTTTTTGTGTTTTTTTGTTGTTTGTTTTTTTGATATCATGTTCTTCTTTTTTCATGCTGGGCCCATCTTTCCTTCCTTTTAGGCAGTTAACCTCATTGCTATTATGAAATAACTTTGAGAAAGGGGTAGTAACATATGTATGATGGTCAGAGAACAAGGAGATTGTGATCATTCTCTGTCCATTTGTTCAGTACTTTGTACCCATTTTTCAAAGGAATCGTGGTATTAAATATGAGTTAATTGTCCTTACAGCTGTAAAAGGTGATGGGACCTTTAATCCTTTAACCTTCAATATATTCATATATCATGAGTGTGTGTGTGTGTGTGTGTGTGTGTGTGTGTGTGTGTGTGTTGTGTTGCATTTGTTTGGACAGGTGAAGATATTACATCTGAGATGATCAACAGAGCAGAGGCACCAGCCTGTGAAGCAGATAAATTTGTCTATGATGAAAACTACATTGCTCAGGAGGTTAGTCAATGCTTGTCAATGAAATATATAAAGAGCATAAAGTAAATGATGGTTTATTGTGGAATCTTTTTTTTTATTGATCTGTTTTGCATGTTTGATACCATTGCACATTTTTACATTTGAACTTTGTCTAATTAAGTTTTCATCCGTGTATAGTTATAGAAAAAGAGTATATATACAAATATACAATCAAACCTTTGCATACACACTCACACACACACACACACACACACACACACACACACACACACACACATGAATGCATGCATATTCACATGCAAATTCACAAACATACATACATACATACACACACACTCACACACACACACACACACACACACACATATATATATATATATATATATATACACATATATATACATATATATATATATATATATATATATATATATATATATTACAAATGCATCCTTTTACAAATGCATAACCATTAGGCAAATCATTGCAACAATGCGCAAACATATGATTCAACAATGTAAAAATTCGGGTATTGATTTCTTTTTCTCTCTGAGTCAAAAATATTCTAATTGATATTTATATGACAATCTGTCAATTATATCAATCATATTAACTGAAAAGACATTTTATTTACAGAAAGACTCATCACAAATTGCTTCTTCATCCACATTTTTAGTATTGAACCATCAGTATTTCGTTTAATTCAGTCGCGCCTTGTAAGTTAATAAGCATGCATGGCTTTTGTGGCCAAAAAAAGTTTTGACCTTGAATCTGCACACACATGCACATACACATGCACACACGCACGCACACACACACACACATGCACGTGCATACTCGCACAAGCAGCAAGGTGTGCAAAGACTGAATAGTGGTATCCTTTTATACTTTGCAGGAGTTTGAGTGGCCCACTGCAAGCGGTATCAACGAAACCACTGCCACAGAGTACTGTACCAGTTTCCTGATGGATGATCCGGCTGCAGAATTCTGTCTGAACGTGTCTCTGACTGCCTTTGAAAATGCTGTTCGCTCCTGTGTACTTGACATCCAGGTAAGAGCCAATGTACATATGTACATATATAGATGTGTATACATAAAAAAAATTATATATACATATGAATATTTTAAAAAAAAGGTTTGATTTAGATAAACGTTTTTTTTTGTATTTCTATTTAATCATTTGTTCATTTACTCTTTTTTTTTTATATATTCATGTGTCACCCAGTTCCATCACACTACTAACATATACACACACACATTAATCGTCATCACAACATTACCAGCCATGATATGATTATTCTTCAGATGACGGACGACACAGCCTGGGCACGAACAGCATTGGGCAGCTTCCTGGAGCAGTGTGTGGAGGTGATACTGAGGGACACCTCCCAGTATGTCAGCACCACTGACGGTCTCACCCCTAATGTTGCTCAGCTTCAGCAGTTCTGCTTCACGGACTGTTCTGGTCATGGCACCTGCCAGAAAGGTCAGTCAGTCAGAACAGTGTCTGACAGGGGATAGTGGATATAGAGAGAAGTGACACTGAAACAATTTCATGGCTTTGTGTTGCAAAAATGTTTGACATGAATCCAAAAAGAGATCATAAAACTTCTGTCAACACACACAGACAACACCAGCTGCAAGCCTTTTTCGGGTGAAGAAATCAGGTTACAACTCAGACAGATCATCCGCAGTCTGAAAGAAGAAAGCTAACCATTTGCACCTCAAGGCACACGTCTTCAAGCCAAAGCACCTTCCATTCACCAGCACGCAGTGGTGTGGCTGAAGTTCATTCCCTTCTGGGCTTGTTTAGATTTCATGACTAATCTTTCAAGTTCAAGAATGTGTAATGCTGATGCTGCTGCTGTTCGTTCTGCTGATCATTAATTAGGAGTTTCATGACGTCAGACTGTTGTACCAGGAGAATTATCCTGCATGAAATCTACACCACTCACACACAAACACTCCGACATGTATGAAAAAAACCCAACCAAACAAACAAAAAAATCACACACACACACGCACACACACACACACACATTCTCAACCCAGTCGAACTGGTATAAGCAAAAGGAAAGTATGTAATTGATAGTTTGTGTCATTATGTGTATTCATGTGTTAATACTTTTTGTATTCATTTATTTTGCTTCGGTTTATTTTGATTTTTTATTTGTATATTTCATTTTGTTCATAAAAAGTGCTAAAGTAGAAAAAGCTAAATCTATTTTGCCTTCTTTTAGCCTTAATTTCATTGATTCATTTTTGTTCTGTTTATTTCAGTTTACTTTGATTATCTAAACTTTATTTCATTAGAGTTTTGATAAAGTCTTTCCTTTTATTATATTCTGATTTATAACTTGAATTCTTCAGTTTTACTTTGTTACACATGTTATGAAATCATAATCTGTTTGCAGGAGAATGCCAGTGTGTCGACGATTTTGGACTTGCAGACTGCTCCATTCAGCTGTCTGAGTCTCCAGAGCTCTATTACCTGAAGAAGAAGGGTTTGTGTGATGTGTCTGCTTCCAGCTGCAATGCCATCAAGGTCGTGGGAGCCACCTTTGTTGACACTGATACACTTACCTGCCATCTTCAGCCTGTGCAGGTGAGCATTTTTGTTTTGTTCCTAATGTTGCTGGTAGTTATAGATACTGTTTGTGAAAGTGTAGACAGGAAGCATTGGTTTCTTTCTGATGTAGATTTAAAAAAACAAATTTTGTTTACAAACTGTTTTTTTTTAAATAAAGAAGAAAATATGCAGTGAAGAAAATGTTTCCTGATTTTGCCACGGAAAGAAAGGTTGCAAAGACAAGATAATAATTCTCACCAGTATTTGCTCCAGCTTCTAGTCTTTTCAGCCAGCTTTTAAAAAACAATAACTGTCAGTGAATCTCTTGCAAAGAAGGTGATTCTTAATATGCTTGACTTCTTTTTCTGTTCAATTCTGTATGCTAGTAATCCTGTCAGTTTGTGAGACCATGAAATGTAGGACAGAGCTAGACCTTTTTTTCTTTCTTTTTTTTAAATCTTTTTTAAAAGATTTTCTATGACTATGGATTATTCCAGAAAAATTGCACTGATTGATGTTGCTGTGACAGATTGGAGAAGGAGAGTACTCACCAATGGGAGAAGCTGTGACTGTGAAGGGAGACTACTTTTCCTTCAGCGAGGTGACCTGTCGACCCGAGACCGTTGGCAGTTACCTGGTGTCTGTGTCCAACAATGGCGTCAACAGAAGTCAGGAGCTGCTCTTCACTGTGTTCGCTTCTCCTTGCCAGGAGTGCTCTGAAACTGGTGTCTGCTCCTTCCAGGTGGGTTGAGGATGGTTGGTGTGGTTGTTAGATTTAGGCAGAGGTAGTCATGTTTCAGCTCGATTTGTTTTTCCTGTGTTTGTATTATGACCGTGCTTGTTTCCTTTCTGTGTGTGGGTTTTATCTTTTTTTATATATATATTTGTGTCTGCATCTGTCCATATTGTTTCTGCTCTTTATCCAGTTGGCATTCCTTTAGTATGTGACAGATGTTTTGAATCCATACTCATTGACAGATGAAATATAGCAGTTTCAATATAGTTTGAAAATGAGCTCTTGAAACTGTTACTTCTGTGTCGTCTATGTGACATGTATACTGAAACATTTAAAAGTCTACTCTTTTGAGTGGATCTCTATTCTTAGGTTCATTGCATGCTTGTGAACAGTGCCACACTTGTTTTGTGAATCCACTCCATTTCTCAATAGCTGAACATTGCTTTTTGACTCAGTTGAAAACTTGAATGCAGAAAATCAATTTTTGCAAAGCCATACCGTGCCATACTGTTGGGCATGAGGTGTGCAGCTTGTAGAAGCAGACAAAAAATCAGGTAGATAAAACTTACTGAGGATACATTTTATGCTCCAGTCAGCCATGAAGGACACTGGCTGTCCCACATGTGCAGGTGATTTTAGGACTGGTTTGCTGTTGTTGTTTTGATTGAAATGCTGGGTTCTGAAACAGTTTCAGTGCAAGCATTTGTTCTGAATTTGTTTTGTCATTTGGGAAAATATGTTTTATGAAAAACAATGTATATGATGTCAGCCTTACATCAGAGACTTAACCAGGGAATGCTGAAGTTGCATGTGTTTTCACTTTTGGATGAGGGAATAATAATCAACGCCATTTGTCTTTTTCTGTTTAGCCTGAGACCTGCTTCATCAACAATACATGCTTCAAGTATGGTGATGCTAACCCTGACAACAGCTCTCTGGTCTGTGACTCCTATGAGAACTACTACATGTGGAGTTTACTGAAGGGTAAGCTGAACTGATATAGCAAGCCTGCGAGTGAGGACAATGAAAAGAACACATCAAATAATCCATGATTTGATTTATTTTCAGTGAATGATGGTTTATGTACCAGCCACTTGGCAAGTAAATTTCAGTGATTCAGTTTTATACAAGAGTTATATTCCTTTTCTGTAAAAAATAATAAACAAAAGATAAAACAAAAGCAACAAAAATTCAAACAAATCTGTTATACATGCAAGGATAACTTTTTTGTTGTGTACACGTAAATGAGAAATGCTGTGGAAATGATAAAATGAAATAGAAAATATCAGTAATGATTGTTTTGTCAAAGCCTAGCAACAGCCTAGCAAAGCTCACATGCATGCAAGCATACATGCACTCACGCATGTATGTATGCATAACATGCATACACACACATGCATTGTATTCATAATTTATTTGTTTAATTGAATCTATTACCATGCAAAGACTTCATCATGTTTTAGTTTGATGACTTATTAGCAATGCAGTTACCACAAACAGCACCAGGAAAGAAACATTGACCTCATGAAATCCTGAATGTGCAGAGTACCCATACATCAAAGGACAGCCGGAGCTCTCAACTCGTTACAATGAAACCACCACAGACTTTGTGTTTGTGTGCGAATATGAGACGACAGTGCGTCCGGAAACCACCTACTTCATCACCTGGCTGCATGGCAATGACACTCTGAGCATGGAGAAAGTCATGGATGTTGGGGTTGAGGAGTTCAATATCCTGAACATTACAGGATTTAAGTATGGGTCACAGGTGAATATTTTTTTTTTCTTGGTAGAATCAGTATTTTGTTCACGTATCTGTATGCTTGTCTATATATTTTTTTTCTTGGTAGAATCAGTATTTTGTTCACATATCTGAATGCTTGTCTATCTGTCCTTTGCTGTATCTCTCTCTCTCTCCCTCCCCCCCCTCTCTCTCTCTGTCTGCCTGCCATTGCTGTCCTCATTCATGTTGATATGTTTCTTTACATTTTTCTGTGCGCATGTGTATGTGTGTGTGTACATGCGTGTGTGTGTGTGTGTACATGTGTGTGCGTATGTGTGTGTACATGTGTGTGCGTGCGAAGGAGTTGTACCGTGTTGATGAAGGGGTCGGCCAGTGGTAGACAGTCAGCTGTGACAAAAGAGGTTGCACTGAGTGATGGTGTATTTCAGGTGTCCTGCGCACTCAGTGCTTGCTACAACAGGAACTGCTCTGCCACCACCAGTCCTCTGAAGCCCAGCAACGTCTTTGTGGCTGAAGTACAGGTGTGTTGGATTTTTCAGTTTGTTTTGGTTTGGTTTGTTTCTATTCTGCCATACTCTTGGTGTCAGTGTCTTTGCTTATCAGTTTGATTTGTCAGTTTTGTGTGGGAATGCGTATTTCTTTTCTTCACAGAAGTTGTAGTGGCTTTGGCTCATACTTTTTATTGAGTTTTTGTTGTTGTTGTTGTTGTTTTAATTTGATTTCTGTCTTGATGATAAAAGCAGTATAACTGCATTGTGAATTAAATGGGTTTTTTTATGATGAGCTATATTATGATGGGGTTGATAATTTTGCTTCATTTTATTTGAGATAATACTTTGATAATAGCAAAAACAGTTTGCAAAACTACATTTCATGAAGGATACAGTGTTTTGCATATAAATGCTTTTTTCCATTACATGAACACCATTTCAATAAAACTATGTGATAAAAGACTTTATGATCATTAGAACAAGGCATGTACAGAAACTTTCAAAAGCCATAGTTTGAGAGGCACAAAATAAACAGATTGAAAAAAAAAGTTAATCAACAGAAACAAACACAAAGTGATAAAAGTCTATACATGTCTTTAGAAACTGAATGGTTGTTCTGCATATTCAAACAGAGGAAACAGTGGTGGATGAAGGAAGCAAACTGAAAAAAAAAAAGTAAATCAACAGGAACGCACACAAACTGATAAGAATCTACACATGTCTGTAGAAACTGAATGATGTGTACTTCAGGTCCAAACCGAGGAAATAGAGGTGGAAGAAGGAAGCGATACTACCACCTCCCTGGAAGTGACCATCACAGCACCGCCTGACCTCATGTGTTCGATGGACGATGGCCCCTGCATTGTCCTCATCTCGGCCATCGTCCCCCCTTCGAAGGAAGACGTGGTCTGCCCGTCCAGTGGGAGGCCAATTCCCCAAGTGGCCGTGGCCCCCCTGTCGGAAGAGGACGAGTGCGGGGTGATGTTTGACGTTGAGATGTGGACGCCAGGTGTGAAGCTGCCTCTGGTGGCTGTGGTGGATTCCCTGGTGGATGGAAACGTCATTCGCCAGGTGCAAGTGGCCGTGTCTGTGTCCTTCAATGCCACCATTGAGTACACTTCAGTTGTGGGCTCAGTCCAGGTGAGTGTGTCTGATAACAAGCAAAACAAAACAGTTAGTTTCAGTTTCAGTGTCTCATGAAGGCGTCACTGCGTTCGGGCAAATCCATAATCACACTGTTTACCACATCTGCAAGGCAGATGCCTGACATTCCTAAAAAAGAAAAAAAAGAAAAAAAAAAGAAAAAAAGGTAGATGCCTGACCAGCACTATAACCCATTACACTTAGTCAGGCCTTTGGAGTGTACATGCATATTTGTGTACCTATCAGAGTGGATTTCTTCTACAGAGTTTTGCCAGAAGACAATATTTTTGTTGCCATGGGTTCTTTTTCCAATCAGACTTGGGAGAAAGGCCTTTACAAACTCTGTATTGGTAGATAAGCATCTTAGCAATTCTGCCACCTTTCTCGAAACAAAACGAAATAAAACACAGCAAGCATGAATGTGTGTAGACAGTGGATTCTGATGTTATCGATTTGCATGTCAGTTCCAGTTTTCTAAGCTGTCCTGGAAAATTCAGTTGTTAAAAGGGGGGGTAGAGTAGTGGTGGGGATAGGGGTTGGTGGTTGTACGGGTAGGTGTAGAAGGTGAAGAGGTAGAGTAGAATAACAACAGAGGATAGGTGCACAATCCACTCTCTCCTCGTACCACAGCAGGGTCTTTTAGAAAGATGAATTGAGGTGTTTATTTCTCTAACTTAACAGCACACCTGGAACACACACAATATTAAAACCCAGGTTAAATCAATACCAAAACATATGCTAGACATAATCGCACTGATGTAACAGAAACATCATTATGTTGTCTGGACAAGTAAACAATTCCACAGATAACCTTTCTCCATTCTGACACTCAATGTCTAGCCGTACACTCTCTTCTCAAAGAGATCTATGTAAGAATGTAAAACAAGCTTCATATAGCTTACCATCAACAATCAGTGACATATAAGTTAATGTGCACCAAATATATGACTAACAAATACTAACTCCCAGTATTTAACTCCTGTCAAACCACCATAGAATAATAGCTGTCGTACCAAGTATGTGGCAGACAATTACAAACTCCCAGTGTTTAACTCCAGTTAAATCACCATACAGTAATAGCTGTTTCCATTAAGACTGAACAAATCTGTACTTTGTATCTGCAAAGTATCTCATTGGTAAAATGTTTACATGGGAATCATATAGTTACCAAGTAATTTGGTAAATATATAGCAACCTGTGTGCACCAACATAGGACTGCCTGTCAGTGGTCTCAAATCTTATTGAACACATACAGCTATGTGTTACCCCACTGGCATATAACACATGACTACAGCACATGGTAATCACAACTACCAAGTCACACATGTCCCCATGTTGCATTATCACCCATGTGCACACACATGGAAAAGCATGAACATACAGTTAGCCTGTAGATTTGTTCACCTTGAATATAACCATCACCACCTAACATACAAAATAGGTATGTCATGCCTCAAAATAATTCCAACTGTTACAACCAAAACATTCTACACAGATGCAACCCACACATAATCTCTGTGTTTCTTTGTGTCTAAATGCTTACATTGTTCCCACAGTATGTCAACAATTGACACACCACTGACATGTTACTGAACATTATCATTTATGTAAGCCAAGATGCACAACCTGTAAACCCAAACATGATGTCCAAGCATCATACCATAATATCAACCTGTAGGAAACAGGAAAGGGGGGGTGAGGGGGGGGATACCCAAATACCCTAAACCAGTACTCCATTTAGTCATGTATTGGCTACATTGTGTATTTTAACCACTTTTCCCTCAGTCACCAGCCTCAAATACAATTAAGCCATACACATGCGGGCTATGCTCTCTCACAAGTCATGGTATCTGCATCAACACATTCCAGTTACATTAACTGTGCAATACCACATCAGCCAAAAGTGTCATAATGTTCTTGTGATACAACATTACAATTCGACAAACTCCAAACTGTTTCCAAAAACCAGAAAGTAAATTGCCAACAAACCAAATTACCAGTACAAGCATTACTCACAGCCCCAACGTTTCAGGGTTCACTTTATATTCATGTAGCAGAACACAATCCCACTGAGCCAGTGTGTTAGTTACAGAATCCAAGTATAACATAAATCAAGCATTCAACTAAGTCTGAAAAATAGATGCTAGTTTGACACTCACAGCCCCCATGGTACTGTCTTGACCGTCTGGCTCTCCTGGCCTGCTTCAAGGAAGGAAAAGAAAGAAACCCCACTTGCCTATTCATTTTATCCTCTTCACAAGCTGGCACCGCATGCAAACTATCTTCTGACCCAGAACGTTTCCAATTGGCTGAAGTTAACAGACCAATCCGGGACCAACCATGCTAGACTTGCACATTCAACACTTTTCTCACAGAACCCAGCATTGTCAAGGAGGAGGGGAGGGGAGGGGGGGGGGGTGATGAAAAGAGGAAGGGAAGGAGGAGGAAAGATCGCCCAGCCCTGATTCTGTTCTAAACAGCTCATGATAAACACACCACACCATGTGGTGACCATTGAGGCAGATGCCATCCTGCCAGAGATCGACATGGGGGGGTAAGGAGGGGGGTTGGGGGGGGGGGGGAGGGGGGGACGGGGTTGAGGGTGATGGGAGTGGAAGGGAAAAGGGCAGGGGAGTGTATAGGAAGAGAATGGTCAGAGGAGATACCATCTTTACTTAGTATTTCTTGATAACTTGCTCCCTCTGTACTTGGCCAAGGGAAGGGGGGAAAGGGAGAGAGGGTATGGGGAGGGGTGTTGGTGGGGATAGATGCCATGAAAGGGGGGTGGGGGGAGAAGAGTAGGGAGGTAGGAAGGAGGGGTCCATCAGTGCGCAGTGTGTCTGAGAAAATCCCATGCTTCCACCATAGGCGCCTGACACACTATAACACAGTTATATCTCGTAAATTGTTAATGAAAGAGCTTTACAGCATTACTTTCTGTGACAAAATTTCCAGCAAAGTAAGATTTTGTAGGTTGGAAATTATCTACAGTCTGTCGTGGTTGTCTATTGGATTCTTTTGGCTGGCTTTGGTGACATTAGATTTACTAGGTCAGAAAATTTGCAAGAACAAAAAATTTAAAAAAACATGACATTTGATCTTTTTGCATGTTGTGTTTGAACAGGTAACAGCTGTTGATCGTGACACTTCAGCGCTGTGTGGCTCCGTAAACGACCCTCACATGACCACCTTTGATGGGATGAAATACAACAACTTCTTTGAAGGAGAGTTTGTGCTGTACCAGTCTCAGACGTACCCCACCAAGGTAAATGTCAAACATAGACTGGTACAGATGTAATGCATATATATGCATATTTAAGCACATCCATGTGTGTTAGGCATTAGTTGTTTGCAGAGTGATTCTGTAAACATGTGCATGTGCTTGTTTTGATATACACATGTGAGTGCACAAATATCTTCGCACATGGCTGCTGATGCAGACAAAAATGCACACATATTTATATGATTGAGAAGCTTACAATATTTTCTGGGAGAGCACCTCAAATTTCTTATGGAGTCTGTCATGATAGAACAGCTGAAGACAAAACTAAAAAAATGTTAAAAAAGAAAGAAAAAGAAAAGCAGAACAAAGAGAAAGAAACAGAAAAAAACAAGCAAAATACAGTACAAAACACTGCACAGATGTATATGTCTACACTGACACAGGGATCTGGACACAAATTAGTAGTTTGAACAGATTTACAGTATAGAAATTTATTTATACTTTCTTGTTTACCTGACCTACCATGAATAACATTCATTCTTATCTTATCATTATTTGCTGTTTCTGTTCCAAGGTGCACACCTTCTACCGCAAGTGCAACAAACACGCATCTTGTAACTGTGCTGTGGCTGTCAAGTCTGGGGATGATGTGATCATCATCGATCGCTGTGGCCCCAAAGCAGGCAAAACTGTGCCAGTGGACATCTCTGTGTATGCCAACGGTGACCTCAACCCAGGGACTTACCTCTACCGCTTCCTTGATGGGAAGCGATATGAGGTATTTCATAAAAACTGCTTTGATTAATTAAGGAAAAAGGTGAAATATTATGTCATCTTAGATACAGTTCACTCTGTATTTGAATAAGAGATGTTTGGTCAGTTAATTGCAATTTACAAATTAAAACTGTCTCTGCCTTGATAGAAAATGACATGACATTATAAACAAGGACTGCGTTTAGGAAAAAGACCAACTATTTTGAAATTTGATGGTGTGAAAAGACTGTCTACACTGAAACCTGTACAGTATTTACTTGAATATCTTCCTATCCATGTCTATGTTAGAGTGAGGTGAACATTTTAAACCATCACCATCATAATTATAATGCTGCTGTTGATATTGACAAAGATGATGATAATGATAATAACCATTGTGTAGTATCTGTATTGACAGTCAGTTAAACAAGTTGCAGTCAGCCAGACAACAGATTCTGATCGTGCATGTCATTGCAGATCCACCTGCCTCAAGGGACAGTGGTCAAAGTGGTGGTCACCACGAAATTCCTTAACGTCTGGGTACATGCATCCACTGCTGACTTCAACAACACAGAAGGTACCTGTCAGCAGCCTATCTGTGCTGCAGTACTTTGGGTAGCTGCTACTTGTTTACCAGGTCTTACATTGCAGTCATGCATGCGTGCATGAAACTTATAACAACTGAAAATAATGTTTGAAAGCTGTTGTTCATGATATCAGCATGTGCACTGAAAGCAGGAGATTGGACTTTCATGAACATCACAAAATAATGTATGCTTGAAACAGAGGATTAGTAATGTACAGTCTTTGATTGTCATAAGAATCAACTTGTTGAATATAATACAATACAAGCATGCACACATATTTATGTCTGTCTGTCTGACTGTTTTTTAGGTTTGTGTGGAACATGGGATGACCAAAAGAAGAATGATTTGATGGGAGGATCTGCCAACGAATTTTCCTTGAAATGGAGGTATGATATTAAAAGAACACCTCTTTTTTTTTCTTCTTTTTCTTTTTTTTGTTAATTTAGAATGATACAACTATTTTATACAAGTTATCAGTATGCAGGGTTGGTTATTATTGTTAAAACAACACTTTATGATTAATATTCTTGTGGTTTTTGTTTTCTTTCTTTTAATCGTGATTGACACATTTTATATTACATCATAAGTCACTCATGACATGGATGTGTATTCACATAGACTGCTGAACAAGGAACTTGTTTTTCAGCCTCTACTTTCAGTTCTGTTTTGTTTGTTCTGTTTCGTTTGTGTGTCTTTTTTGGCTTTTTGCTTTGTTTTTTTTTCTGATTTTGTTTTTTTGTTGTGGAACAGACTAAGCAATGTGTAGAGTAGAGCAGTTTTGTGGTGATTATGTTCCAGGGAAAAATTAAAACCTTTGGTGTAAGGGAGGAACCCACCACCACAACACACACACACACACACACACACACACACACACACACAGAGAGTTTTATTCTTTTTACAGTTTACACCTGCTTTAGGCATCATTCTACAAAATGCGCTCCAAATTTTACAACAGTCCATTCAGGAACATAATTTTACTGGTTTTTTTTCTGACATAACTCTTCCAGCCTTCACTATTTAGAAATTACCTGGTCTGTAATGATTAGATTATTTACTTTTACTTTGGATGAAATGGGTTAATGTTTATGCATTCTTTTTTTCCCTTGATTATCATTTGTGTGTATCATTATTTCTTCATATCCTCTTGATTATTAATGTTTATATATTATTTTCTTTCTTTCTCCTCTTTCAGTGTCTGGTTGTTTCTTCCATTATTTTCTTTATTTCTCTTTCTTCTTTCTTTCTTTCTTTCTTTTATTCTTGTATCCCTTCAATTCCTTTTTTAAAATTTTCTTAATTTCATTTACTTGTTATTGTGTATATTGAAAGTTTAAAAATCTTACATCCGCAATAGGACAAGTCACAGAGTTCATCAGAAAGACATATTGCTACCCACCTTTAGAATTCTTTTTGGTTATTGTACAGACCATATCAGTCAGAACAGCGTAAAGAAAAAAAAAATTATGACTATATTAACAGATCAGGCGATCAGTTATCGCCATGGCTTGACAGGATTTGAAGCACCATGACTGTGCTAACTACTTTAAAAAAAAAAAAAAAAAAAAAATGCCAAACCCAGTTCACCATTCTGCATTCTGTTTTCCTTTGACAGGGTGTCCATCAATGACACACTGTACCAAGGAGTGTGCCCATCGCAGTCCGACTCCTCAAACAAGGCTCTCTCACGTGTGCGCTGCGGCTGCCAGTCCAGCAACCAGACCCAGTGCGGTGATGTGTCCACCTTGTTCAGGTGTCTGCCTGCATCCACAGGAGCTGGCAAATACACAAATGGTCAGTGCTTCATTGCTTTCATGTTCTGTTTGCTAAGTTACATGCTTACATCTTCTGTTACTTACATGGCCTGTTTAGTAAGTGCTGAAGGTCGGGCAGGTTATGCTAGCTACAGTGCAATTAAGACCTGGTAAGCTTATTCTTTCTTTCATTTACACGCACACAGACACACAGACACAACACACACACACACACACACACACACACACACTGAGACTCAAATATGGGCACAACTGTGGAAAATGGATCAGGTAGGTAGGTTAATCTTGATCACTATCATATAGATTCCTGGGGACCCTTGCTCACAGTCTCCACCCCTGAAGGAAGACTTACTCATTGTGGTTCTGTGATTAAGGAATTATTGGAGAAATTTCACGAAGAATGCAAGGAAGATGGAACAGTTCCCTCCACCCCACTCTTTCTCCACCCCTTTCAAAACAGAACAATAAAAGAAAAAGTATTCAGGGTCAGGTTTTAACATTAGAACAGGTCCTAATACATTTGATATTTGTGTTGTTTGGTTTAACTTTTATACCAATATTTGTGTGTTAAAACTAACACTGTGGTTTGTGTCTGAATTGAATGGAAGTATGAATTCAATATCTATTCAATAAAACATTTGATGTGGTTAATTTTTTAACCACACCATGTATTCATGGCATGTTGTTGTTGTTTTTTTATCATTACAGGTGAAGATATGACTGACTACTACGTAGGCTTGGCCAAGACCCCAGTGTGCACCGAACAGACTGAGTTTGAATATAATGCCTCCTATGTTCCTGAGGTAGGTTGCCTTCTTTCTGTTCTACCCTGCTTCTCTTTGCCTGTCCTCATTGTCTCCATGTGACTTTACATGGATCCCATCCTTCCATTTAGTATTCAAACAATTACTTTCTTTCTTTTTTTTCACACTGACACAACAGTCTTTGTACTTTCATCAAGATGACTTTGTTTTAATTGTGTCCTCTTGCCTGGCTGTGGATGCTGGGAGCATTTTAATCTGCAAAACTCTGCATACTCTTACACACACACACACACACACACACACACACACACACACACACACTCTTAGAAAAATTCTCTTGAACACGGTAAATCTCTATATGTGTGCTTAACCCTGCCAGTATGATATTTTTCCTCAAGGATATATATCATAAGAAATGTGAACTGATGAGTTGAATGTAACTGATTATCATTGTATCACAATCATGATCCAAGACGTTCATGCCCCCTTTTCAGGACTTCACCTGGCCGACACCCTCTGGCTGGAATGAGACAGGTGCCACAGACTTCTGCGTCACATACATTGCCAGTACAGCGATTGGCGCACAGTGCAGGGATCTCCTTCTGTTCCAGTTCCAGACAGTAGTGCAGTTCTGTGTGCAGGACATTCAGGTAAACACACGTGATGGCCAGGTCTTTGAGAAAGTGAAATGAATGGTCTTCTGTCTGTGTCATGATTCACCTTTCTCTCTCTCTCTCTCTCTCTCTCTCTCTCAAAAACATCCCTTTGAAATTAACTAAAACTGAAATGTGCCTTTTGAAAAAAAAAAAAATTGAGGAATGTACAGACATGGTATCCCAAGAGCTCCAAAATAATTAATAATCATACTCTGATTACCACATGTTTTTGACTTCTACCCATCAAGCAATGCCCATCATGCTGAAGATGGATCAAACATCACTGTATAAATCAGGCTGTGGATGGTTGACAGAATGTTCAAGTTGTGTCTGCTGAGTCTGTCAGGCCAACAGTGACTGCCGTTAAAATGCACCAGTTTACCTGTTTGCTCTGATGATGCCATGACTGATTAAAATGGTCCTTCAGCCTTTTTTCTTTATTGGTTCTTCTTCTCTGGTCAACAGTGTTAGTAGCTTGTATTGACGATATACAAACTGAGAACAGTTCTGTACATGTATGCCTGACTTCTGTGTTCTCAATCACACACACACACACACACACATATACATACACACAGACACAAACACACACACACACAGACACACACACACACACACACACACACACACACACACACACACACACACACATACACAAAGATTCTCACTTACTCACAACACACGCTTGGAAGTAATTGTTGTAGAGAAAATGAAATTTACAACTATGATAGTTCATTGATTTTACTGAAAGAGATGTAAGCAGTAGAACACACATACCATTCAAAGAGAAGTAAGCAGTGGAGCACACATACCAATCAATCACCAAGTCTAACCAAATTGTCAAGCATTCAGTGAGAAAAAATAACACAAACACAAACTTTCAGTATGCTGCTTATTTTATTTCATTCATCTCTTTTTTTTTTTTTTCAATGTTTGCAGATCACGGACGACACCGAGTTTGCAGCACAGGCTCTGTCCAGTTTTGTGGAGCAGTGTGTGAGTCTCCTGACACTCAATGTGACTTTCTGGGAAGAGGATGGGGACGTGCTGGTTCCTCCTATCTCCTCCCTCGACAACTTGTGCCACAATCAGTGCAGTGGACAAGGAACCTGCGAGAAAGGTTAGTGCACAAGACCATTCCTGGATTATCTGATACTGGTGTTCATCTCTCATGAAGTGAAGTGACCTATACTGAGAACCTAAACCAACAGATAACTAGCAGTTACTGATGCCCATTACTTAGCAGATGAGTTCATCATTCATATCTTATTTCCTGGGTTTTGTGTGTGTGTGTGTGAATGTTAGTGAATGCAAGTTGTATGCATATGTATAAAAGTAATAAAAACACATGTCCCCAACATTAATTGGGCAGGTTCAGATTTAGTGTCTGACCTTTGGATACTCATCCACTTCCTTTGGAAATACTGAAGTAAGAAGACTCCTCACTCAGCAAAGAAACTGTTTATCCTCTTCCGATGAAAGAAATGCTGGTACTGAGGGGTTGAGAATGATATACCTAGCATTCACTTAGGTGCAGGGATTTGACATGACATTGATTGAAACACAAAGTGACTGCGAACATTGAAATAGCGCAAAAGACCCTGACAGCATATTAAGAATGTCTGTACTTGGCATTTCAGTTTTGTCCCTTTGGATGTTGCAGGTGCATGTGTTTGTAACAATGAGTTTGGGGGCATCGACTGCTCTGTCAATTTGACTGCAACACCGGAGATCGAAATTGTGACACCAGGACTGATTTGTGACAAGGATTCTCAGGACTGCGCCACTATCTTGATTGTTGGCGGTCCTTTTGTCAACACTGATGACCTTGTCTGCTTCTTTGAAGAAACTGAGGTAGGCCAGCATGTGTTGAAAAACATACATACTATGTACTTGACAAACTTGGAAATGTTTAGAAAATGAAAAGATGCAGACTGTCATCTTTGTATGCTTTGATTTGTGATGTGTATTTGTCTCAGATCCCACCAGTTTAAGATTTACTTACACAATACCCTGATTACAGAATGTTTAGACGGTTGTTTACTTGAGATATCAAAGAAAGTTTAGAAGAACAGCAACAAAAAAGTTAAATGACATTTGCTCAGAATTAACCTCTGGATTTATCTGCTTCAGTGCTTGTCTCCTTTTGCTTCTGCCTTGATTTTCTTTGTATCTTCACAAGCAATCAATCTGTTTATTCTGGGTTGGTTTTTTTTCAGTACCTGGGAGGAGTGACCTACAACAAGACTGGTTCCACAGTGACAGTAAAAGCTGTATTTGTCAGCTATGAGCGTGTCGTCTGTGCGGTGCCTGGCTCTGGATCTTACTATGTGTCCGTGACCAACAACTTGAATCTGGCTGTCAGTGTCTCCATCTTTGTACAGATTTATCACTCTTCATGTTTCGACTGTGGAAAGGATGGATGTTCTTTGAAGGTAAATCTTTGAGACATAATCTAATCGTTTTGACTAAGAATTTCTTTGAATTTTTCCTTTGATGATGCTGCTGATGATGATGATGATGTGTGTGTGTGTGTGTGTGTGTGTGTGTGTGTGTGTGTGAAAGAGACAGGCAGAGAGAGAGAGAGAATCATTTTTGCTCTGTGTTGTCATGTTTCAGCGCTATATTTTCTGTTACTCCCAATGTGTCCTATGTAAGTTTTCACCACTTCCATTCAGTAGACCTTAGCCAAAGCATACACATACATTGTTATTGTGTGTCAAAGGCATACTTAAGAGTATCAGGATGTCTTTTCAAATAAACTTAAATGAAAAGTGTATGTAGCTGAATTTGAATACAAATACACACCATATTACAGCAGAGCTCAGAAGAAAAAAAAAATGGTGTCATGATTTCAGGAGCAGTTCTGCTACATCAACAACACGTGCTACGGGTTCACTGATGCCAATCCTGACAATCCTGACTTGGTGTGTGACCCAGCAAAGAACCTCACCACATGGACAGACAGGAATGGTAGGGATACACTTCTCTCATCTTTGCTTAATTTCTTTCTTCTTTTTTTTTCTTTTCTTTTTTTTTTTCCTCATGAAAAACTCAGTAGAGATTTGTGTGTATTGTCAATATATTACGCTTTGTTGGCAATTCCTGAAGAAAATATAGTACTTTCATTTAAACATCTAAAACTAATGGATGTTACAAGAGAACATAGTTTATTTGCTAGATTTACAGACTGACAAAAGAATTAATGATTTACAAATGTTTTCTTTGCCGATAAAAAAAGATTTAACATTATGTTTTATTAAATCCTTGTTATTTTCTTCATCAATATGAAGACACAAACCAGTCATTTTTGGATTAACTAGAAAGGGATTTTTTCACAGTTCACAGTTGATATGCTGAGATTTAGACATGTTTTGTTCAGATTTAGGTAGATACTGTGCTCATAAAATGGCGTAAAAAGGGCATCATTGTCAGCTGTTGCATGATAATTTTTTCCCCTGTCTTAGTTTCTTTTTGTCCTTTTTTCCTTTATTTTTTTCAGTTTTTTCTTTCATTGTGTTTTTCCTTGTCTCTTTATTGGTTTTCTTTCTGTTTGTCTGTCTGTCTGTTTGTCTGTCTGTCTGTCTGTCTGTCTCATATGTTTTCTTTCTTTCTTTGAACATCGCCAGCCATGATTTTGATATTCTTCTGTTTCAGCTTTCCCACGTATTGATGCAGAACCTAAACTGTCAACTCGATATGACAAGAACGACTCTGCCTTCTATCTTACCTGTGACTGGACGCCATTTGAAGACACAGACACATCTCTCACCATCTTTGTTCAGTACTTCAAAGACGGAGAGCTCTTTGTGGAAAACACCATGCCACGCAATGTCACCAGTCATGAAACTCTGCTGTCTTCTGAACTTGGAGTCAAGTATGGATCAGAGGTATGGCTTATCATAATTGTCAGTTTATTTTTCATGCGCCTGCTTTCTTTTTATGTGTGTTTTTTGTTTGTTTTTTGCTTGTTATCATGTTGCAGTCATGTGCATGTTTATTTGTGTGTGTGTTTGTGCGTTTACTTTTATTTTCATTTTATAAATAATTGTATGTTCATGTACATGCTTGCTTGCTTTTTGTTTATCTGCCTTATAATGTAATAACTGTGCAGTTTGCGTCTCTGTGTATGAGTATAGGGTAATTACACCTTCAGATATACATTCCCATATACAAGCATGGGTTTATTATGAACTGATGGTCTTAAGAGTGAGAGTTCGTTTTATAAAGAGGGGTTATTTGTGTAACAGATAAGCATGTCTGTGACACAGCAGTCAGTTGCTTCAGTCAGACTTCTTTTTACATATCCATCAGTATTTCTGTTATAATGGGCTGCACATTTCATGGATTGTGTCATAAAATAAAAAGTGAGAACAACTGTGTCTGTAAAACTGAAAACGGACAACACATACTTATTTGACTCTGTGTGTGTGTGTGTGTGTGTGTGTGTGTGTGTGTGTGTGCTTGTGTGTGCTTGTGTGTGTGTGTGTGTGAAATACTTTTTCCAGTTCTTCTGTGGAGTAGTAGCCTGTGTCAGCGACAACTGCAACAAAACACGCAGTCCCATCATTGCCACCAAGGAAAAATTCAAAGTGCAAATAAAGGTAAGCTTCTGATGATGGCTGGTTTGTTTGGTAGACTGGTTTGTTGTACTTAACTGTTGTTGTTTCTTTCCTTTGTAATAAATGGTTGTGATACTGAAATAAAACTTGTAAGACTAAGACTACAAAAGCTAGTAGAAATTTTCAGTGAATAAGGTCAGTGCCAACATGGCTGATAATGGCATGAAGACAGAAGTTTTTGGCTTGAAGCCCCTTCACAGGAATATATTATATTCTGTGCATGATATAATTATATCATGATAATCTAATGCAAAATACAAAATCCCTCATGCATACTTTAATTGTCCAAACTCAGCACCTCACTGCAGAAAGGGCGATGGACTGGAGTATACAAGAAGGAGATTGATACAAATCACTGATGTTGCTGAAAAGGGACTGAGAGCTTATGTATGACGCATCCATGAATTTTCTTTGTAACTCTTGACACTATCATTATGAAGACTGAATTTCACGGGAGAGATAGGTGACATGCTATGCTGTGCATTCAGATGACTGGAAAGACATCCCTGACCTTGGTGGAAGGGGACCCAGAGCAGGTGGTCCGCATCAAGGCCACCTTCCCACCTGCAGCTATCTGCCCCAACCGCACTGACTCCTGCACCATCATTGTCACCGCCATCATGCCACCAACAGACAGCGACCTGTTCTGCCCCCTGTCCGGGGATCTGATTCCTCAGGCCGTGCTGATGTGGACTCCCGAGGATCAGAACGGCTGTGGCTTGGTGCTGACCGGGGACAACTGGGAGATGACGCACACCCTGCTTGTCAGAGCCACCATCGACAGCAAGAAGGATGGAGACCAGGAGCGTGATGTGACGCTGACGCTCAACCTGTCTGTCAGCATTTCGTATCTCATCTCCATCATCAAGGTTGGTTTGAGTTATGGGTTGCTGGTTACGAATGTTATCACGTGGCATGTTCGCATTGGCTTCTCTAGGGTTGTGACGTCTTTCCATAAAAAGGAAGTTCTCAGGATTCTTTTGATGACTCACCTTGATATTATGAACATGTACAAGTACATGCAACTGAAAATTATTGCTATTTGTAAGCATCAGTATGTATGTAAGTTTAAGTTTACAAGCTATCAAGCCTGTTAGTGTGTGTCTGCATGCACATGCGTTTGTGTGTGTGCTTGTGTGCACTCATATTTGCATGTGTTCATACATGTGTTTGCACATAAAAACTTATCTTTTTCATGTGAATGTATGTTCACTAATAAATGACAATGTAAATAGAGTGTTACAAATATGATATGGCTGATTATAAGAAAAATAAGATTTGAAAGGCTTATCTGTGTAACACTTAACAGCCCAGTAAAAAGTGTGTCGTATCAATAGGACTGTGGTCTAGAAGGAAGGGATATAGATGGAACAATTGTAATCTTTGCAGCTGACAATCATTGACCGAGATCAAGTAGCCATCTGCCAGTCCATCAATGACCCTCACATGACCACGTTTGATGGAAAGTAAGTCTTTCTACTATTGAAACCAGTTCCTCTCTTTCTCTATCTCTCTGTCTCTGTCTCACTCTCTCTCTGTCTCTCTTTGTGTGTGTGTGTGTGTGTGTGTATCCCATTCTTTATTTTTTTCTCTCTCTCTTCTATGTGTGTATGAAGAGTTTATTGTTTTGAAATAAATCCCAATGGACTGCCATTGCTGGGGGTTAAAAAACAAACAAACAATAAACCCTCAGAACTGTGAAGCCACAGCTTTGTATTGGGTATCTGAGATGATGTGGATGCAGATTAAATTAACAAATACCACTGAATGTGGAATCGACAGCAATATGGAACAGACAAAATCATTAATAAATGAATAATTAAGAACCAAACAAACAAAAGAAACCCAAACAGAAAGTTGACGGGAATGCCCTTCCAGACTACAGTCTGTAATTATCATATTAATGCCTTCCAGTTTTCCTTTTTATTTGGTTCTGGTCCATCTTCGTCATCTTCAGAGAGCTGAAGGAACACAGTATGGTCGGGTTAGTTTCAGGAAAAAAAGAAGAAGAAAGATTAAGTCTGAAAATAGCCCTAGCCTTCTCTCATCCTTCTCTCTCTGTCTGTCTCGCTGTCTGTCTGTCTGTCTGTCTCTATCTCTTTCTCAGCATGTCTGTCTCTCTCTGTCTCTTTCTCTGCCTGTCTGTCTCTCTATATCTCTCTTTTTCTTCACTATCTCTGACTCTGTCTTTAGAAATCACAGATGGTGAGTTCGATGTTTCATGTTTCAGGTACTACAACAACTTCAATGTGGGAGAATTTGTGCTGTATCGTCACATGACCCTTCCATATGAGGTACGTAGTTCTTGAAACTTAGAATGTGTTTTGCTTTCAGTAACACTTTAGCCTATCTTCTGTTTTTTGGTGAAGAAGAAAAACATAGAGAAGAGTACTGTCAAAATTGACTCAAATATTGACATGTTACAATGTGGTCAGAGTATTAAGAATAGAACATGAATGATAACAAGTAAAATATAAAACAGAGAGTTTCTTTTTTTTGTTTTGTTTTGTTAGTCTAGTTTAAATATCCATGAATATCGGGCTGCTTTCCTCTGGTTCTTGGCAGTCTAAAACTGTATGGATACAGTAAGCATTTAGTGGAGTGGTGATCTTGTGGTAATGAGTCTGAACGGAATGTGGCCATTGTGGTCTAGGTGGTAGTCTTTTGAATGAGACAGTAACCCATGGTCCCATGTGTAGCATGTTGGTAATACATGTGAAATAACCCATGGCAATAAAAGGGTTGCCCCCAAGCAAAAGGTCTGCAGAATAGTCTACTATGATAGTAAAATGAATACCTTTGCAGACAGAAAAACAGGGTGGTGCTGCACTTTGGTAACATGCCCTTGTTGGGGAGAGCAGCTCGAATATCACATAAGGAAATTAGTTGTGACAAAGAAAACAACAAAAACACAATACACTGTACATTATTATTTCAGGTATAAACATGTAGATTTTAGTTTATTTACTTGTGGTAATCGTTCTTGGTATATTATATGCTTCAGGTCCGAGCGTACTACCGTACATGCAATGGGCGAGCATCCTGCAACTGTGCAGCTGCTGTGCGTGTTGGTGATGATGTGATTGTGGTCGACAAGTGTGGGCCAGAGAGAGGCAAAGCCACTTCCGTGCAGGTTCAGCTGTTCCAGAATGGAGACTTGGAACCTGGAACTCATGTCATCCAGTACAATGGTGGCAAGAAGTATGAGGTAATCTATGCAAATGATCTGGGTGTTGCACTGACCCTATGACCTGCACCAAAGTTTGGATGATTATCATGTTCTGCGTACTGTGCACATGTGCATGCTTGTGTGTGTCTTTGTGTATGTGTGTGTATGAGAGTCAGAGACAGAGAGAAAGTATATCAAATTTACTCCCGAGAATGGAAATGGTTGCTAAAACATGTGTGTCTGTGCACATACATGCCCAGTCAGAAAGTAAAACAAAAAGCAAATGGTAATGAAAGTTGTGCCTGCTAATGGAAGCTGCTGTCATACATGTAAAAAGTTTACTTTGTTCATCATGTTGGTTGTTTGTCATAAAAGGAGCTGGTTTACAAAGATCTACTTACATAATTGTTAGCCCTTAAAGTTATTTACTGAAATATTACCCATTGAGAAGATATTGTTGTTGTTTTTAATGTTTATTCCAGAAACTGTCCTTTCCCCTGAAGTGTCAAATAGAAATAGTTTTTCAAGCTGGGCTGTCCTTGGATCTGAACACTAAGCTGTTTGCTGTTCAGGTGCTGCTGCCAACAGGAGCCAAGGTCATCATCAAGCTGGCTGGTCGATTCTTGAACATCCTCATGCATGCAGCAGCTGTTGACTTTGCAAATGTTGCAGGTACAAAAATATTTTGTCTTAATAACTTACTTCCACTCAGTATCTTTAAAAAATGATCATCATTACAAAAATAAGATGCAAGAACAACCCTGTCATCTCCAAAAGAGAAATGGTTGACACGCTTGTGATAGAAAGGCAACATATAAAACGGCATAGGCATTATCTCCACAGAACTGCACAAAGTCTGATTATGCACAAAGTTTGCAAGAGCTTCCATTCTGCCTTCCTACTTTACTGTGCCAAGACGTTCCTGTCATTTTTCCTTTGGTTTGTGTGATGTGTTTTCTTTCAGCGTATAATTTAAAAACAAATTCAGTTTTGTTTGTTTTGTTTTAAAAAAGAAGACATTAAATATTCTTTCTGAAGAGATAAAGTGCATTAAATATTCTTTCCAAAGAGACAAAGTCCAGCTTTGTATACTGAAACAGTATGCTTATCACTTAACAACAGAAAGATATTTGGAGAGAAATAGAAAAATGGAGGAGGGATGGAGAGAAAGAGACAGGCAGAAATGTAGAAAATAGAGAATGGTAAAATCATTTATGTTGACAGGTCTGTGTCGTAACAAACCCGTTTATGTTGACAGGTCTGTGTGGGAACTATGATGGAGATTCTGACAATGACTTGCTTGTACATGGCTTAAAACCTTCAAAAACTGACGAATTTTCACTTTTCTGGAGGTGAGCAGTTTGTTTTCATTCTCTTCAGCTCCGCTATGTCTTGAAACATGTGGACACATAAACTCACACACGCATGCATGTAGATATACACAGACCCATACACATGCACACATGTATATGCACACACACACACACACACACACACACACACACACTTGCTCACTTACTTGCACACGCAAACACATCCACACTCATACAAAAGCGTGAAGTTTAGGAAGGGGTTATCTTCTGTCTTCCACTGAACTCTCATTTGTTCTCATTGTTATGCTTCACACTGTTTTTGTTGCATTACCCTTACATGAATGAAATCAACTGGTATGCACTTCATCCAGGGTGGATTCCTCTGAGTCGCTGTACACAGGGTTCTGTGGGCCAGCTGTGATTCCTGATGAAACGATCGGCATGTTCTGCAACTGTGGCTCCAACACTACTTCCTGCAGTGCCACCCAGTATGTGTCCACCTGTCAGAATGCCTTGGCCAATGTGAAAAGAGGTGAGTGCCCTTTACAGTTGTGAGTTTGTGTGATGTTTACTGGCGTCATTTTCTGGTCCAAGTCATCCATTGCCAGTGGTGGGCAGTCTGTAGCAATCAGTACTTACAACAGATTTTTATGGGCCTTAGATGTTTTAATCAAATATAGGTAGTTGTGTTTGTGTTTCATCATTGTTTGGTTGATTCAAATAACAAAAAAATCAAAAACAAAAATTGGAGGGGAGGGAACTCTGATGTAGAGTCTGATATGGTTTTCTGTCAGCCAGACATATTTATTTGTGTGTGTGTATGTGTGTGTGTGTGTGCAATGCATCGCATAGAATAATGGAAAATGAAAAGAAGAAAAACAAATCAAACAATCAATGTCAGACCTTTTTTTTGCTGGACGCTTACGGCTTTTCTGCACACATGTCTAACAGGACAGGACATCACAGAGAGATTGAAAGCTGGGAAAAAACTGCCTGCCTGTGGCGGAGAAGGCTATGACTATGATACAGACTACAAACCTGAGGTATGCAGGCAGATTTTCTATCTGGCTGTTTCTTCTCTGTCCTTTGTTGTTGTTGTTTGTGTTTGTTTTGATTTGTTCTTTTTCTTTGATCATGTGAGTGAAGGACTGGTTGACTAATATTGTTGGGTTTTTTTTAGCTGCCCCTGTTTAGGATCTGTGCCTGTAACAATTCATTTGGCATTTTATTCCAAATGGTCGTAAGTTGCAGTCAGTGTGTTCACTCTGTTTTGCCAACTTTGTTGGCTGATGCAAAATCATCCTCACACTAGCACGGCCTATGTCCAATCAGTCAAACTACTGTCATATACATATTGAATATTTCTGCAAGTCACTGAATGTAAAAAAAACAAAAACGATAGCTGTGCTCAGTGTTCAATTAAAGGAATGAAATCTGCTGGTTAACAGAAGCAGGTTGTACTTAAGGGTGTCTTAGCACTGTAAATAACCAAACAAAACATTAGAAGATCTCCCCTTACTGACCTCAAGTCAACCCAAGTCTTTGTCTCAGTAAACAGATTCCAAGTTGTTCACATTTTTGTGAAGAGATGAAGAAGATTTTTGTTGTGTATGATAGGAGTATACCTGGCCCACGGATTCAGGATGGACACTGGAGACTGCCACAGAATACTGCCGCAACTACCTGTTAGGTAATGCTGCAGGCAGTGCATGCTTCGACCAGGTCATCTCGCTCAACTTCAAGGCCACCTTAGAAGGATGTGTGGATGATATTCAGGTGAGTGTTGTGTATATCTTTTTAATCAGTGGCAACAACAGTGACAGTTTCTGTTTGTATTGAGGCAGCAGTTGTTTCTGTTCGTGTTAACACAACGGTTGTGCTCTCTCTGCATACACACATGTTTGTGAGAGCATGCATGCATGTCTCTGAGTGTGTGCCTATGTTTGAGTGTGTGTGTGTGTGTGTGTACTCCTGTTGTTCTTTCTTGGTGTTAACAATACTCTGCTTTTTGAATTTTCCATCCACCAGACATAATTATGTCTGTGTCCATGATGCAGATCTTTGATGGGCCAGTCTTTGAGACAGCAGCGCTGGATAACTTGGTCCTGCGCTGTGACATTCATCTGGAAGTGAACATCACTTTCTGGGTTGTTGTGGATGGCCAGATTGTGATCCAGCCGGACATTTTCGATCTGATCTGCCCTGATAACTGCAATGGCAAAGGCACTTGCATCAAGGGTGAGTTGCTCTTTAAAAAAACCCTGTCTCCCTGTTCTGATTAGAAATTTTAGTAAAGTAAAAAGTATAAACATGGCACAACTCTGTCTTGAAATATCATTTTCACAATGTTTACAACTTAAGATGTGCATTGTCTGGTCAAAAAACAACAACAAATCAGTTTGTACAAGCATTGATATTTTGTGTATGTAAAACATGTAGTGAAATAATGATTAAAAAATAACAATTTATATATGACAAACATGCTGGGTTTTATTATTTCATTTATTGAACAAATAATTATGTTCAGGTGCATGCCAGTGTGAGGAAGGATTTGGAGGAGAGGATTGTTCAGTGGACGTTGGTAAGCCCCCGAGCCTGGAGGACCCAGAAGATGATGGTCTGTGTGACCGGAAAAAGAAAGACTGCACCGACATCTACATCAATGGCAACAACTTCCTGGACAGTGTCGGCCTCACCTGTGTCTTCTACAGCATCCAGGTATACTCCTTGAAAGCAGGACACAACTTTTGCTGTCTAAGTTGGATCAAGAGGTTCTTATGGTACACTGAAGCTTATGTATTCTGCACGATACCTTTTAGATTATAAAAGAAAAGAGCACACACAAAGAAAAACAAGATGTAGATATTGGATATAGACCTATATTTGCAGATGAAGCTTAGTTCCAACCATGAACCTGTTTTGTAGTTCCAGTGATCTGTGTGGATTGATTTGATTCTGCACAAGGTGTGGACCCTCAGGCATGAGATGAACTGGACTGGCTAGATGAATAATCATTTTGTTATAAGAACTGAGGTGAACCGGTTTTAATAAATAAATAAACAAATAAACTGAAAAAAAATTAATGAATTTAGTGGTGAAACTAAGCTATCACTTTTGTAGACTTTGTTTTTCTGACAGTGTTTCGGTTCTCAAAGAAAACTGTACATACTTACTTGCTGTCTTTGGTTTCAGATCACAGAAACAAAACTTCTGGTTTCCGAAACAGCCATCATCAAAGCAGCCACTTACATCAACTTCCAAACAGTGATCTGTACTGTACCTTCCAGCGGCAGCTTTCAGGTGGCTGTCTCCAACAATGGAGGGGTGAACATCAGCATCAGCTTTGACTTCTTGGCATTTGATTCCACCTGTGTCACCTGTTCCCCTACAGGCAGCTGCACTATCTTGGTAAGTACTTTTGTTAGCTTGGATGATGGTAGTGATTATTTTATTCTCTCTCTTTCTTGTGATCAGTCTCTTTCATTCTGTTTCCAATTCTTGAACTTAAGTTTGATGTCAACTTCTACTTCATGTTATTCATCTTCTTTCCTTCTCTTATTCCATGTAATTTATGCAAAAGCATACCACAAACCGTGTGATATATACATATACAAGTTTAAAATTGTGGTACGGGATGCAAAACATCACATAACACATAAAAAAGTGTCAAATTACCTATCCTTTTGCACCAAGCATGACATGCACACAACAGTAAAGTCACTCTGTACATCAAATTTCCAGAATACCTGAACAGTTTGGTTTTTTTTCAAAGAAGACCATAGTAAAACAGATTTCTGTATATGTGGTGAACAGCCGGACACCTGTTACATTGACTCCACGTGCTACACGTTTGATGAGGAGAATCCCAACGACAGCAGCCAGACATGTCAGCCAGCTGTCAGCCAGTCTCAGTGGACCCTCAAGTCAGGTAGTCCGGGCATCTGGGTTGTGTTTGTGAGGGTTTTGTGCATTTGTATGTGCTTGCGATTTGTTGTGTGAATGTTTTTGATCTATGTGTATACATGACTATGTGCAAGTAACTTTATACACATGCATGTACACCTACACATATAATTACACACACGCACATCCAAGTACACTGTTAATCACACAGTTACATGCATGCATGCACCCATGCACACACACGCATACACACACCCACTCACACGCACTCCACAAAAATACACATGTACACATATATGCACACCAACATATACATGCCATTGTGTATAAACATATTCGGCATGCACATGCATACACACACACACACACACACACAGACACGCATATATGCATGCATGCACGAATGCACGCACGCGCGCGCACACACACACACACACACACACACACACACACACATGACTGTAGAAATATATACCCTATTTTCCTAACACTTTCTTTCAGAGTTTCCAAGTGTGCGTCAGCCAGTGGTGACCACGGAAAGCATAGAAGAGGAGCCCTTCTTTGTGGTGGTATGCACAGCTGTCGAGCCAGACATGGAGAGCACGCGGTACTATGTTCAGTGGCAAGTGGGTGATCAGACTATCAACGTCACCGAACCACTGGACAAGACTGCCCGTGCCACCATCACTGCCGAAGATGTGGACAATGTACAGCTGGGTGACAAGGTGAGCTGGCTTTGTGCTGCTTGTTGTTTGTTTTTGTTTTTTTCACTTTGCTTTGTGGGGGAAGGGGGTGTGTGGTCTAGTTTGTAAGTTTACAATTTTGTATTTTTTACTTCTGTTTTTCCTTTGATTTATTACAAATTTCAAATTTGCTTTCAGATCTCCTGCTCAGTGAGGGCATGCTTCATCTCCAAGTGTGGCCAGAACGACAGTTTCTCAGACTGGCGTCAAAGCAATGAACTTGATACAGGCATACAGGTAAGTTTCTCTTACAGTAAGGCATTTGAGTAAGTTGAGCTTCAAATTTGCATTTCTTTTATGGCACAGAATTTGAAATTTGGATTGGAATATTACTTGGGAAGTTATCAGATATTTTAAACTGTTTATTTCATCAAAAAAAAAAAAAAAAAAGCACTTGGCATCTAAAATGTTTCTCTGTAATTTTTGTTTTTGTCCTGAATAATCATTACAAGAATCACCTACCACCTATATCCAAACTCCTACATATTCACAGCAAAAGAATATTTGTCACCTCGCCACTTCTGACATTCCTGACAAAAAGGTGTTTAACATGATGCAAGACACAACATTATGACACACCATTGCTCATTGGCCTGTATCTGTCTGTTTTGTTTCATTTTCTCAAAAACACATCACAGTGTTTGGACAAATCCATATATGCTATGCCACATCCTCCAGGCAAACGCCTGACTATGGTGCATCATCCGAATGACATGTATTTACATGTATTTGTCCAAACTCGGTGACACCCCCTTGAGAAACTCAAAGTGAAAAACTTCCTGTCCCCTTGTTGCAGGTTGAGGAGACAGAAGTGAGCGTGACAGAAGGCGGAGAAGCAAGCTATGTGGAGATCAGCTGCCCCTTCCCTCCTGGATTCTTCCTGTCCAACTTAAGCCTTTGGTTCACTGCCTCCATCTCTGTGACCTCCCAGCTGGTGTTTGCCAACCAGCCGTCCTGCCAAGGCAAGGCCATCACTCAAGCCGTACTGACTTACAATTCCAGCGATGCAGACTCTGTTGCCTGTGGGGTGGTCTTCACCAGTGTCAACCACCTGCAGGCACAGCACCTGGTGGTGTGGGCCATCATCGATTCCCCTCTCAAGGACGGAGACCAGACAGGAACCTTGCTGCTGAATTCCACCTTTGTGCAGTCAGTGAATGTGTCTTACACTGTTGTACTGCCATCTGTGCAGGTCAGTCTGCTGACAGTTTATTTTGTGGGTCTGTGTGTTAGAGAGAATGTGTGTGTTTATGTGTGTATGTTTGTGTGTGCGTCTGTGCATGCCTGTGCTTGTGTTTGTGTGGGGTGAGGGAGTAGGGGTGTGGGGGTGGGGGTATGTAGTTGGGTGAGTGGGAATGAGTTAGTGGGTGCTCAGATAGAAAGATGCCAAAGTGTTACACCTGTGTATCTTTATTTTTCTACATTCATTTTGATCAGTATTACCTATATAGAACTCTGGTTATATAATGATAACAATTAATGACTTATAATATCTGATCCACATATAATACACACTTTTTATTTACACTTGTTGGCATGTGATAATTCAGAGTTTTTCTTTGTGACAACATGATCTGTAATATGCCTTTTAATGTTATATCTAATATTTTAGCTTTGATATGATTGGAAATGTTTGCATGTGTGTATTGATGATTTTTTTTTTTTTTTTTGTTTTTTGTTCAGGTGACTGTGATTGATGCTGACAAAGGCGGCCTCTGCCAGTCTATCAATGATCCACACATCACAACTTTTGATGGCATGTACGTTGGTTGTACATTAAATGATTATGAATCAGCAATGATATTTTTACCTGGTTATGATTCTTAGTAACATTTCATGATTTCGTTACATGATGAAATGGAAACAAAGCCATAGAAAATTTTGTGATCCAATTTTCATTAGAATTTGTATGATGACTGACCATGGTGACAATACGATTCCTATTGAAATTTGAGGTCAGAGTTAAACATTCAGTGTCACAACATGTCAAAATAGTAAAATATGAAGAAGTATGATATAGCTTGGGTTTTTACTTTCAATGTTCACCTTGCTTGATACAATGATGGTTTCGACAAGAACATAGAGAATACAAAAATCTACAGGTTAGAAGTCAAGTTCAAGCCACAGTTGTGTATGATTAAAAGTGTGCTGTTGCAACATTATCTGCTTTGCATTGCCTATATTTTTTCTATTTCATGTTTTCTGTATTGGACACGTGTGTATGACTGTCTTGTTTAAAAAGAGTTATATGTTGCCTTTGCTGTCAGCGCTGGCAATGGAGAGCCAGCTTATATTAGTGTCAGGGTCAGTGTCCTGTATTTCATTTCATTTGATTTTTAGTTTTTCTTTATAACTTTTTCTTTCATTACATTATTTTGTTTTCATGTTATTTTTCAGTATCTCAGCTTTCCTGTGAATAACTGTCTCTGTCTTTTTTTTCAGTCGTTATGACAACTTCCTACAAGGAGAGTTCACATTGTTCCGCCATACTACTCTTCCATATGAGGTAAAATATTATTGAAAAAAAAAAAAACCACTAAAAGAAGAACAAAGAAACAGCAAACAGTTTCATTCATTACCTGTAGTTCTTGTTGAAAAGTGTTTCACTTTTCTCTTGTAATTTAAATTTAAAGTGAGTGTAAAGAAAAATAAATATGATGGTAGAAACAATACATGATACAGTTGTATTGCACTATAGTTTCATCGGGAGTAATAACCAAAATCATACATCATGATCCAATGAAAAGAGGCAAACCTGATAGCACCAAAAACAGCTAAATAGTATGAAACCAGCCAAAAAAAGAACTACTGGTTCTAATACTTGTTTTCTGAAATGTCAGAATAACGCCAGTCTTACAAATAAATCAGCAAAAACTAGCAACTACAAGTACTGACTGTGATTATTATTCAAAATATTGACACAGCAACAAACCAGCAAGTGATGCAGCAACCATGATTGCATGCATTTTCAGGTCCATGCCCTTTACAAAGAATGTGGGAAGAGAGGAGCCTCTTGCAACTGTGCGGTGATGGTGCGCTCTGTCGACGACGTGATTGTCATTGATCGTTGTTCACCACAAGCTTCTGCAGATACCTCCCTGGATGTGCGTCTCTATGTCAACGGAGAGCTCACTCCTGGCACATCAGTCCTGCGCTTCCTTGATGGCAAGAAGTACAGGGTAAGTGACAAAATTTGTTGCTGTTTTTTTTCTAAAGTTTCTGTGGATATGAACAGTTTCTGTTCTTGGTAAATGATAATGACATGAAGTGATAATCTATTGAATGAGTAAAATTTTATGAGCAGTTGAAATATTTCTCTTTTTTTCCAGATCTATCTCCCAACAGGCACGTACGTCGAAGCCAGCATTCGGTCCAAAAAGTCACCTTTCCTGAACATCCGAATCCAGGCCTCGGCAGCTGATTTTGAGCATACAGAAGGTCAGTCTGAACAGTTTTCTGTTTCCCCATCAGTGAAATGCACCTCTTTCTTGTTCATGAAAAGCAGTTTGCATTATTGCCTTGCATTTGGTGTGGCGTACCTCACAGTAATGAGAATATCTTCATTATTTACTGAGCTATGAATAATATGATCTGATTACTGTGGACTCCTTGTGCCCTGAATGAAAACCAAATGAAAGGAATTCAGGAACCAGCAACAAAAGCTTCTAAGTAATCTATCAGTCCCTTCTTTATCGCTTTCCTCTTGCTCCTCATCGTCTTCCTCTCATATTGTGATGATTGAAGTGTGTGGGTTTTTCAGGTTTGTGTGGCACACTGGATGGAGATAAGAGAAACGAACTGCAGAAACCAAGTGGAAACATTTCCACTGAGAAGGGGCGGAGGCCAGATTCTTTCTCCCAGTCATGGAGGTTAGTTGTACCAGATTTTTACCCAAACTATTACATGGGTGTTTTCTTTCAGCCTACTAATTGTGAAATAAAATTATTTTGACACATTTTTTTTTTTAACTGGTAACTCTTAATCTTATCCACTTCCTGGCTATCTTGAAAAAAATACATTCTTTTCAACAAATACAATGAGCTGAATATTACAGTTTTCATTTTGTTTCAAAATAGAGTGGATAGAAGGAGTTTTAAAAATTTAAGCTGCAGACAGTACTATTGTCACTATTGTATTCAGTATAATGTAGAAGTTATGCTCTTTTTTTGCTTTCTTTTTTTTTTACCAGGTCCAAGTGGTCCTATCTGAATGGCTACTGCCCGCAGAGTGGAGACCAGTTCACCAGGATAACCAGGGAGGCAGAATACTGCAGCTGTGGTCAGCTCGATGATCCTTCATGTTCTGACAGCATTTACACTGCTCCCTGTGGAATCCCTGATTCCGCTTTCACTGATGGTATGTTTTCCTGGATGAAACAGACTTCAGTCATTGCTTTAGTAATAGTCTGGCTTTATTGCTGATAAAAAAAAAATCATTTGGTTTGCATTTTATTAATTGTCTGGCCTTATTGTTGAAAACCAAATGTTACAGCTTTCATTTTCAACAGTGTGTCAGGTGCATGGAAGAATAGAGATCCAGACCTTTTTTTTTTTCAACACATACCTCAACAAATGCTGCATCATAAATAGTTGATACACTGGTCTTGGAAACATGAGGAAAACAACAAAAAAGCAGCCAGTGAACCTCCATTCAAAGAAAAAAATGGTGATGTGAGCATAGGAAGAAAATAGTGGGTGGGATGCACTTCCCAGTAACAGAAAGCAGCACCATCAGATATGGCACAGACTGGAGGGAAGAGGAAGAAATGGTGCATCAGGCAGACAGGGTGACACAGTTTATTGGAAGTCCTGAAGCTGGCAGAACTTGGTGTGGAAGACAGCTGAAGATATCTGGAGGTGGGGGACACCTGCAGAAATGCTGTGCTGCACAGAGTGAAGAAGAGTAAAAAGATGTTCACTACAAGGAAAACAACAGTTAATGCTCAGCTCAAAAACTGTCACTGCAACGCCAGCTTGGACCAGTGCTGGCAGATTTCAGGCAGACAAATAATCTCATACTAGGGTGATGTAATAGGTATGCCACCGAACAGAAGTTGCAGTTTTGCCAAATACATTTTTGGAAGTAATTTTGAAAGAAAATCGTCATCTGTGATTGAATATTCAGTGCACTAATCAAACATTTTTGAAGGTAGTTTTGAAACAAGTTTGTCATCTGAATACTCAGTGCACTTATCAGAAATAACATCCTGCAATGGAACCTTGTGGTGAAGCCTTTTAATGTTTGTCACTGTTGTTTGATGTTCAGGTGTAGATGTCACATCACTCTACCTGCCCTTGGCCAGAAGACCTGAAGGCTGCGATCACACATCTGCTGAGTTCTACTACTTCTTCAACATCACTTACATCCCAGGGGTAGGCAGTACTTGCACAGTAATAATCACACAGCATGTTGTCTTTTTTTTTTTTTTTTACTGTCAGCAGGAACCTTTAACTTTTTCCAGTTGATGTATGTGATGGGTATGTAGTGCTTCTATGGTTTGTGTGTGTGCACAATAGAACATACCATTGCCATGTTTCAGTAAGAAACTTTTCATAATTCGTATCTTGTGTGTGTGTGTGTGTGTGTGTGTGTGTGTGAGGAGGCTTGGGGAAAGTATATGTGTTGACACAAATTTAGATCTAGATATATTTTGTCATATTGTCCCTGCCTCTTGTGTTTATTTCATTTGTCCATGTGTAAGGGTAAGAAGTGGTTCAATACTTCTCATTGTGATTTGTTTATTTTAATGATATAATAATTATATATATCATTTTATTTCTTTTGCAACCTTCCATTAAGATATAATAATGCTCAAGACACACTACATGAGTAAAAATAACAAAAAGAAACATTTTACTTAGAAAATATGGAAAAGCCACAGAAAAATTGTAGATGACTGCACTGTCTGTTATCTGTTCATTTCAGCTCCCAGCCTTCAATATAACCAATGCAGATCAAATCTGCAGAGACGCCATTGTCAACAGCCAGGTGTTCGCAGTCTGTGGGTCCGTGGCTGGTCTGACATTGGACATTGAAGCCAAGGTGGAAGCTTGTGTTACAGACTTACAGGTAAAGGGTGACTCTTTTTGTCTTTGCTCATTGTGTGTGTGTGTGTGTGTGTAGATAAACGTGCAAGTGTGTATGGCAGGGCTTCACATGTTAGTCATGTCCAAATATTCATGGCAGCCTACTAGAGGTTTGTAGTTCAGTGTGAAGATCTTAGTTCCTGTTTCTTTCTTTTCCCTTTCTGTAAAATAAAGCAATAAGATATCCACTGCCCGTTACAGAAAACCTGATCTCTCACCTGAAAATGTAATAGCACTGGTATCAGTACATTAACACATACTTGTAAATGTATATTGAGCATCTGACATCATCTATACGTGTTTGCAGTCTTTTTTTGTTTGTTTATTTGTCGGCTTATCAGTACATTTACAGACCACTTCATCCATACTTAACCATTTAGCGCTTACATATTGGTTTGTTACAGAAGTGTCAGAATTGAAGTTAGATCTGCAATCGTTTTAATTGCTTGTATCAGTTTCAACCATTTAGCACACACCGATGAGTTTGTTATTATGTCAGAACTGAATGATTTCATTTCCAAATGGATGAATAAAAATGTATTGTATTGTACAGCAATGCTATGAAATTCGCACATGTGTGAAATGCTTGACCCATTGTTTTTCCTTGATGCAGGTATCAGGTGATGAGTCATGGACACTGACCGCTGTGGCCAGTGTTGAGTTCACCTGTATCCACCAGCTGGTGACCAATGTATCCCTGTGGGTGGAAGATGATGGTCTGCTGATCCCTGACCTCAGTGTCATCGAGATTCTCTGTCCTGAAAACTGCTCCCTCCATGGTTCTTGCAAGAAAGGTAACTGCTTTCTGTCTTTTTTGGGAAGGGGAAGTTGTGGAGGTAGAGTGTGTGTGTGTGTGTGTGTGTGTGTGTGTGTGTGCGTGCTGTTTCACTCAGTTCTATATGATATTTATTTCTCAGTGCCATTTACTGGTAATTATTTCCTTTCTCTCCTACACTCTTTCTGTCTCTATCTGTCTCTGTTTCTGTCTGTCCCTTTGTCTGTGTATCTTTGTCTGTTTCTGTCTCTCTTTATCTCTGTCTGTCTGTCTCTGTCTGTCTGTCTCTCTCTATCTCTCTTTCTCCCCCTTCTCTCTTTCTTCCTCCTATCCTTTATCAGTTTTCAGATTTCTTGTTTATTCTGAAGTCTTGTCTTCTTCGTTTAATGATTTTCATTTCACTTCTCTCTTATTATTTTATTTTCACTTCTCTTTGACTCTTATTCATCTTTATTGATTTCTAACATCAGTGCTGATCATGAACACTTTCATTTCTTAATGTTTGTCATTATAAAAATAAGCTTTTCGTTTTTCCTTCTCTGGTGTTCAGAACATTTTTCTTGTGCATAGAATTTTAGTTACAAAGGCTTCATTGTGTTAGTAATATATGAGGTAACTTCACTTTATTAACTTTATTTTTCTAAAACGCATACTAGAGTGATATGTTTGTACACTTAAAAGTGTTATAACCTTTGGGTAAATTATGGAAGATGTAAAGTCTACAGACAGAAAGCTTGCAGATCTGAAAGTATGTTGATCAGTGAAATAAATTATAGAAGGATTCTGAGCACAAGCTATGCACCTATGTTGCAAAATTATTTTTACACAAATATGCCTTGTTATCTAGGTGCGTGTGTGTGCGATGCTGGCTTCACTGGTGTTGACTGCTCTGTGGACCTGTCCGTACCCCCGAATCTGCAGTACATCATCGGTGGTTCCTTCTGTGACCTTCGTCAGGGACAGTGTCCTGACATGATGGTCCTTGTGGGCTCAGGGTTTGCTGACACAGAAAACCTGACTTGTCATGTCACTCCCATACAGGTCAGTTCCCTCATTCCTTTTTATTCATTTGCTTTTTTATTTTTGTGGGTTTTTTTTATTAATGTTCATTGATTTTGAAATATATGTATGTATGACTTCGTTTGGACATACGCGGACACAACTATATGTTTGTCGTGTTCACGCAGTATTAGCAGGAAAACCTGCTTCCATCATTGTTTCAAAGCTATGCTGTTACAGAGGAGCATGAAACTGGAGAGCACAGAAACATCCTCTAAAATGTGTGAAAAAGTGAAATGAAAATAAAGATACATGTATAAATGCATCACTTTGAAGAAAATGGAGCATACACATTCCATGGAATATGTGAAAAAAATGTAAGCTAAAAATGCAATACATGTATGATGTATGATTTTCAATGCAAAGGAAAGAAAAGAAAGAAGCATAGTAGAAATTTATTTCATAAACCTTTCCATCTTCCAGATTTTTCTGTTGTACAATTCTTCTCAAACTTTGTCTGAATGTGGTTTCTTGTGGTGGTCAGGTCCAAGCCAGCACTGATATTCAGCAAGCGACCTTCTCTGTGCCAGCCACCTACTTGGGCTTCAGCTCCGTGGCCTGTGCCGTATCAGTGAACTACAGTATAGAAATCAGTGTCAGCTTGAATGGCAAGGACCGTGGCCCTCCTCTTCGCTACATTGTTCTGGACAGTCAGTGTGAACAGTGCTCCAGTGAAACCTGCACGCCAAGAGTGAGCGCCCAAATTATGCTTTTGTTTGTGTGTAAAACTGTTTGTTCAGTTGTTGTTTTTTGTTGTATGTTTTGTCTTTTAAGCAAAGAATTATGCTTTCTTTGTTTGCTTTGGTAACTTAATTTTATGTTTGAAGCTGCTGTTTTAAATCATAGTCTGGTGCATTTGTACTAATAACTATTAAGTTGGATGTTTTAGACAATCTATGCACCTTTCTTTTGATGTGTGTAATGGCTGTGGTTAAGTATTTATACCTGATATGTTTACATCACAGCTGTTGTTCTGTTTGTGCTTATATTGTTCAACACAGTAATCCAGTTTGTGTTTATTTCTTATGAAGTGTCACACTGCTCTAAACATGTGTGTTTTGGGCTGCTTCAGGACAAGAGGTGTGAGATTGACGGTCGGTGCTACATGTGTCAGGCTGTGTTTGGTGATGACCCTCGTTACTATTGCAATCCCGACAACTCAACTGCATGGGCCCAGACCAAAGGTCAGCACAGTGTGGCTTTAGGTCACAAATTCCTTTGCTCTCTCTGTCTTTGTCTTTGACTCCCAATCATTTCTCACCCTCCCTCTGTCAATCTGAACAGTGAAATTTCCTTTGTGACCTTGTACAACAGGAGAGTGACGGAGAGAGAGAAAATTCACATGCATTCATGAATGTGTGTGTGTGTGTTTTGTGTGTGTTTGAGTATATGAATGTGTGAGTACTGTTTGTGTGGGTTTCTGTGTCTGTGTCTATGTCTGTGTGTCTGTGCAAATGTGGAAAAGATCAAATGTACATCCTTTTTTTAAATGCTGTACATGATTCCTTCAGTAAGCCAGTTAATGGGACAGAATGAGTTTGGAAAAAAAAATGAGCAAGTGTCATTTGAAATGAGTGGCATTGAATCAATATTAGTGAAGGGCTTGTAGTTAAGGCAAGAAGAACAGAGCAAGAGGTAATATCTATATCAGCACAGACAAGCAGTCATACTGAAATATAAACTGTGTGACTCTCTTTTTTTGCAGATATCAAAGCCTTCGAGAGCCGCTTTGAGTTCAAGTCAGTGAGCGAGGGTCGCGTGGTGACCAACCTTGGTGACCAAGTCAACCTGACCGTGTCTGAGGGTGTGAAGCTGGTGAAAGGCAAAGGGGGAGTCCGCTCTCTGCAGCTGGATGGCCAGAGCCAGACCGCAGTGCTTGATCTACAGACTGGAGCCAGCAGTATCCTGTCCAATCCTGGAGACTGTAAGATTGGATTCACTGTCACCTTCAATGCAAAGGTGTCATCGCTGTGTGAGAGCATGTACATCCTCACATCGGGTGGAGACCTGGAAGACTACAGCGGCCTGGCGGTGTATTACTACCGTGGCTGGACCTACATCACTGTCAGCACTGAGGAGCACCTGTGGACAGTGCAGATGGACAAACCACAACTTGACAAGTATGCTGACTATGAAATCAGCTGGGGTCAGGATCTGGGACTACAGGTGAGCGTGGGTGAGAAGACGACCCGCACCAAAAAGTACTCCCTTCGCAAGACCCTGGCCACCAAAACAGCAAACCTGTACATTGGAGGACCTGTCCCTGGTTCCAAAGGCTGCTATGCTCAGTTGGTGTTTGGTTCCCTTCAGATTTTCACTGCTCCCAAACCTGTTCTGGAGATTGTTGGTGTGATCACAAGTAAGTGGTGTTCTTAGTGTTCTGTATCGCAAATATTCTTGCAGATTGTTGATATACTACTTCTTTTGATATCTGTTGAAACAGGAAACTCAACTTTTGGAAAGGAAAAAAAAGTATTTCAGAAACAGCCTAAGGCTCTGCTAACAATCTGATTTGTATTCCATGCAATTATCAAATAGAAATAGGAATATTTTTCTTGACACTGCCAAATACAAAAGAAAAAAAATTCAACAAAAAAATCAGCACAAAATTAGTCTCCATCAGTTTTTCTTTCTTGTGCAGTTCCATGTTAATGACGAGAACATCTGTTTTGATGCCATGTTCTTAAAACAAGTTAGTACACTTTTCTGTTTTAAATCTGCTTTTTTGTACCTATTTTCCCAATCTTCAAGTAGGTGACATCATTCTGCAGAGTTAGCAGCTGGTGACTGACGAAATAACCACATAAAGGAGATGAAACAAAGCCCTCATTTCTTGGTGCTATGTCCTGTGCAGACCTGCCCACACTGCCTGAAGAACCAAAGGTGACAGCTCAGGTGAACGCCAACACAAGCCTTCCTTACTTCACCTGCCGCTGGGAAAGAGTGCCACGGGGTGATGTGGCCTACACTGTGACATGGGCTGTGGACGGAACCACTGTCCAAGGACCTTCTGATGTTGGCCTGATGGATGAAGACATGTTACCCTTTGAGCTTCTGCAAAATGTGACCTACCAATCTGAAGTAAGTGTTCGGTTAATGTATGTCTTCCTCTACTCTGGAATAGAAAGTTGTCATATTAGATTCAATTTAAGCAAAACAAAACAAAACAAAAACACAACCAAAAAACAAAAAAAGAAATGGCTCAGTGAACAAATACATGAATAAATGAATGAATTCATAGGCTAACAATCTGATATATGTATTCAAGAAAAAGAATGGTTTCATAGACAAGCACATAAAGTCCACAAATACACAACTGATAATTAAAAGAGATAAATGATGACAAAAGGAATATGAAAAAGTACACTGGTAAAAGCATATGAATGCATGAATCTGTGACAAAAAGACAAAAAAGAGGGTATGGGGTGAGCTCCTGGGAATTAACGACAAGTGGAAAGAAGCAAAGAGAGACCGGCTAAATGGAGGAGGACAGAAGGTATCAAATCTGTTGACTGTTTCAGGTCTCGTGCCTTGTGGCAGCTTGCTATGTCTACGACTGTGATTCACTGAGAGGTCCCACGTACACAGCAACACTCAAGCTTACTGTTCAGGTAAAGACAGCGTTTCTTATTATTTTACCCTAAGCTGATGTCATCTTTTTCAGTTCTATTTTTCTCTTTCTCTTTGTTTTTCCAGACATGTCTTTTGTCTTTTTTGTTGTTGTTTTTGGGTGTACCAAGCTGTCTCCTAGTACTATTTACTCTTGCTATATCGAAATAGCAGAGATGGTATATGAGACTGCAGCTGTTGATATGAATAAAGAAAAAGAACACATACAGGTGTGCACATTCTCTCACTTGTACATTCTCACACTTATATGCACCCACACACTAATGCACACACATACACATAACAATGTGCACACATGTATGTGCGCACACACGCACACACACACACACACACACACACACACACACACCTTCCTTTGAGTTAGCATTTCAAAAGTATTAACTGATATTGCACGGAGAGTGGCTGCCACCTTTTCTGCCATTACCAATGTCTCTGTCTCTCATTGTCTATTCTGTGATTCTTTCTGTTCCATGAAAACATGCACATATTGCACAGCTCTTCTGTTGAAAAGGTACACAATAGTCTTCCTGCAGATTCTTTTATCAGTCATGTGCATTGGTATGTATTTTATCAAATTATTTTAGGCATAACCATAGTGAGAGAGATTGTACGTGAATATCATGAATGATAATTTCCCTGTCATTTCTTTCAGCTTGTGGGATCTCAAGTCACACTGGTAGAAGGAGAAGGAAGCAGTTCTGAGTTGAAGGTGCTGGTGACTGTCCCTCCCTACCTCCTGTGTCCTGTGGATCAGAGAGACCTGGACGCTAAAATCATCACCACAGCAGTGTTTGGGACATTCACGGGGATACAGAAATGTCCCAAAGGCAACAATCTGACTCAGGTAATCTTCTTCTTTGATAGCTATAAGATTGATATTTCTGATTTTAAAAAAAAAAGAAGAAGAAAAAAAAAGTTTTTAGCCCCACTATGGTCCCTTGTGATTGGTTGAACTTTTAAGATTATTTGTGTGTGTGTGTGTGTGCATGTGTGTGTGTGTGTGTACCCATCCTTTATGGATATAATTTTGTCATCACATGCATGTACAAATGTGTGCTCATTTCCCCACTATACTTTTTTTTCCCTTTCAGTTTTTATCAGCTAATATTTTGTATCTAACTTACCTAAGAATATAACAACAAAAGATGTTGTGCGTGCATAATACAATGTGAGTGTGTGTGTATGTGTTAACAGGCAGTCGTGCAGACTGATGATCAGGCTGAAGAGTGCAGCACAGGAATAACCATGACATCATGGGACATTCCTACTCCAATTTTGCTCCGAGCCATGGTAGACAACACAAAAGACGGAGATTCGAAAGGAACTGTGAATGTCACTGCCTCTATCACCTGCAGTGGGGTGATAACTGCCACAGTGAATGTGGGACATGCTGATGTGAGTTGACATATTCCTTATTCCGTATACTCAATTCAACAAATGTTTCCTTTCTGTTTTTACTTGATGATAGCCTGACTCATACTTTAAGTTTTACAATAAAAATTTTTTTAAATCAGAAAAGCTTTAGTGGAGGAGCAGTTTCACACATTTTTCTATGTGTTTCATTATATCTGTACATCTTTAAGTGTCTGTTCCATGCACAGAAATACATTGCAAACTGCTGGACTGATTTTGCTGTGGCTTGGGCAACAGAATGGATAATTTTGATGCTCATCTGTCATTTTTAGGTCTGGCCTTGGAACAAAGTCCGGATTTTTTGTTTGGCATTGTATTCAGCCAAACTACATCAAGCTGCAACAAGTTTGATTGTCATGTCTGGCCAGTATTGTGCTAACACAAAAGACACCCCAGGTCATGCACTGCCTTTGGCATTCAATGCCTTTTGTACCTCTAATCATTGATCAGCACATATGTTGTTATTGAAAGGAATTCAACACTGTTTGAATAATGCATTGGCATGCATGTACTATATAAAAAAGGTTCTTAGAGCACATAATTTCTTTCAGGGTCTTAGAGAATATTACGCACTATGATTACCTTCAAAGCTTTAAACCAATTACATTGCATATAATTATTCTCAAATTCTCCAGAGTTTCACAACCTTTTGATGGGAAGGCAGGAAGTTAGAAGGTAAAATACTTTTCAATGTTGGTTTTTATGTGTGCACAGGGTTGGCCTTTCCATTTCACTAATTTAGGATTTTTGTAACATGAAATTATATTGGTTATGCATCTTGTTTTATTTAGAGTTCATTTATTTGATAAAGTGGTGCATGAAGAGGGAAATCTGGAAAGAAATTCATCTGTGCTTTCTGTTATTCTTCCTATGGATAGCTAATGTGTTGGATGCTTGTTTTTAAATGGATACATGACAGTTGTACGTTAGAGAACAGTTTTTAAAAATGTTTTTGTTTGCATAAAACGTTTCCTTCTGTTATTTTTTAAACAGGTTACTGTCGTGGACAAGGACAAAGGCACGCAGTGTGCGTCAGTCAATGATCCCCACATGAGGACATTTGATGGCAGGTGTGTTCTTGGTTTTCTCTCACTCATAATTCTTATCTGCCAGAGATTGTTTCGTTGTGCTGGTTTATTTAGTGGGCTTATATGTAAAACCACTGGTTCATACGACTTTCAATTGAGATACATATTAGTGTAAATGGGGGTTTGGCAAGCAATCAACTTGCCAAGGTGGCATACAGATTCAGATTAAGCTAATTGTTCTTGTTTGTTTTTCACTTACTTTAGTGGTACTTTGGATAGATTGTAGGTGTATCTACCACAATGGAAATGCTGTCATTTTGTTTATTCATATATCACTGACAGTGTTGTGGTACATTGTTTTTTTTGTGTTGAGAGAATTGATAATCCTTTTGAGTACAGTTCATCTTTAACCATGCTTTTGGTTCATAATTGTCAGTTGTCTTACACAATTTTTTTCAAAGGAAGGGGAAATGTTTTTGTACCTCCAAATCGAGCACTGCAGATTATAATAATATGTTTGTTGTATCCATTATTTTTGCAGACGGTACGACAATTTCTTTGAAGGAGAATTTGTGCTGTACAGGCACACCACTCTTCCCTATGCAGTAAGTTATTTGATTTTAATTTATGCTGTTTGATATATGATTAATTGTTCTTTCTGAATATAGTTTCATATATTTCTTTCTGTCTCTTTTTACCTTCTTCATTTTTACCCTGTTTGTTTTTATATACAGTTATGAAATTTGAGATTTTGATATTTCTAATTTGTTGGTAAAAATGCAACAAAATAATCATTTACAAATTTGTATGTAAAGTTCGACAGTCCACCCCACGTATTATGGTAAATGGTGAAACTGATGGCTTCTTGGTGTCTCACTGATATCCAGAATGCTTGTCTTTTGGTTGAAACTCATTACAAAAAGTATAGATTTAAGTACAATGCTGTCTTCATTTATATTCCAGTGCCTAGTCTCTTCAATCTTTTCAGCACCTACACACATTAGAACTAATACCAGAAAAGAATTTAAGCTTCTCTACATAAAATTTGGAATGAGTGATTTTTAGTTGAACCAGTACAGTCTCAATGGACACCAGGAATGATTTGAAGAGAAAGTTAAACATTGTTCAAAAGATCTGATTTTTTTCAACATTGGTATGGAGATGTAGACAACAATTCTTTGTATATCAGTTACAGGACGAAAAAGAATTTAGCTGATTATTGTATCTCATAAGAGCCCTAAATGGTAGCTCTAATCTCATGATAAACATGTGGATAAATGAGACTGAGACTGTACAACAAAGATTTAAAAAGATAACAAGACAAAATCAAATCATCGTATGTTCTTAATATGAGGATAAAGATTATCATGATGGAAATGAAAATCACTGGTCAAAGAGACTCCATGAAAAGAAGAAAAATAAGTACTTGTTGACCTTCTGAATTCCAGGTACACGTGTTCCTGCGCAGCTGCAACAAAGTTGCAGCCTGCAACTGTGCTGCAGCAGTGAAGGTGGAGGACGATGTCATCCTTTTTGACCGTTGTGGAGCCAAGGCCGGTGGAGGTGCAAATAAGCCAATGAACATTCAGATCTTCCAAAATGGCGACATCAACCCAGGCCTCAGGATTCACCGATATCATGGCGGAACAAAATATGATGTGAGATTTTTTGTGTTTTTTGGGGTCTTCCAGTCTGCTTTTTAATTGATTCTCCCATTCTTTTTCTCTACGCACACTGTATAAAATTATTTATCCGGAGTTTGTTTTTGTCATCTTTGTTCTCTGATACCTGGAAGGATAACAGAAATTCAGATATTGATAGCTTCATAAGAAGTTGGTTTTTCTTTGGTTTTATTGTTGTTGTTATTTTGGGGTTGTTTTTTGTTGTTGTTGTGTGTATACATATGAGTGTGTGTGTGTGTTTGGATCTGTTCAATGGAAGATAAGCTCCATTGTTTTGTCAAGAATAATTTGTAATCCCCATTGTGAAAAATCGTTTTATCTGTTTAACTGTCTTGTAGCATATTGTGTGTGTGTGTGTGTGTGTGTGTTTGTGTGTGTGTGTGTGTGTGTGTGTGTATGCCTGCATGCATGTGTATATATGTGGATAGAAAACCAATACACCTAGAGACATACATGAGAACACATGTCCATACACATGAACACACAGAGCCTGAGTACCCCCACTCCACTGTCCTCCCATAAAAAGAAGAAAAGACAAGCAAGCAATTTTGTGAATGTTGAAACCTTCATTGCAGCTGATGTGAAGCAAGAGCTTTTTTGGTTTCCTTCCTCTTTCTTTTTTTTCCACTCACTATGAAAAGCTGACATCATGCTTTTGTGTAGGTCATTCTACCAACTGGCACTACAGTAACCATCAAGTTTGAAACACACGTCCTCGTTTCTGAGTTCATCAATGTGTGGGTGACAGCCTCAGCAGCAGACTTTGCACACACTGAAGGTAAGATCTGTTCACTTCTGTGGTTTTGCTTAAGGTTTCTACTTTATAGGTGATTTTACACAGTAGAGAAGTGCTGAAGGATTTTCACTTGTGTACACTCAGAAATATAGTTTATTTGCTTATCCAGTTTCTTACTCTCTCTCTCTTTCTCTTTCTGTCATGTGAATACACCCATGCATCTTATCATACAAAATGAAAACTTTACTATCAGTTTACTGACAATAAATATGCTAATCTGACTGAGAATTAAATGCCATTATAAATTCAGAATCATATGAGATATGTCTCACATTTATATAAAAAAAGATAATGTCATTCTTATCAACTTTCTTGACACAGAGTCCAAAGACAAAAGAATCTCCAACAAAATTTGTGACCATATCTTTTTAATGTCTGGTATAATGTGAAAAACAAACTAAAAACGAAAAAAAACAGCCAACAAACATTACAGGCCCACTTTCCATACACCATGCAATAGCTTATGCCACTCTTAACCTCTCCCCTCTCCTTTACTGCATCACTCCTTTTCCCACCTACGCACAGAGATCAGTTCATTCATCATTCTGGCATTCTATCAATCAATCAAAATGGAAGAGGAAATCTTCTTTCATTAGATTACATTTTATCTAACATACATACTGTGGCTCACAAGTGCAACAAGCAGCAGCTATTTGCTTTCTTGCTGGCTGTTGCCTGTTGCACTTGTGAGCCACAGAAAGGTTTCAATTTTTAAATCAAACATGATTTTATGAAGGAAAATTTCTTTCAGTGCACATGCTGTAGTATGGTTTATTGTACTTGCTAGACATGCTTACAGTATGGGTAATTAAATAAGTATTTTGACCAGTGAAAAATAAATCTGAAGAAATTCTTAAAAATTGGAAATTGACGAGTCCAGCCTGGTGGTATATTGAAAGATTCAACATGTGCCTCTTTATAACATGTATCTGTATATGTTTGTTGTAGAAAAATGTAAATATAAATTCATGGTTTTTCTGTGTGAACATCACAGTTTTTTAAGGTCTGATATTGCTGCACACACACACACACACACACACACACACACACACACACACATTTCCATGACTGAAAGGTGTACAGTTTCTGAGATATTTCAGTGTCTGGTTAGCAGTTCAATGCACGTATTACTATCATGTGATTTCAGGCCTCTGTGGGCTGTATGACGACACTGCAGGTAACGACATACAGGGATCTGCCAAGGAGTTTTCAGTCAGCTGGAGGTGAGTTCACATATTTGCCTGAAAATTGATGTTCCCACGAACACGGACACACAACAAAACACACTGTAACTTAGGTGTGCATTTGCATGTCAAATATGCTTATTCACTCATTGCTTATTACTATTCTATGCTTTCCCCTGATTTTCTCATCTGATGTCATATTCAATGGATATATGTTCAAGGGAAGTATATATGTTCACACACACACACACATACATACACACACACACACACACACACACACACACACACATGCACATGCACATTCAAGCATAAGGTTATATGAAACACCAGAGTAGAGTTTGTGAATGTGTGTTTGTATCGTATTTATGTGTATATCTGTCCCTTGTGTGAATTATAATTTTTGAAAAGGCTTCAAGCCAATTTTTTTTTCATACAAAAATGCTCCTGATAAGTGTTATTGAATCATCATGTTTTACATAGAAAATTGTCATAATTTGACTTTCTTAGAATAGGTCTTTAGATGCATGTTTGCCTTCATATATATGTACTTATCAACATGAAAAGAAACAAATCAAAGAAGATGCGTTTTAGCCTGCCTTTTTGTACGTGATTGTTCAGGGTATCTGAAGAAGAATCACTGTACAATGGATACTGTCCTGAGACGGAAGAAGTTTCTGCCGAAACGCAGTTCTGCCTCTGCAGTGGAGTGACTTCCTGTGGCCCTGATGCATACATCCTGGATTGTTCCATCCCTGATTCCAGTGTGCCCACTGCGAAAACCAAACGATGTATGTATGACACATAATCTGTTTTTAAACAGTGATGTTTCTTGTCTTCCTTCTTTTGAAATTACACCCAAATATGAACTTGTTATTGCGTGTTGGTTTCCTGTACCCTGAAGGTGATAAATTAAAGAGAGAGAAGAGAGAAAAAAAATCAAAGTTGTATGTGTTGTGGAAGCTGATTATCAATAGTAAAAAAAAAAAAACAAAAAAAAACCAACTAAAAACAACAACAAAAACAGCAGTAACTGTAATTTGCATTTTGAGTAATTTTTATAGTTTGAACAGGGTGATTTTTAACTCACTTGTTTGAACAAAGTGAGTCAGTGTAATAACTCAGTGTTCCTGGTGTGTGCGTGTGCGTGTGTGTGTGTGTGTGCATGGTAAATTTTAACAAGTTAATTTTCTCTGGAAATACTTTGTCTGTCAATAGATATGAAATAAATATAATTTAAAAAAAAGACCTATACACTAATGCCATTGATTGGTTTAAGTCTTCCAGATTAAGCCATATTTCTGGATCATGAATGGTTTATTTCATTCAGGCTCCGGATCCAGAAAATTTATTAGTCTTTTTGTAGTTATTGCATGAAATTTAGTTTTGGGTTTGAAGACTGCATGACATTGTTTTTTCTTGTTCACAATTTAAAGAAAAGAAATACAAATTCTGCACAGAAAACATTTCATTTGTTTACTACATATGGATATTTCAATGTGGATACTGGATTTCACAGAATGAACAAAAAAATAAGATATTTTTTTTTTTTTTTTTAATTGGAAAGTTTCAGCAGAGTACACCGGTCTGCGCAGATCTGTAGAAAACATGTTGCGGTGTGCCTGAGGCAAAGGCAACATTTCCTTTTCTGCAAAAAAAAACCCAACAAAAACAAACAAACAAAAAAACTCTTAAATTATCAAGATACTTCAAAATAACTTGATTTAAACGGAGTTATCATCTTGAATACAGTAATCAGTTATATAAAAAATATGAGAAAAACAGAAGTACACAAAATGAATCAGATTTAACATAAACAATATAGCTGTGAGTTGAGAAATGGATAGCTACAATTCTGTATTACCCTTACTTCAGCCTTTTTCTGTCTCTGAATGTGTGTATGTGTGATTGCATTTCTATTTCTCTCTGTCTCTGTCTCTCTGTCTGTCTCTCTCTCTCTCTCTCTGTCTCAGTCTCTCTCTCTCTCTCTCTCTCTCTCTCTCTCTCTCTCTCTCTCTCTCTCTCTCTTCTAACCCCCCCCCCTCTCTCTCTCTATCTTTCTCTCTCTTCTACCATTCACATTTGATATAAACTGCATTTTACAGATTATGTTCTCTTTCATTGGTGTCCTGTCAACAAAACTCTTGATTTGAATAGCATGACATAATTATTGAAAGAAAAATGGATATATATTTAGAAATACTTAAAGACATAATTCACACAAGCTGTCACTCATTCATATATGCTATATTTGCACATGGACACATGCACGTGAAGTTTAATGCTTTGATTAACACACACACAAACGCACACACACACACACACACACACACACACATGTCCTGTGTGGTTGTAGTCATATGAATATTGAATACTATATTTAAGTCACTTGAAAGTGAGAGCATTGAAATGCATCAATGTTCAAGATCCTCATTTGTTTGCTTTTCAGATGAGGATGTGACTGATACTTACAAAGAGCGAGCTGTTGAACCAGTGCAGTGCTATGACACGTTTGTCGTAGTTGTTCACTTTGAGTTTGACATCACCTATGTTTCTCCAGTAAGTTTAAGCTCAGATCTATAATCAAGAGTTCTGTACTATGCATTAAAGTGCATTTGCATTGAATAGTGTAGTCTGGCAGTCAGATACTTTGGATATGTGCCACTGAGGATTCACATATGTACAGTGAAAGTTTGTTTCTGCATGCTGATGATTTTTATTTTTTTAATTCTAAGTATATCCATGTGCATACACATTTTTGTAGGTGCGCAATTCCACTTGATTAAGATAGATTTCCGGATCTGGAAATATTTGTCTTCTTCCAGACTGGAAAGATTTAATGTGAGTAATTTTTTCAGATCATTGCCAGGTTAGCAAAAAATGTGATTTGTTTCATTAATTTGTAATTTTGTTGTTGTTTTATTGTTTGCATGAAGCTACTTCCAAAGCTTGAACATAGGCAAACTCACTTTTCCAGAATTGGCTGGTTGGTAACTTTTACCCATGCATATGTGTTTGTGTGCTAGTAGAAAAAAGAGCTGATGTGCATTTGTCTTATAATTTAGATGTTCACATGACCATACCAGTGTTGTGAAGTCAGTAGAAACAAAATACAGAGTACATGATGTTGTTGTTTTTTATATGTCAGGTGCGTCGCTGGCCTACTCCAAGTGGAATCACCGAAGAGGAAGCCAGAAAAACATGCCAAGATGCTCTCAGTGCTTCTGCCTCTGCCAGTACCTGTGTGGCTGAGTTTTCTACTGCTCTGTCTGTCATTGACGATGTGGAATCCTGTATGTCAGACATCCTGGTATGTGATGGTAAAGAGAACAAGAGAGAGAGAGAGAAAGAGGGAGGGAGGAGAGAGAGACAGAGAGAGAGAAGTAGACAGCTCCCGAAAGAAAAGAGAGGAGAGCACAGAGAAACATGAGATGTGGGAGGAGAAGAGACAGAAAAAGATGATGAAAATATCCATCACTGCTCAAGATCATGTCCCCAAACCCATGTACACACACACACACACACACACACACACGTACGCATGCATGCATGCAAGCATGACTTACATAGCCTGGAATTTTATAACTACACTTAAAAAGACCATGCTTACTGTTAATGTTACAGATGACCGATGACATCTCCTGGACCAATACTCTGATCTCCAATGTAAAACAACAGTGCACGACAATCGTGTCCACCGAGATTACACTGTGGTTCACTGTTGACGGCTCTTTCAAACCGCCTGAAATCATCATAGTACTCTGTCCTGGGGACTGCAGTGGCAATGGCCAGTGCCTTGTAGGTCAGTCATGGTTGTTTTCTCTGTGAGGAATGCATTACATTGTCAAAAGTAGCATTTTTGCAGCAAGACTGTCATATTTATTTGTTACCTAATTGTTTGGTTTGTCTTGAGCCTGCCTGAACATGCACATGCATACACATGTGCGTGCATGTGCATGCAGACACACACACACACACACACACACACATGCATGTATGCACATTCCCACACACACACTCCCACACATGAATGTATCAGTGTGTTGTCTATGTGTGTGTGTTGCTTCATGTTTCTTTATTGTTTCTCTATTTTTTTTGTTGATGTGTGTTTGCTTTTTTTTTAAAGAATATGTAGTGTATGTGCATGTACAAAAACTTAAAAAAAAAAAAAAAAAAAAAAAAAAAAAGAATAAAAAAAAAGGGTCCCTTGTTCACAGGGTTCTGTTTCTGTAACCCTGGCTTTGGTGGTCCTGATTGCTCCATTGACAAGAACCAGCCCCCCTTGGTGTTCCAAATAGCTGGTGACAACGTGTGTGACAGGAACGAAAAGGAGGACTGCTGCAGCGTTGTTGTCTTTGGCCGTAACTTCATTGACAGTGACAGCTTGACATGCCACATACAGACACTGACGGTATGGATTGTTTCCTGAACTTGTATCTTGTTCGCAAGATCTGTGTGTGTGTGTGTGTGTGTGTATTTGTTTTGGGATGTGTTTGTGTGTGTATGTGTGTGTGTGTGTGTGTTTGTACTCTTGCGTTGATGTGTGTGTGTGTGTGTGTGTGTGTGTTTTGGGATGTGCATGTGGATGTATGTTTGTGTTGATGGGTGTGGTTTGTTTTGGCATGTGTATCTATGTTTATGTGTGTGTTTTTGATTTGGGATGTGTGTGTACATGTGCGCACGTTGTGTGTGTGTGTGTGAAAATTGGGCTTTTGTGTATTCATGTGGGTGGTGGTGGTGGTGGTGATGATAGTGTTGTTAAGTGGGTTTTATGTTTGTTTTTTTTTTGGGTTTTTTTATGGATTGATTGTGTATTGTCTGAATGTCTTTTCTCATCTTTTTTTAAAATTTTATTTCTTTGGTCATGACTGCAAGTTTGAGAATTTTCTGCAATTTTCTTTTCACATTGGTTTAAGATGACTTGTTTGTGAAGTACATCACTTTTTTTCATTTCAGGCCTTGGACCAAGAATTTGAGCAAAGCAATGGGGATGAAATCACTGTGAAAGCAAACTTCATCAGCTTAGAATCTGTTCAGTGTGTTCTGAACACACAGATATGTGGCAGCCAGTCTGTGAATGCGTTTGACATTGCAGTCAGCAACAATGGGTCATTGTATGGAACCGAGCTTCTTTTCATCAGTTACGACTCAAACTGCTACAAGTGTTCAGACAGTGGATGCACCATAAGGGTAAAGTATCATTTTGTTTCATTCTTTTTGTAATCATTTTTATGTTTAACATAATAACTTAAAACAAGCAAAATAGCAACAATCTTAACTTTGACAGAAGAATTGTTCTCTGCAGAATCTGATTTATTTTTTTGGCTTTTGCATCGGGCAGTTTTTTCCAGTTTTTTTACGCTTCTTCATTAATTTTTTTTTTTCCCAATTAAGCCATTGCCCAAACACTCGAAATTCAAAGGAAAGAGTTGTTTTCCTCTAACTGCTGTACATACCACTTTGAAATGGTTACCACTGAAAATAAATAAGCTCTTTTAAATGGTTACCACTGAAAATAAATAAGCTCTTTTTTGTTTTGTTTCAGACTGATGTGTGTGTCATTGACTCAGTCTGTTATGAAGCTGGTGCCGTTAGCCTTGCAAACAGCAGTTTGATCTGCCGGCCAGAAGATGACAAAACCAGCTGGAGCATTGTGCAAGGTGCTGTATTTTCTGAAACCAGTATGGAGACTGATACTGTGATAGTCACTTGTTTCTTGCATATAATGCAGGGGATTCATTAATAATGGTATATAATCCCTTCACAACAATTATGTGAATGGAAAGAAATCCAATAGACTGGTAATTACTTGTATGGCAGCTCTGAAGTAGCGTGTGCGTGCGCGCGTGCACACACACACACACACACACACACACAAATACAAATACACACACACACACAAATACAAATACACCCACCCTTTCTCCTGAATTTCTGTATCAGCTTCTCAAAGTGCCAGTGGATTTGTGTTCAGCATTATGAGCAACTCAGTGCAATGCAATGCAATACATCTTTATTCATCCATTTGGAAACTAATAACAGATGTCCTGCTGCCAACAGTTACCAGAAATTATGATGTGTGAAAGAAAACAAGAAAACACTACTTGAACTGTTATGCCTCTGATTACCTAATCTCCCTTTGTGAATAATGAGTGATACACATTTTCAGCATTTCGTATTCGAAATAATTATATCCTCTCTCTTGCTTTCGCTCACTCCCATTGTAACTTTCTTCCTGCCTGTCAAACCTCATTTCCTTTCATTCTTTTATTTTTAAAAGAAACAACAACAACAAAATATTAACATACTATACCTATGTAGGAGAAAAAAGTTTGGATGGTAGGACCCACACATTTTTACTCAGTGTGTTTTATTTTTGCTTTCAGTCCAATTCGTCATCAAGGTGGTGTTCCGCTACGTGTTCCTGGTGATACAGGGTGACCAGTTGATCACCCAGTCATTCAACCTGACAGTGTTTGGCACCCCATCCCTTGTGCCTGGTCCCGTGGGTGGCTCTGCCATCCTTCTGAATGGAGTGGATCAGTACTTTGAGCTGCCCACCACAGACTCCTGCCTCTTCAACCCAGCTACCTGTGCCTTTGGACTGAATGTCAAATTCAACCTCAAGATACTGACTTTCGAACGACGGGTCTGGGTTCTGTCATGTGGATCAGATGCGAGTGGCACAACTGGCACTGCCGTTTCGTGGTACAAGAACAAGCTCATCGTACGTGTGCGCACTCTGGATAAAGTGTGGGTCTTGAAAACTTGGTACCCAGCTCAACAAAGCCGCTTCCAAGGTTTTGTCGGTGTGGAGTTCTCATGGGACTTGGAATCTGGGCTGTCACTGTACATTGATGGAGAGCTGAAGAAAACAATGAAAAAATTCGTGAGGTCCAGAGACTTTTCCAAAATTCCCGAAACCTGTGTGGTTGGGAAGCACCGTCTAGAGGACAACTACTTCAACATAGCCATCGCAGATCTGTACATTGTGTATGCCCCAAAGAAGATGCTTAATGACCTTGAGATTGAGACAGGTGAGTATGAATCCTGTCATGCAACCCACACATTTTACTATTTTTGTTTCTGGACATGTTGTATGGGTTAGGTGTGTGCAGGTGGTGATGTCCATTAGTAAGGATCTTTCTTTGCACATGTGCTGTTAATTGACTGGTGTGAAAACTGGTCCTGTTTTGCAACCGGAAAATCAAAAGTGGGAGCTGTGGTTCATTCAGTTGTTGCAGTGTCAAGGAAGTACTAGTAGTTGTATTTCATACAAATAACCATGTTGCAATGTTTTGCGCTCTCATTTTTTTCTGATTTTTTTTCTGTTTTAATTATGCTTATTTGGCTTTCTCACCTCAGTTAAAAACATTAACTTTTTGATGTGTATTTGATGATTTTCTTTTGAGTTAAGTGTGTGTGTGTGTGTGTGTGTGTGTGTGTGTGAATGCATGTGTGTGGGTGTGTGTGTGTCGCTGAGTGCATGTGTGTGTGGTTGCTATTGCCTTGTGTACCTTGGCAGTATGATTTTACTCAGATTCAGCCCTTCACAGCATAGTGGTAAAGGGATATTTTTTGAAAACTGAAATAGAGGATAGGTCTATTGATGTCAAGACTGACCAGCGTATTGTTACTGTGCTTGATTTAAGGCATTATGTAATTTGTGTGTGTGTGTGTGTCAGTTTGAATCTGTGCCACTTGATGTTGTTTTCTGTGTTGCTGATGAACTGGGATGTATGGAATGCACTTTGTGCTTTGTGTCACTAATGCCATGGGCTGGGGTGTGTGCCGATTCTTTATTTGACTGTGTCATTGGTTTCCAGAACTTCCTACCTTCAAGAAGTCCCCTGAGCTGTCAGTGAGTGTGGATGAAGTGAGCAGTGAGGTTTCATTCAGCTGTGTCAGCAAAGTTCTGGAGAGACAAGGGCTGCTCTACTGGGTGGACTGGTACTGGGGGACCCAGTCTCTGGCCAGCCAGCTCATGGTCAGTCAGAATGGATCCTACATCAGTGTGCTGTCTGAACGCAACATCACCAGACTGGCCTTTGGGCAGAAGGTTTGTCATTGAATAGCTTGCTTGGTTTGACATGTTATGTTCCTCAACTGCTTTCTATGTGATACTGCTCATGAAAATGGGGTTAAAATTCACCTTAGCATTCTGTCAGTGATTTTGTTAATTATTTCAAACAGACAAAAATATTTTTTCAGTGTTTTTTTCTTCTTTTATTTTATGGTGAAAATGCAGATGTTTTCTGAGGGTGTTAAATTGTTGTGGTGAGTGCTTACCATCCATACAGTATGTCAACTATCCACAGTGACAAGGCGTATGTGTTTGTCTCTATGTGTAAGCATTTGTTGAAGCGTGTGTGTGTATGTGTGTGTTTTGTACATGTGTGAGTGTCTTTGCACATGAATCATTGTAAACTTCCAAGCATGCTTTTTTCAGGTATATTGTGCAGTATCAGCTTGCCTGGAAGCTGACTGTGACAATACTCGCGGACCTGCAAGAGAGAGCGACCCCCTGACAGCTGGACTGAAGGTAGAACACCATTGTATATTGTACAGTTCACCTGTTAACACTGACATGGAAAAATGTTGTTGAATGCAGCCCACATTTCTGTTTTGAGAAACAAAATTAAAAAAAAAAAATTCTTTAAAAAAAAGGTGAAATATACAGTGTATATTTTGTGATTTTTGGAAAAAAATTTTCTTGGCATTATATTCTCAAGAATTTTTTTTGTCAAAGTATTTTGTTGAATAAGCATAATTCACTTGTTGTTTTTTTAGATATTTAATTACACACATTACTCTGTGACCCACTTCATTCTGCTTGTTTATCTTCGTGTGTTATTACTGTATGAAGGGTGCACTTGATGTTTCATTGTGAAGTGTGCATGATACCATTACATTTTCTGTCGGCAGCTGCTGACAACTGAGCTGACTGTGGATGAAGGAGGCAGCCATGTGTTCATAGAAGTGTCCTCCTATCTTCCACCTCGTCTCTACTGTGACCCAGTAGACCGTGAGCGGGACTGTCGTGTCTCTGTCACACCCCTCTTGCTGCCTGTGGACAAGGAGGTGACCTGTGCAGGAAGCAAAACTGCAATCCCACAGGTGGCCTTCTACACTGACTCTGACCTGAGCGACAAGGAAGCCTGTGCTTACTCCCTGACCATGACCAACTGGCAGTCTGCCTTCCGCATCCCTCTGTCCGGAACAGTGGATGGTCTGAAGGACCGCAAACAGAAACGAGTTGTAAAGGTCAAGGCCACCATCATTGCCTCTGGTCTGATATTTGAGACCTTGATCTTGGGAGAAGTTCAAGTGGAGGTGAAGGACAGAGACAAACGAGCTACCTGTTCTGCCATTGGCGATCCACATATGAAAACCTTTGATAGCAAGTGAGTCAACATAGTCTTACTGTTGAATTCAATAGATTCATTGATCAGAATCTTCTTGCTGTCTAAAAACAAGAACACGCACAGGGGTTAGTTTCAAGTGAGCCACAAGCACGAAAGTTTCCTCCTCTTTGCCTGTGACACTGAGTGATGGTCTTGGTGTTTGTCTTTGGAGTGAAGCAGTAACCCCAGAGTTCTGTATTTTGGATAAGGGAATAAACCTAGAGTCCTGTATGTGCGTGCTTATAGCACAATATGAAAAAACCCATGGTAGTACAACTGTGAATATATTACTAAATTCTGCAGTGTTTTTAGTAAGTTGTATGGCACAGTAACTTTTTTTTTTTTTTTTTTTTTGATAAACTCGCAAATTTTCAGGCAAAAGTTTTTCATCTCTGCAATCATAATCTGCATGTATTAAAAATGTAAATGGTATGACTAAACATAACTTATTACAGCATATTTTGACTTTTATTTTCAAGATGTCATAATTTACATGTAAATTTCGAACAAAGTGATTTTGTGCTTCTTTTCAACACACATACAGGAGGAAGGTGGCAGAACGGCTAAGGCACCTATCTGCCAATACAGTGTCCATGAGGGTACAGGTCTTGCCCTTTCTGCCAGTTTTGACTGGAAAATCAAATTGAGCATCAAGTCTTATGGATGGGGTGATAAACTGAGGTGCGATGTGTAACACGCACTTGGCGCACTGAAAAAGAACCCATGGCCACACAAGTTTTGCCCTCTGCCAAAATTCTGTTGAAGAAATCCACTCTGATATGTACAAAAATGCATATGCATGCACCCAGGGTCTTCCTAATACGTTGGGTCATGCTGCTGGTCAAACATCTGCCTAGCAGATGTGGTTTAGCATAAAAGATGTATCTCCCCACCCCCTGCTGTCCGTCTTCTCCCTTAAAAGAATCAAGGAAATGGAATCCTTTGCCCAGTGTTGGGGCATGGAGAATAAACAGTAACAGAATATGCTGTCCTTAAATGTATCATAAAATTTTAGAAGTCAGCTTGAGCATGTTCATATGGAAATTTTACATGTAATAAGAAGTCTTAATATCAGTCAAACATGAATCTTGTCACTGTCTCGTAACAATTTTTTTCCCAGATTTTTGAATTTTCGCAATATCAAACAAACCTAACATCTTCAATGTGATGTAGTTTACATGTGATTGCTATTGGTATATTCATTTATAAACTAGATAATTACCGACAGAGTTACTGTTTTCTTATTGTTTCGTTTTTATTGATGACCTGGGTTTTTGGTGTATTCAACAAATCTAAATTTTTATTTCTTTCAGGAATATCATTAAGAATTATCTCTTCATCTCATTTATCATTGAAAGCCATTATGATATTGCAAGATCAGTAGGATGCTTTGGGGCTTTTTCTCCTTTATCTTTCTCCAACAATTTCTTGGGTTGCCTTTTTGTCATCCTTGTTGTTCATTCATACATTCACACACACACACACACACACACACGCTGTTGTAAAGATGATTTGTTTATTGTAAAAGTGCGAGTCATTAACCTGCGTTAAGTCATGGTATATGGCATCATATTTTTCTCACTTGTTGTTTGGTTTTATTTATGTGTTGTTTTTCTTTGCAGAAAGTACAACCACTACAAGGAGGGAGAGTATGTCCTGTACCGTCACACAACTCTGCCATATGAGGTTAGTCAGTTACAGTCTGGTACAATGTACATATTATGCACCCTTAAGCATGCAAGACAGTTTTGTGTGATTCGAAATTAAATGTAAGGGTATATAGGCTGCTGCTTTATATTAGCTGTTGTTTTATCCACGATTGATTACTGCAACCCTGTTCTTGCCGGCATTCCAAATGCATCAGTCAACACATAGTCACCAAAAGATGTAAGCAGGAACACATACAAAAATATATGCATGTCATTTACATGTAAAACAAGTGCACAACAGCATGTGTATAGTTTTCATGTTGTCCCTACCACACCATTCATATACATACTTACTTGAACTTCACAACATTTGCCAACACACAACTGAATGATGTAAGAATCTGTCAGATTTGTATCTTCTCTCTGTGAAGCAGATCTTTGCAAGTGTTTGTTTGAAAGACTTCTATACAGCAGTCATGGGCTCACGTTTCAGATACGCCTGTTCACACGGAGCTGCAATGGCAAGGCGGCCTGTAACTGTGGTGTGGCAGTGAAGTCAGGGGATGATGTCATCCTGCTGGATCGTTGTGGACCACAACAGGGTTCACCCGATGGACGTCCTACCCAGATCACCATGCTGGTCAATGGGGAGCTGACCCCTGGCACACGGGTTGTCCGACTGGACGATGGAGAGGCTTATGAGGTTTGCTTCATGCACATCTGTTTCCATGAACTTCTATATCTCAGTGTTGAGGAATGAATATGTTCATTTATGGAATTATCTAGAAATTACCTTCAGCTTAGTCAGTCAGGAAATTGAATGTAGCTTTAGTCATGGTACCCATGCCCTCTCTCGGTACACAGTTTAGTGTTCACATGAACAGGAAAGAGAAAAAAGGGAGTAAGTGTCACAACATACATGCTGGTTGGGTAACTTTGTTGTTGTTGTTGTTAACTTTTTTTCATGCATTCATGCTCTTCTCTTCAAAAGACAATGATTCAGTGTGTTTTTTTGGACCTCTGGTTTTCTTTCTTTCTTTCAGATTATTCTGACAGTTTACTGTTGCAGTATCAGTGGCTTCAGTTTGTTACTTGAAACATGATTGATAACTGACTGGCATATATATCAGTACAGAGGTAAAAACTTCACAAAATATCTGACAGGTGTATCTACCGACTGGTGGAATGCTCACTGTGCGTAATGGCAAACGTATCAGCCGCAACTTCCTGTGGGTGTACTTCAAAGCTTCAGCAGCAGACTTTGGACTCACAGAAGGTACAGTTTTTTTGTTGTTGTTTTTTGCTATTTTTCACAGTTCACCAGTGAAGTACATAATTACAAGATATCAAGATTCTTTTTAGCTACTGATACAATATTTGAGGAGTTTTTTTTTTCTTTTTCTTTCTTTTCTTCTACTCTTCATTGGAAAGAAGAGGAACCAAATATTTGAAGTAAGTTTTAGATGGGAAGTACAAATATCTGTCTTGAAGTTGGAGTATTATGTGCACGAGAAGTCTTTGTGTTGTTTAGACTAGAAAATTGTGATTTCTCACCTGCTCTCTCAATCAGAAAGAAATCTTGGGTATGCTTTAACAAAATCCTTGAACAGGTATTGTTTTCTTTAAGCATTTTTTACCATTCTTTTTGTTACGTTTTATATGTCTCTTTGATGTGATCAGGATTGTGCGGGAGCTATGACGATGACAAGACCAATGACTTCCTAACGCTTGAGGGAAAACTGATCAGAAATGTCAACGAATTCATTTTGTCATGGAGGTAAGCAGTCTGTGCTCTGCCCACATTATTACTTTTTGGCTCGTTGCCACATTTATGTTGGAGACTGTTTATTCATCAAGTGATCATTTTTGCAGCTTCATGATTTGAAGATTTTCATTTCTTTTAAAGGCTTGCAACCAACATAATTTGTTTTCCATATATTATTGCAATTATCAGTCTGTTTTTCATGGGGAAAAAAACCAAAAAAAAGATGGTTTTTAGTTGCGTTCACACACTCATACACATACATAACCATGCTCACATGCATGCTCACACACACACACACACACACACACACAAACACACTGACAAAAGTACCCTGATGAGACCCTGTGTTGTTTTCAGAGTGGAGCAGACAGACAGTTTGTACAATGGTCTGTGCCCTGAGGAGACACAAACAGCTCTCACCACTGTGTTGCCCTGTAACTGCATGGAAGGTCACACTGCTGTCTGTTCCCCAACCGCTGACATCATCAGCTGTGACTCCAAAGAAGACAAAAGTTAGTAGAGCTTAAACTGTGGTTCTTGTACTTAAAACAATATGCACTGCTTTATTCTTCCCAGGATGTCCAGAATACCTTCCTGTCAGTTTTCTTCTGTTGAATGATGCATAGACAGATGCATATGATTTTTTTAGTTGGCAGGTGTAGTTATTTCTTCAGGGGCTATACCTGCCAGTACTTAGTTTGGTTTTGATATGAAATTATCCATCAGTAGCTGGGAACCTAGTAGCTGTATAAGAATGCTTTTACAGAATAAGTGCTTGCTATACTTAATGCTGAAAACACCACATTGGCAGTGAGGCATTTGTGGACTGTTGGTGCTTTGTTTTGTGAAAGAGCTGAAAGGAAGAGTAGCAGTCATGTTTTTGAGACAGCATGGAATATGAACCAGCCAGTAGGCTCTGTGTGAAAATGAAGCCAGTGATCTTGCAATAACAGATATTAATCACAAACTTATTCATCTTTGCGTGTGTTGCACACAGATGAGTTTGCAGTTGTGTTTGCACATTCATCATTCTGTGTGTGTCTTTTGGGATTTTAAGCTCCAAACAGACTTCACCAAAAAACAGTCGATACTTTATGCATGCCTGTGTGTGCAGATGATGTCACCACCTTCCTGCTGACTTCTGCCACCCTCCTTGAGCCCTGTGTCCAGATACAGGATCCAATCATTTGGGAATTTGACCCTGACTGGGAGTTTCCAGTGAGTGCATGGGCAGCAGCATGTCTTGATTGTAACACTGGGATGTTATCACTTGTAAAGACGACAGGCTTTGATGAGTCTTTTCTCTTCTTTTTTTTTTTCTCTTTTTTTTTTTTTTGTCTTTGTTTGTTGTTGTTTTTTTGTTGTTTTTTTTTACACCAAATGTGTTCACAGTAACAGAGACTTAAACCTATGCACAATATGTAGGGAGTTGCCCAGTGTGACAAAGGTCCGTTAAGCAACAGGTCCGTTTAGCCACAGAGCTGTTATACTCAGGACTCACATGGCACAAGGCGTGTAGCATAGCAGGCCTGTGGCTCAGTGGTATGGACCTGATATGTGAAACAAATAGACAGGGAATGACAAAAGCAAAATAGATACATTTTGCCTTGTAATTGTATGTAAAAAAAAAAAAAAAGCTGTACTTAAAAAAGACAAACATTTTGTTGTATTATTTTGCTTTTGCCGAGCTTGGGGCTGTGCCATTTGGGGCTAGTCCCCAGGGTCTGCTACAGTAGATGGATTGGCTCAACTGGGGATGTAAAAAACTTGGAGATATCTTTCTCTCTTTTTTTCCCTGTGTTTCTACAAACCAAACTTAATTTTCAGTTTCCTGATAAGTGCACTTACAGCACTCTATAATCATAGAAAGCAGTGGCACAGTATTTCAGTTCTGATTCAGATTCAGACTTAAAGCTGTACTTTGAATAAGAGTGTGTGTTGTGACTGTACACAGATCCCCTCCTGGCCAACAGTGGGAGGCATCACCTTGGAGATAGCCACCACCAGATGCAACGCAGTGTTGGAATTGAGCGCTGCTGCCAAGGCATGCTCTCCCCTCGTCGACACACTCACAACGGATATATCAATTGAATCCTGTGTCGCAGACATACAGGTGAGTACAAAAGACTCCTGGTTTTTATCTTTATTGTTTTGTTTTTTTTGTGTGCATTTAAGTCACAGTGGGAGAAATGGGGTAGTGAAGTCAAGGAGAGGTTTCTTTTGTATTGATGTATAAGCATGTTTACGTTTATACTTCAGTTTTACATCCATGGTTAATACTTCAAAATACATTGTTCACAAAAGCACTGACTTTGAACAGATCATGGATGACCTTGCATGGGCGGACAACATCCTGGAGGACATTTTGGTGTCTTGTCGTCTGGAGGTGACCATTAACGTCGAGCTGTGGATCATCATCAACGGCCTGCCTGCCCTGCCCACTGACGTTGTCAACAAGCTGTGTCCTGACCAGTGCAACAACCATGGCACCTGCAACAATGGTTTGTCTTGTTTGTGTTTTTCTGACCAGAACATAACTTTTAACTGCTGATATCTTTTGTATTTGCATGTGAGTGTGTGGAGGGTTCTGGGGGACATTTATCTGAGTGCAGGTGCATTTACATGCATGTATTACATGTCTTCATTTCAGTGTGTGTGTGTGTGTGTGTGTGTGCTCATGTTCATTGTTAGCTTCAGACAAGGGTGTTCTTCACTGAATTTCATGACTTTTTCTGTCTTTTTTTCTGGAATCTTATTTGGCTTAATTTATTGGGGTTTTTGGTTGTTGTTTTTTTCCTTTTGCTTAATTTATGTTTTAACAATTTATCTTTTTGTTGTTGTTCTCTATTCCAGGTGTTTGTCAGTGCGAGTCCGGCTGGCTGGGCTTCTCCTGCTCCATACCTGAACAGCAGGCCCCAGTACTGGTGTCCCTACAGCCTTCACGGTGTGACCAGCGTCAGGATGACTGTACCACACTCACTGTCTATGGCACTGGCTTTGCCAACACAGAGGGACTCTTCTGTCACTTTATTCGCGTAAGTGTGTCGCTCAACTTGATGTTATCTTGTTGTTCCTGGTGTCAGTATCCTTGACAGTGTTCAGAGTTTGAGAAAAACTTAGTGTTTGCATGTTTTCTTTTGTTTGTTGTGCTGTTTTGTTGCTGGTTCCTATCAAATGGAAAACAGATATTTATTTTTGTTTGTGAAGGACAATGACTCTCAAACTAGGAGGCAAGATTGCACTGGCTCTTAGTGCTGCAGCCTTGGGGGCTAGTTTGTCTTTAGAAACCATCCCAACACAGGCTGCCCTGAAACCCTCGTCACCGAGAGAGTGGGGGTGTAACTTGGACAAGACAATCTCCACTATAATCAAATTCTAGCCAAGATAGTCGGGACAGCAGTTGCCTCCTCTGCTGTTCTGATGGCCATAGTTGGACATGACTGACTTTCATACATTTTCTTCAAATCAATGTGAAGCCTGGTGTGACTCTTCTGTTGATAATGTGGTTGCAGTTTATTTTATTCCTAAGTCTGATTTCAGCATACAAACTGTCTGTTTTGCACAGGGAGATGGGACAGTGGTGAAGAAGAAGGGGGTGTTTGTGCTGTCGGAACAAGTGCAGTGCCCAGTGCCACAGTGTGAGGGCCAGCTGGTGAGGGTGGCTGTCAGCAACAACCAGGTCAACATCTCCAACGCTCCTCTGGACTATGTGTGCTATGACTCTGTCTGTGTCAGCTGCACCCAGCAAGGATGTACAGACAGGGTAAGGGCTGACTCATCATCTGGCTTGACATGTTTCTTCTGCACTGATAATTTGTGACTTTGACCCTGGACATGTGAACATACATGTTGGAGAGGTCATTACAAGGGGAACAGGTGTAGAGTCTTATCAGATTGTTTATGAATGTAAATACAAGATGTATAAGATGGGAAGACAGAATAGAAATTATCAAGAACTTCTAGTGTACAGAAATAAGTTGAAAATACGCCCATTCACTAAAAGAAGATTGGGTTTTGTTTATATGCACTTAACTCCGACAAGAAATATTTGCTAAGGAAAAGTTTCTAAATATGGATGAAGACATTGAAAGTTGGATTCTTCTTCTTCATTCATTAGCTGCAACTTCCACGTTCACTGGTATGCAGTGGGCTTTTACAAAAGTGTGTGACCGTTTTTATCCTGCCATGTAGGCAGCCATACTCAGTTTTCGGGAGAGACAGTTGGATAATATGATGGATCTATTTTATTGTCTTGAAACACTTTCCCTATGCCTCCACCCCCTTTAAGCCCCTTCAGCCACAAGTTTTTAGTTTTGTTCTTGTTGTTTTGAAATGATCAGGAAAACTCATGAGCCATGAGGGCTTTGTCTCTTGGTTGCTGCTGTTACTGTTATTGTCTTTTATGTCAGTACTTTTTATTGATACTATTTATCTAAAATGTAGCACCGAGGGGAAAAAAATCTGCATTCCCAGGTTGCTCTCAGTCTGTTCTCTACAAATATTAGTCTTGGCTATTCCATGAATCTTTGAGGCTTTGAACTTTTTGTCTGTTGATTTGCTTTCAGACTGATGTTTGCCGCATTGGAGATGCTTGCTATGCTGATGGTTATGTTAATCCTGAGAATGCTGGTGAACTGTGTCGTCCACTGATATCTAACACTGACTGGACTGAAATCAGAGGTAATAACATTTTCTCGGAAAACATATTTTTCTTCACAGTTTTGATGTACAAAACTGATTTTTATCATTTTTTTTTTAGGATAAGATTTCTTTCCAAATTCCCTATAAGTTTGCATGACATCACCCCAGAACTTACTCAGATAGGTGTGCTTTTTTCTGGAGGTGACATGATTTAAAGCATTCCTTTTTCATTTCTTTTTTTCTCCCCTCAGTTCCTGTGTTCAGTTTGGTACTGCACAACCCCAAGACATGCAGTATGTGGCTTTGTCTTAATTAAAGAAAACATGCAGTTATTATACATGCATTTGCATTTAGTCTGTTGGTCTCGTTTAGGTTTCCACAGACATGGTGATGAAATATGTTAATGAATGATACTTAGGAGAGGGAGGACATGAGGTAAGGACAGATAAAAGTCTATATGTGTATCATATTCTATACATTGCACTACTTATGAAAGGATGCAAACAAAATATTGTGTTTAATATAAGTTTTATTCACTGTTTTCAAGTTCACGCCACTTCTTCTGTTGCAGTGGAGAAAGTGGAGGAGACACGTCTGACCTTCCAGAAGATAGTGGGCAACATCCTGATCACCGTCAGTGGAAACCTGACCATCATTGGTGACCTGACCCTGACCACGGAGAGAGATCGTCTGGTTCTGACCTTTGATGGCAATGGTCAGCTGAGTCTGGGAGGACTTACCTCCCCTTGTCTGCAGAACCCTGAACAGTGTGTCTTCGGCTTCACCATTACTTTCAGCATCAGGTATGATGACATTTATGCAGCAAATAGTAATCAAATTGGACTCTTTGTGTTCTTGAGAAAGATATCTCATTTCTTTGATAATCTTATAGATGTCTATATTGGTTTTCTTTTTTTTTTATATCTGTGAAGTTTTATTTTCATCCATGGTTGTTATCAGTAGATTTTAGTGATAATGAAAAGTATATTCTATCAGAAGATTCTTGTAAAAAAAAATTTTTAAATCCAAATGATGACATGATTCTTGATTTAGACCGAAAAATGTAGTTGTGAACAGTACATGTTCATGGTCCAAGTGCTCCCTCTCTTACAGATTCACCAAACTTGAAGAAAACACCCAGATCTTCACCAGCTGCGGAAAGGACGATGACAAGACAGGACTGTCTGTATACTACAGTCGTCGACGTCTGTATGCTGTGGTGTCCACACGCACTGACCGATGGACTGTGTACACCCGCCGCCTGGCCACAGAGGAGTTTGTGACGTACACCTTGTCATGGAGCCAGCAAGAAGGTCTGACCATCTATGTCAATGGAGACCCAGACAAGAGGCAGAAGAAACCCAAGTCCAGGAAACGAGTGGATGAAGGATCCACTTGTCCTCTGTTGATTGGACAGAAGGGAGATGTGTTCTCTGGCTTTGTCTTGGAGATGATTCATGTGATTTACTTGTACAAAGACACCATTGACGAAATTGGCATCACTACAGGTATGTTCCCTGTTACTGGTTTTGGTCACTGTCTAGGTCATCATAGTTATGTGTGGTGACCCACACACTTTGGATTGTCATGGGAATATGATATGTTTTTTTTTTAGAATAATCCTTTTTTTTTCAACTCTAGGGTTGTGAATTTCATTGAAGTGAATCTGGAATGAAGTTAATTTATGTTATATTTATATGAAGAGGAAAATAACACAGCACCATGCTTAACTATATCAAATACATATTCCTTCTGCCTGATAATTATTCCTTATTGTTATAATAGTTTCATATCTATTAGTCACAAGGTATTGGTATGTGTCACAGCATTTCCAAATTGTGTGTGACTGAGAGCATTGAGTCCAAAATGTTTTGTGCTTGGGAGTGTTTTCCACAAAAAACCCACCTTGACACAGTAGAGTTATTGAAATTAGGGGAGTATGTTTGAAAGTGGGAAATGAATCATTCGGATAAAAATGACACCATAATGTGATTTTTAAGAAATATCATTGAAATCAAATTCATGGTAATTAAGATTTGCATCTTAAATATTTGTTAATTCTTTATAAACCTGTTCTTGCTTTTCCTATGTATGCATTATACAGGATGTACTCTGAATGTTTCAATATGTGTTCAGGCTTCCCAGAAGTGACCAAACCCAGACTGACAGTTGGAGTGGAAAAAGACGAGGTTGTCTTCAACTGCGAGTTTGATCGCCTAGCTGACTTTGGCGTGCAGTACAGTGTCAGTTACTATGGTGATGACGAGGTGCTGGCAGAGTACCAGAACGTGGGAAGGAACACAACAGCTCTGACTGAAGTAGAGATGGATGAGATCCAGTATGGGAGTCAGGTAATATTATGACTGTTCCTTCAGTAAGTGTGTGTGTGTGTGTGTGTGTGTGTGCGCACGTTATATAAGAGAGTCAGGTAATGTTACGACTGTTTCTTCAGTATTGTGTGTCTATCTGTCTGTCTGTCTGTCTGTCTCTTTTTGTTAGTCTTATTTGAGAATTCCCTGTCACCATCAGAATGGAAGTAAGTACTTTGTATTTTTCAGGTGCACTGGTGCAGTCAGAAGGGTAATAATTCATCATTTTTTTGTGTTCAGGTGTACTGCCAGGTGACAGCATGCTATGAGAACAACTGTAAAGCCACAACAGGTGAACCTGTAAAGAGCAACGTCATCCGCATTGGGTTACAGGTAAATAAATGCTTTGGTTAATACCAAATACTTTTTTAAGACAGTTTAGCTTCTCACTACTAATTTTGAAGACTATGCCAGTCACACCAGACTGACTTGATTTACGATTTCTCCTTTTTATGTCAAACTATGGTTTACTTAGAAATTAATAGAGACAGTTAGAATAAATGTTATTTTCAAAGATATTTATGTTTGCTTTATTTTTCTTTTGTAGCTGTTGACCGAAGAGCTGTTGGTGTACGAAGGAGGAAAACCAGGTGACATCAGCATCAAGAGCTTTGTGCCCCCATCCCTGTTCTGTCCTTCGGACAAACGAGACGGCTGTGAAGTGCGCTTACACGCAGGTGTGCGAGCAGCTAAGGAGAAACGTTGTCCTGATCAGCGTGACATCCCTCAAGCTGTTGTGGCCTGGACTGGACAGCTCACAGACGCTTTCTGTGGTGTGAGTGTGGAGTCGGTCAGCTGGCAGAAGACCCATGTGATTGCGGTGAAGGGGGTGGTGGATGCACTGGCTGATGGAGACGAGCAGAGAACTGTGGAAGTGTGGGCTGAGATTACCTCAGAACTCATTACCCAAGAAATCACATACAGTCTGGGGCAGGTCAAGGTGAGGAGGAATCATTGTGTTCTCTGTCTTATAATAATTATAGCATTATCATTTATATTGGAGCGTTGGACAGAAAAAAAAGAAGCTGGCTCATAAGTGAAATTATATGCTGCATACTAAAATCAGTAGATAAATAATGGTCATTAACACAACAAAGATTCACTTCACTAAGATTGTCACCCAAAATAATAACACTGTAGGACAAATGAAGTGATGAATAAACACTGGGTTATAAAGAATGGCAATGATAGGCACATTTTTTCCAGTATGGTGATAAGAAATATCTAATTTATTGTGCGCATACCTCAAGAAACATGACATTTATATCTGAAGGCAGATTACCATTCTGTGCAGGCATACCACATATACCTTTACATCTGTGACATTAACATTCAAAGCTTGTTTTTAACCCCATGGCAAAGCATAGGTTGGTATCATACAATCTTAGCTTGGGTCAGATGTTTACTCATTCTGTTTTGACAATATCAGAGATTGGTATTGTACAGACTTTACATGGGTCAAGACTTCATTCATTGCATTTTGATAACAGCAGAGTAGTTTATCACTCATACTCCACATGGTTCAAACCTTTGTTCCGTATATTTTGACAACAGCATAGATTTGTGTCGTAGAAGATGGACACAGGTCAAACATTTGTGTATAATATTTTGACAACAGCAGAGACTTGCATTGAACAAATGTAACATGGGTCAAATCTGGTGTCATTATGTGTTTACAGTTGACAGTGAAGGACAGGGACACAGCAGCTAAGTGTGTGTCACTGAACGATCCTCATCTCACAACGTTTGATGGAATGTAAGTTGTTTTATATGAAATTTCAGTTACTGTATAAACTCCCCTTTCTTTATTTGTAACATTTCACACAGTATGTAATGCCAGTGGAAGTCCCTAAGCTTATTTACAGGATGGTTTAAAAAAAAAAAAATGTTTGAAACATACTGCTACACGTGAAATCATGAATGACACTGTTTGTTTTTATTTAGTTCTGTTATTGATGGAGCATGTCGCTTTATCAGAAAAAAAAAAGTAATTTGTTTAAAACATGTTGCAGCACATGTGAAATCATGAATGACACTTTTTTCTTCTTTTTTTTAATAGTTCTGTTATTGATGGAACGTGTCACTTTATCAAAGTTGCGAGTTTATTGTTATTATGAAGGTTTTTTAGTGATATCTATTTTTGGTATGACCTTTGGCATTGGTTGTGCTGTGCACTTAATACAATAACATGTTTGTTTGCAGGAAATATAACAACTTCTATGAAGGAGAGTTTGTCTTGTACCGGCACCGTACTCAAAACTACCAGGTAAGGATGAAAAAAAGAATGCAGAGTTTGATGTTTTTATGCGATTAAGTAGTGCATTGTTAACTCTCTAGTCATGTGGTATGCATCACTATCTTCTTTATTACAGGATTGTAATAAACATACTTTATGTGATTGGCCATCATAGTATATCAAATCATAATTCAATCAAGCATTCAAGAAAAACAGCTGGAATACTTTATCACTTTATGCTTATATATTTTTTCATTGACAAAAAACAAAGAGAAATATTGACATTCAAAATATATGATTAAGTATGTTCATTTCATTCAAGACAATGTTTATACACATCATTTCATATATGTAGTATGTGATATTTACTGTGAAAAAAAAGTTGTCATTGTCTTAAGGTTTTTACTGTCATAGTTGTTGCTATAGTGTGGTTTCATAGTTGTTGTTCTGGTGTGGCTTCATTTGTTGGATGTTTACCAAAGTCAGTGTGTTGTTGATAGATTTGAACTAACAAATATACTCTGCCAACAGGTGAACACTTTCTACCGGTCATGTCGTGGCACCGCCTCCTGTAACTGTGCCGTGGCAGTGCGTGTGGATGATGATGTGATTGTCATCAACAAGTGTCCAGTGAAGCAGAGTGAGAAGCAAGACGACTACCCAGTCTCTGTGTTCCTGCACAGAAATGGCGACCTTGCCCCTGGCTTCAGGATCAACAGGCTGAATGAGGACAAATATGCTGTAAGTGGGAAAGAGATCCGTCTTTCTGTGATCTGGTGGATCATCCGTGTTCACCTCCACCACCCTTAGGCCCCCTTTTCCCTTCTTTCAGTACATGGTGATGAAGTTAGTTTTCAAGTAATCATACAGTATTTTTTGTTTCTGTTTTAATGAACGTTTAGTCAGTGACTGGGTTATTTTGAGAAATCTACTTTGGTCTGAACTTTGTTTCTCTCTTCCACAGACAAGTAGAAATTTCATAATTGCACATTAGTCCAGTTTAAAATCATCTTGATTTAACTTAATTGTGAAACAGTCACATGGTTTCGCTTCCTCTCAATCCCACCCCCATCTCTATCCAACAAAACATTTTCTATCAAAAGAATCAGATTAAATTTTTGCCAATTTTCATTTTCTCATAGGTGTTCCTTCCCAATGGCGACGTGGTTTATGCACAAGTGGAAACCAAAGCTCTGGTCAGTGGTTTCATCAACGTGTGGATGGTGGCTTCAGGAAGTGCCTTCAATAACACTGAGGGTGAGATAAAACACACACATATACAGTATAAAAACATGATGTTTGTCTCAAAATTCACATCCACATTTGTATATCCAGTGCAACAATGACATATTGACATATATTAGTGTATTTCATGTGGTATGGGCTCATATTGTTGTATATTTGGTGTGACGTGGATGTTTATGCATAAATCATGTAACAAAGTCATAATAGGTAAGCAAGCCCTGTTGTTTGAAACCTGAATGTTTGGCTTTGGAAATAACAAACATCCAACAATCACTGCCTGCATTTCATATTTTCAGGTCTGACTTTTCAAATGTTACAGTGTCTGACTTTTCAGTTACACTCATCCGGGTATGAAACATTAACATGTAAGAGAAAGAAAATTTGAAGGTACTCATTCTCACCATATACGAACACAAAGCTGATTCTTCATCAGGATGTTTTAGAATCTTTGTTTTACATCAGAAGGAATACATTTCTTAAAAGTCAGGATTGAGTAAAACCAAAGGTTTTCAGCTTATTTCTGTATCTGACTCAAGAGAGGCACAGTTTGCAAGCAATAGGTATTTGTGTCTGCAAGGGCTGATATAATACATGTATATATATATATATATATATATATATATATATATATATAATGTGTGTGATTGCGTGTGTATTCTGGGGTATCAATCTCTCATGCACAGTAAACATCCTGCCCACAATATCATCTGAGTACTGAGTGGAAGGAAGTGAGACCAAGCCTTTCAATGAAAATTACAAAATAAAACATTTTGATGGAACTCGAGATGATATAGAAGAGCCACCAATATTACATGGTGAGGATTAATGTAACACTTTGCTGGGGTAGTTTTCCTCATTGTCAGTGCCAAGAAACATGTCTCTGTTCTTGTCATAAACATGTACATTTGGATTATTTATTTTCAAATTATTTGCCAGTGTCCTGACTAAGGTATGTTTGGTTTTCAGGTCTGTGTGGAACCTTTGACAAGAACAGACGCAATGACCTCACCAAATCTGATGGAACTGTGGTGGACAAGAGTGCCAAGACAGTAAATGAGTTCAGCCTGTCATGGAGGTAAGTGTGAATCAAGGGGAAATACCGTAACTCCTCCATACCACCACGAAACACAAGAATTAGAAGTGACAAGTGAAGTCATGAGTGTCTTCTCCCTCCCCACTCCTGGGTGATGCTCTCTGTAACCCCTCTCCCCTCTTAGTTTAAGATATTTATCAAGGAATATAATTGGATCAGATTGAAAGAGGAGCATATGGAGCAGAGTTTCAAGTTTTGGCAGAGCTTTGAGAACAGACTGGGCCTGTCTTTTTGTAGATTAACTGTTTCAGTGTCTCTCTGTCCACATGTTAAAAGTATTGCTAAATACACTCTGTTCTATGTCTGGACTGAGCCCATTGTAGTTACAGGGTATTAGATTTATTGTATCAGCTTCTGTTGCGCCCGTCGCTTGGATCAGATTGAAAGAGAAGCCTACAGAGTAGTGTTTCAAGTTTCGGCAGAATCCTTGAATAAATCTGCTTACATTTGGTGACTTTGAACAGTCAACGTACGCCTCAACACCTTACTGTTAAACCAGTGATTGTGAATTTGATTTCCTGCAGAGCTTTGAGAATAGACTTGGCCTGTCAATTTATAGATTTACTGAAGTATTGCTAGTTGCACCCTGTTCTGTGTCTGGACTCAGCCCATTGTAGTTACAGGGTATTAGATTATTGTATCAGCTTTTGTGTCGCAATGTGAGAATACAGACTTTCAGTGACATTACAATAAAACATGAAACATATCTTCTTGAAGAAAATGTGCACTTCCTAAATGTTTACAATCTCATTACCCCACATCAAGAAAGTATTCAGAGTAAAGATGTTGTCATATGCTATAAAACAAGTACTGTGTTTGTGTGCAGAGTTTCAGAAGAGAACTCCCTGTTTGATGGCTACTGTCAAACCAAGGATTCTCAGTCAGCTGTTTACTGTGAATGTGCTTACGGCAAAGTCAGTGTGTGTGGTCGGGGTCGGGATGTCTTCCAGTGTGCCAAGACAGACACAGCTCAGCGACAGGAAGTAGAAGATGCCTGCAACCGTAGCAACAAGAGCTGCAAGAACAGCAAGAGAAGCAAGTCCAGACGGGCGTCCAAGAACAGGTCCAAACAGAGTCTGGGTGGGAGTGGAAGCGGCAGTAGGATCAGCAGTACAGAACAAGAAGAACTCAACTCGCAGACTGCAGATCTAGACAAAGGTATGCACTGCATCCTGTAGTTTATGTGTTGCAAATGATGTCCACACTATCTTGATACTCTACAACAGGCTACTTTATATTATTGATATTGTATTCATCAACATATTTGATTAAATATTGTGACTGTGAATATTGTGATTTCAGGTCAGGACTTGACTGATACATTGATCCAGAATTCACCTGATTCACCACTGAAGTGCCGTTCTACTGAACCTCGTGAGCCCTTTGAGTATAACGCCACCTATGTGCACACAGTGAGTCTACACTATTCTTTTTACGAATATAGAATTTCGGGTTGATAAATATTGATTATAATGGTATCTGAGAAGCAACATCTTTTACCTGTAAACACACCAGAAGATGTTAATGAAAAGATGAATGAACAGATGCACAAATGTTGAGAATGAAAATGTGTTAAGACTGTAAAGAGTGGTTTGTTGATGAAGCAAATATATGTTAAACTTTTCTTTTTCTTTTCTTTTTCTTCCTATCTATGTACCTGTCCTTTTCAAGTTGTAAGTTGCAGTTCTGGGTGTGCTAATTAGTGGTTAATTCATTGATTATTTCTCTTAGAGTTATTTCACTTGGAATTGTTTTGCCTTTTGATGTAACATTCATTCTATATAATTTGTATACAGCTCATCTGTTCATTATTGCTCAGTTGGTTTAGTTGATTGTTGTGTGATTACAATCAATTTCTTATTCAGGACCAGAACACAGGCATCACACAGGAAGTTGCCACAGAATACTGTGATACCAAGATCAAAGCATCATCTTCCTTCACAGACTGCGCTGATGTTCTAAAGGAGCAGATGGACATCTTCATTGATTTCTGTATCCAAGATTATATGGTAAGCTTGGCTTTCTTTTACCGTTGAACAGTCTCCAGATGGTGAGTTTCTTTTGTTGGCCCAAATTCATATGGTAAGTTTGGCTTACTTTTACCATTGGACGATCTTGTTTTATTCTAGAAAAGTTCAAGAATAAGACATGCCTTCACTTTAGGTGAGCTTCATTAAAATGCCAGCATATGAAACTCCAAAGCAGCAGGCAGACATCTGCCAAAAGAAACCAACAATGAATAATAGTATGACAAGTGCAGAAAAGAAACAAGGAAGTGGGAGAGGTTGTGGGGGTGGGGTTTGTGGCAGCAAGCAGTTAAATAAATTACCAGAGCAAAAAAGAACCAGTGGGGTGGAAGTGCAGAGGGGAATGAGGCAGCATGCAGTCCCAACTTCACTCATCTGATTTAGGGTCAACTCATAAGAACACCCAGAAATCTGAGCTGAAAAAAATCAGCATGTTAGCCAGAAAAATACACACACACACACACACACACACACACACACATGCGGTCTGTCTCTGCCTCCCTCTGTGTATCTTTCAGGACAGCCCAGAGTACTGACTGTGTCATTGTTAAATGTACAGCTGACAGGAGATAACAGCTGGGCCCTGGTGGCCATAGAGAACATCAAACAACAGTGTCTGGTGACTGTGGAGTTCAACATTACCTACTGGATACCTGACGACAGCGGCTTCCCCACTCTACCTCCTGTGGTCAACACCATCTGTCCCAATGACTGCTCTGGATCTGGTGTTTGTGTTAAGGGTCAGTGTCTTTCATTTCTGTCTGCTTCAACAGAGTGTGTGTGTGTGTGCGTGTGAGTGCATGCATGCTTATGTTTGTGCACCTGCATATTGGTGAATGTGTGTATCTGTGAATTTTGTGTGTACTTGTGTATGTTTTTTCTTCTTTGTTTTTTTCAGTAACCATGGCACTTGGACAAAAGTATTCATTTTCTGTTAAAGTCATTTTTGAAATCAAAAGATATTTTGCTCCTTATTTATGATTAATTACTCAGTTACACAGTATTCATAGAGACAGACAGATAGAATGAGTACACGATTTAGTTTGTATGTTTATACTGTACAGAAATGGACTGGTTTCCTGCAACTGTTGTGCATTGCCAGTCCATTCAATTATAATGTTTGGAATAATGACCCCCAGCATGGCGTCTGCTTTGTGTCCACAGGAGTATGTTACTGCAGAAGCAACAAGACAGGTGCTGATTGTTCCCTGTCCAGTGTGGAGCCACCCAGTCTGACCTTTGTGAAGACACAGTTCTGTGACTCCTACCTGTTGGCTGATGACTGCCTGTCTGTTGTTGTCTTTGGCAACAACTTTGTGGAAAATATTGACCTGTCCTGCCATTTCACTCAGATCACAGTAAGGAATGATTCATAACAACACGTTTATGTGATAAACCCATTCCTTTGATAGAATGTTCTGTGTTTGAATATGAAGCCATCATAACATACATATTAGAAATATGTTGTTTCCATTAAACATTGTCTTGAAATTATTCGTTAAAATCATTTCTGAAGCCTTGCTACTGGATATAGAATTAGCAGCAGCTGATTATATCTTTCTGGTTTTTATAGGTGTTTAATTTGTTTGGTGTATTTGAAATTTTTTCTGTGCCCTTCTCTGAGTCCCAGGTATCTTGTCACTTGCAGAAAACAGACTCATCATTTGTTGAGAGCGACAAGCAGTTCAAGGTCAACGCGACCTATGTCAGCTCTCAGGAAGTTCACTGCACATTGCCAGACACGGCCAGCTTCTTCATACGTGTCAGCAACAACGGGGAGACAACCAGCACTCAGAAACTGAAGAAGATTCTTTATGACTCCCAGTGTGAAGTCTGCACATCTGATAGTTGCAAGAAGCGGGTAACCATAGCTTTTTTTTGTTTTTTCCTCTGTTGTAAGTTCTTGCTATTTAAGTATATTCCAGTTATTTCCATTCTGCAGTATGGCAAAACTGGATGTGTTTACAATGTAGTTTCTGTATTAAAGAAAAAAAGAAGTGTTGACAAGTGGGGTGATGGCCTGTTAGACTGAAAACAGACTGACGAGACAATCCACCACAGACTCAGTTTGAGTTACACAGGAGTGGGGATTTCCCTTTCCAAACTGTTTCTCCACAAGACCACAAGATGAGGGCATGATGTTCACAAGCGACACACAGAATCAAACTGGTTGTCCCTGATACAATTATGTATAGGTTGTGATAGACCATTAAACATACAGCTACAAACTAAAGCATGCATTCCAAAGAAAAATGTAACTCCTTGGATTCTATAAATGCACTTTACGCAGTAACACAGTCCATTCCAGTGACATGTCATGCAATCACATGATGATGAATTTTATCATTCTGTAAGAAAAGCATTTCCGGGAATTGTTTACATTGTGAACATCTCACCTACTTGAGTGGACCTCCATCATGGCTATCAGACCATGGATGTGAACTCTGCTCTCAGTTTGTTAATGTGCAACATGTCCAGGATGTCCGTAAACACCTGCATATGAAGGACAATCTTCATTTCACTTAACACACCTGAGACAGTCTATTATACTTTTCATGTTGGAGAGGAGCTACTAAATTTAACACCATTTAGTTGAAATAGTTGTTATGCCTAAGATGAATTTTCAACTGCACGTTTGTTGATATTGAGGCTTTGCTAATGTCAGCTGTTTTTGGGTTGTTGTTTTTTATTTTTCAGACTGATATCTGTGAGATTGATGGTGCTTGCTATGAAGATGGTGAAGTGAATCCACTGAATGCAAGCCAGGTGTGTCGGGTTACAACACCCAGTGCTTGGACTGTCATTGCAAGTAAGATCTTTATAATTACTACTTTTTTTTGTCTCACAAGTAGAATCTTTCATGAATACTATTTCTCTTCAGTTTCCTTTGCTTTTCCCCTCCATACATGTAAAACACAAATGGAAATACATTTTGAGTATAATCAAACTAAAGAATACTAAAAGGTATGCTTGAAGTACAAGGACACATTACAGACCTTTCACAAGTTTTATCTTAAATGTGCCTTATTTTTATTTATTTGAAATTCACTCCTAGTCACTGAATTTAAGGTCATGCAGAACACTCATATATTCTTTTCACTTCATTGTGGAATTCTGTTTTCTTGAAATAGATGGGTATTCGTTATTGCAAAGTTAGAAAAATATTTATTCAGAAAGGAAGTAGCTCACTCAATGTATAGATTAAAAGGTAGCATAGAGTTCAACCATGTCACATAGCACAAACCTAAACAGGTCCTCATTGTGGCTTTGTTGTCGTCCTCTTCCCTCATTTATCATCCAAAAACGAAGATGTGTTTTGATCAATCCTACCCCAACATTCTGTTAGTGGAAAGACGTTTGAGACACTGAGGTAAAGTCACGGCCTGGTGCTGAAGAGATAACATTCCTGTGTGCAGCCACAGATGTGGTCATCCAGAGGCTGACCTTTGTGAGGATTGTGAACACCATACTTCAGACACTGACCTTCAACTTCACTGTGGTGGGTGGCCCTACATTGGTGGATGGTCCCCTGGGGGGTCTGGCACTCCTCTTGAACGGTGTGGATCAGTTCTTGGACCTGACCCAGCCACCCTCCAGTGGCTGTCTGTGGGACCTGGACAAGTGCACACTGGGTCTCACTGTGTCCTTCAAGCTCAAAGTCACTGAGGTGAGGAATGGGAACTGTGCCAATGTTTTCAATGATGTGTATACTTAAAAGAACACTATTGTCATAGATTCAAAGTGAGCTTCAGTTTCATTGAAATGGCAGTGTGGACATTAATATAGCAGTCTTAGGTAGAACCATTTACACTTCTGCAAACAAGTTTCAGTTCAGTAAAAACTTATTTTGGGTTCTTACTCTTTCTTTATATTGACGTGTCTTTCTTACATTAATGAACAAAGACAAAATGAAATTTTAATCTTGGGCATTGTCTGTTGGTAAAAATCAGCCACAAAAGACATCAAAAGAAATTACAGTTTACAGTGTGCTTCAAGACCAGCCATTAATTACTTGTAGTCTGGTAAGCTCATAAGTTTTGGAGATAGTGTGGTTAGAAGTTTGAAAATCAGTTCATGGTGAATACCTGGCAGATGGATATCTGAAAATCATCCAGTGGACTGTTTCCAGCACAGTTTTCTGTGTAATGATTTATGTTAGTGTTTAGTAACCACATTCAGTATTTCCGCAGTGGGTACAGTTTGTTTTATAAAATTTTGTTTTATTTCAGCTGCGTGAAGGTGCAGTGATATTCACCAATGGAGGCGACCTTCCGTCATCCTATGGTGTGGCCATGTGGTACAGAGGTGGGAAAGTGTACCTGAGAGTTAGCACCTCCACCAAAGAATGGACCATCTTTACCAAGGACTTCCAGCTCAACATCTTTGTCAGCATCAAGTTCTCTTGGAGCTCCCAGACAGGGCTTGTTCTCTTCTTCAATGACAAACTTGTGGCCTCAACACGTACCTTCATCAGACGTACACGTGTGGTCACCAGGACAGACAAATTCTTGGTGGGCACAACAGTTGACATGAAAGTCTTCACATCCATGGAAATTGAGGGATTTGAGGTGGCTTATTGCCCTGTGGATACTCTAGAGGAACTGGAAGTGGTTGTTGGTGAGTGCAGGTGCTTTTCTTCCTTTTCACTGTTCTGCTATTGTTTCTTGAGACTCTTAACTCACTCAGTACGGCCAGTCCTCTCTTCTCCTCTACACAGACCCCTCGGATGTCCAGTGGGTGTCTGAATGACCCAACCTTTAGCTTCTGTCGTCAGAATTGTGGTATTCTTTGTCAACATTCACGTCTTCAGTATAAGAGCCTTCCGCTTGCAATATTTTGATGATGGTAACTGGGGTGAAACGCTGTTAACGTCGTCTCTTTCGCCGTTTGTATGGAAAGAGTTAACTGTGATTTTCTAATAACTAAGAAGCCAGAAGCAAAATGAATGAGAGCAGGAGTAAGAATAATGGTAATGTTGGGAGTAAGTAATATTACCATGCTTCTTGCTATGTACTCTGTAAAATCAACCATTGAAGACTGTAATGTTTTTTGCTCTCCAGAATTTCCTACCTTTGAGGAAGCCCCAGAGCTGTCAGTGAGTGTGGATAAAGTGAGCAGTGAGGTTTCATTCAGCTGTGTCAGCGAAGGTCTGGAGAGACAAGGGCTGCTCTACTGGGTGGACTGGTACTGGGGGACCCAGTCTCTGGCCAGCCAGCCCATGGTCAGTCAGAATGGATCCTACATCAGTGTGCTGTCTGAACGCAACATCACTAGACTGGCCTTTGGACAGAAGGTATTGTGTATCGCAAGTTACAGATTCTTCTCATCAGAATTTATACTGGCATCTGATTGCTTCCATTGACATTTTTAATGAGAGTCTTCATTGGGCAAATGATTTTCAGTCAGCATTTCCATCAGTGTTTGGATAAGTGTTTTTAAGGGGTTTATACTGTTTAAATGTTGGTTTAAATTTAGCTCAACTTGTATATGTAAAAAAAAAAAAAAAAGCTTTATCATTTGTTTGGCTTTTCTTTTGATTTGAACTATTCTATTGGTTTACCTGTGGGATTGTTTGCTTTGTTGTTTTTTTCATTTGTTTGCATATCAGTTAGTGACAGGGAGCAGTTAAATGTTATATGAATGAGCCAGATACATACCTGCAAGCAAAGTCAAGAACATATGAAAGTCAGTCTCTGTTCCAAATATTGTTACGTGGTGAACAAATTTAAAATGAATGTGCTGTACTCTGTTCCATTTGCAGGTGTACTGTGCCGTTTGGGCTTGTGTGGAGAATGACTGTGACAGCACACGTGGTCCTGCCAGGCAGAGTAAGCACCTCACAGCAGGACTGCAGGTGAGACCACCATGTAGATGGTACCTTTGAACTGCATCTTATTTAACTGATTTTCATCTTTCAGAGCATCAGTAATTATGTTCATCTTTCAGAGCATCAATAATTTTTATGATTTTCTCCATTTCTATTAGAAAAAAATATATCTGTCAAGTTATTGTAGGTTAATCATGCTATTGCTTTATGCACATAATTGATATGTAATTCTTTTCGGTTGTGAGTGATGATACATATCTTTGATTTTTGTGCAGCTGCTGACGACTGAGCTGACTGTGGATGAAGGAGGCAACCATGTGTTCATAGAAGTGTCCTCCTATCTTCCACCTCGTCTCTACTGTGACCCAGTAGACCGTGAGCGGGACTGTCGTGTCTCTGTCACACCCCTCTTGCTGCCTGTGGACAAGGAGGTGACCTGTGCAGGAAGCAAAACTGCAATCCCACAGGTGGCCTTCTACACTGACTCTGACCTGAGCGACAAGGAAGCCTGTGCTTACTCCCTGACCATGACCAACTGGCAGTCTGCCTTCCGCATCCCTCTGTCCGGAACAGTGGATGGTCTGAAGGACCGCAAACAGAAACGAGTTGTAAAGGTCAAGGCCACCATCATTGCCTCTGGTCTGATATTTGAGACCTTGATCTTGGGAGAAGTTCAAGTGGAGGTGAAGGACAGAGACAAAAGTGATACCTGTTCTGCCACTGGCGATCCACATATGAAAACCTTTGATCGCAAGTGAGTCAACATAGTTTTACTGTTTAATACAACAACGTACTTTTAATTCAGCAAATTAATTAGGGTTTAGATGCTATCTAGAAAACAAGAAGACAGATCTCTGTTTCAAGTGACCAACAAGCACAGAAGTTTTCGCCCCCTTTATTGAGACAATGTTTGATCGTCTTGGTACTTGCCTTCTCAGTGAGGCCAAAGTTCTGTATATTGCATGCTTTTAACACACATGAAAGAACCCAAGGGAGCAAATCAGTTGTCTTTGCAGAATTCTGTAAGAAAAATCTCTTTGATAAGCAGATGTGCACATAGATCAGTAAGACTGGACTAGGGCTACAGACATGTCTGTGTAAAGAGCATGAAACTTCACATGGATAGAATTGCCATGATGAAAAACTATACTGGACAGTACATCTGTGAATATACTTAATACTAAGGGTACATGTGTCAAGGTGATTATTTGGCAAAATAGAAAAAGAAGAAGAAGAAGTAGAATTCATGCTCTCCATTCAATTTTCATCAAACTGAGTATTGTGACTGGCCATGGTTGCAACATGATCCCTACTGGTATTCAAGGTGCAAGATCAAGGTCAAGGTCAAAGCCTGGCATATGGTAATAACAAGAAAAGTCAGAATGTACAAAAGATACAACGTATTGCTTACAATCTTTATCAACTTGGTGTTGTTATTTATTATGCCGAGAACAGAAGTCCCATGGAGAATCAAAGCCATGGCTTAGAGCTAAAGGTCACAGTATGACATAATGGGGGAAAAAGTAGAAGTATTACAGATGTTGGGTTTTGGGGCTATTTTCATTAAATTTGATGCATTGATTGGTTATAGTCTTAACATAAACACTTTCAAAAGTCTAGGTTGAAGGTCAAGGTCACATGAATGTGCAAAAAAAAAAAAAAAAAATCTACAAGATGATATGTTTTAGAATGTCCTTATTTTTCGTTTTCACACCAAAGTCTTCAATGCCTGGCCTGTTTTGTTATCATTTCATTTTCATACATGTGGTTTTGTTCTGTGCAGAAAGTACAACCACTACAAGGAGGGAGAGTATGTCCTGTACCGTCACACAACTCTGCCATATGAGGTTAGTCAGTTACAGTCTGATACTATGCATATATTAAGCACCCTTAAGCATGCAAGGAAACTTTGAGTTGGTTTAAATGCAGGAGCATATATCTATAGACTACTAATTCAGTTAATACTGCTATTATTCCTTTCACAATATACATATAGCAATTGCTCATAGCAGAGTTTGTGGTACATAGCGTGGACATTTAATGAATCACAAACCATTAAAGAACTGGCAGTTCTAAATGGCAGTGTTCATATTTGAAATCAGCAACATCCACCAACACACCATGAAATGATGTAAGAATCTGTCAGATTTGTATCTTCTCTCTGTGAAGCAGAGCTTTGCAAGTGTTTGTTAGAAAGACTTCTACACAGCAGTCATGGGCTCACGTTTCAGATACGCCTGTTCACACGGAGCTGCAATGGCAAGGCGGCCTGTAACTGTGGTGTGGCAGTGAAGTCAGGAGATGATGTCATCCTGCTGGATCGTTGTGGACCACAACAGGGTTCACCCGATGGACGTCCTACCCAGATCACCATGCTGGTCAATGGGGAGCTGACCCCCGGCACACGGGTTGTCCGACTGGACGATGGAGAGGCTTATGAGGTTTGCTGTCTCACTGTTTTCTTTCTGATGTCGGAAAATGGACATGTTTATGGAATAATCTAGATATGCCTTTCATACAATGATTCAGTAAATTATGAGTCTGAATGTAGCTTTACTCTTGGTACTCATGCACCCTTTTGGTACACAGTTGAATGTTCACATAAACAAAAAACAAACACACACACACACACACACACACACACACACGTGTATGTATATATGTATATGTGTATGCTGGTTATTGATTTTTTTTGCTTGTTTTATCAATGTAAGAGTTGGAGATCATTTTCCTTGTAATGAGTAATATATAATACCACCAAAGCAGAGTTGTTATGTCCAAGAGGCACTAATCATTATGTGGGAGTTCCAGATTCAAAATGTAACCAGTACAGTTTGCACTCTTCCCAGAAAGGCACTGCCTGTTATACAGGGACCCAGAAACAAAGTATTGTCAGCATGCCTTTTTAGAAAAGATATTTTATAAAGACATTTATTCAGTACTTCTGTATTATTTCATGAATATTTGGGTTTGAACCTGATTTTTTTTGTTTTTCGTTTTTTTTGTGCGTGTTTTTTCGGGGGCGGGGGAGGAGGGGGTGGGGCTGCGGTTGTTTTGTTTTGTTTCAAGATCCCTGGCGTGCTATCAGTTGCTGAAACATTGTTGATACCTGGTTGGTATATATAAGCTATGCGATACATCAGTAAAACCTTCACAATACCTCTGACAGGTGTATCTACCGACTGGTGGAATGCTCACTGTGCGTAATGGCAAACGTATCAGCCGCAACTTCCTGTGGGTGTACTTCAAAGCTTCAGCATCAGATTTTGGACTCACAGAAGGTACAGTTGTTGTTTTATTTCGTGGGAGGGTTGTCTTTTTGGTTGTTTCGTTTTTTGTTGTTTTTTTCTAGACAGCATCTGTTTCATGGTTATAACATTCAAGTAAATAATTCAATCTATTTAAGATTGCTTATACAATAGTAGGGGAGTGTTTTGTTTTGATATTTCAGCTGAAGGAGGCCTTAAGAAAACCCCTTAACAGATTTTTCCCCCTTTATCTATTTTTTTCGTTTCCTTTTGTTAGGTTTTATATGTTTCTTTGATGTGATCAGGATTGTGCGGGAGCTATGACGACGACAAGACCAATGATTTCCTAACACCTGAGGGAAAACTGATCGGAAATGTCAACGAATTCATTTTGTCATGGAGGTAAGCAGTCTGTGCTCTGCTCAAGTTATTACTTGTGGACTTGTTGCAACATTTGTGTCGGAGATTGTTAATTCCATCAAGTGATCATTTTTATGGCCTCACACCTTGAAGATTTCAACTTTCAGCTGCTTGCTTAATCCAGTCATTTTCCTGAAAATCATAATAAATGCTTCATGATTCAACTTTACCAACAAGGTGCATCTCTCTGAATCAGCTTGTTTACATTAAAAAAAAAATTTGACTCACTTGTGTAAACAAAGTGAGTCTATGTTTTAACCTGGTGTTCGGTTGTCTGTGTGTGTGTGCCCGTGTGTGTGTGTGTGTCCGTGGTAAACGTTAAGATTGACATTTTCTCTGCAAATACTTTGCATAAAAATAGGAAAAATTCAGTTCTTTCCAGTCATCTTGTTTAAAACAATATTGCACCTCTGGGATGGGCACAAAAATTTTTTTTAAAAAGAAGCCTAATTATATGCAAACTGCATTTACTGTTATATTTATATTTTTTGTATTCTCTAAACTTGGCACTTTGATCTCTTATTTTGACACAACAACAAGAGGAGTCATTATTATCATTTTTTGTTCAAACAGAAACTTCTTTTGCTAAGCATGGAATTTTTTTTTTATTTTGCAAACGTTTTGGTGCAGATAGTAAAAAAGGGAAATTACTCTGTAATTAATGCTAGGGGACTTAATTTATCACAAGTGAGTCTTGAAGGCCTTGCCTCTCTTGTTTATGGTGGATTAGTCCTATTTGCATTTTAGATAAATGCCTATTCACTTTCGGCATGTGTGCATTGTGCAATTCTGTATCTCTTGTATATCACTTTATTTTTCTTCTTTTCTTGTATGTCTTACATATGTCTTAACTAAACAGTTGGTATGGCCGTTGTAAATAATTGTGAGTGCAGTGCCAAATGCTATTCATATTTTTATTATTCACATGAAATATGTATCATTTTTATGTGCCCCCACAGGGTTTCCTCAAATAAACATGTCTTGTCTTGTCGTCCCGCAACCAGCATGACGAGTTTTTCAGATATTCTTGCAGCTATCAGTCTTCTTTTTTTTTTTTTCCTTTTTTTTTTTGGATGAAAAAAGACTGGATTTAACTCACTTGCACACACACACGCACACACACACACACAGACACTGACAGAAGTACCGTGATGAGACCCTGTGTTGTTTTCAGAGTGGAGCAGACAGACAGTTTGTACAATGGTCTGTGCCCTGAGGAGACACAAACAGCTCTCGCCACTGTGTTGCCCTGTAACTGCATGGAAGGTCACACTGCTGTCTGTTCCCCAACCGCTGACATCATCAGCTGTGACTCCAACAATGACAAAGGTTGGAACATCTGCTGCTTATAGTTCCATGCTTTTATGTCTTGACTGAATACCAGCAGACAAAAGTTATTGTGGGTTTTTTGGTTTTTTTGACTCTCTTGTGTAAACAAAGTGAGTCTATTTTTTAACCCGGTGTTCGGTTGTCTCTGTGTGTGTGTGTGTCCGTGTGTCTGTGTGTCCATGGTAAACTTTAACATTGACATTTTCTCTGCAAATACTTTGTCAGTTGACACCAAATTTGGCATAAAAATAGGAAAAATTCAGTTCTTTCCAGTCATCTTGTTTAAAATAATATTGCACCTCTGGGATGGGCACAAAAAAATTTAAAAAAAAGAAGCCTAATTATATGCAAACTGCATTTACTGTTATATTTATATTTTTTGTATTCTCTAAACTTGGCACTTTGATCTGATATTCTGACACAACAACAAGAGGAGTCATTATTATCATTTTTTGTTCAAACAGGAACTTCTTTTGCTAAGCATGGAATTTTTATTTATTTTGCAAACGTTTTGGTGCAGATAGTAAAAAAGGGAAATTACTCTGTAATTAATGCTAGGGGACTTAATTTATCACAAGTGAGTCTTGAAGGCCTTGCCTCTCTTGTTTTTTTTTGTCCAGGCTGGTAATGCTGTACTTGCTTTGGGCTCAGTGGCAAGACTAGGACTATGTCAGGTGTCAGCCTCTTTGTGCTAGCAGCTGTGAGAATGCAGCCTCAGTTTCTTGTTCACAGAAGTGAGATTGTCTGAATCTCTTGAAAAGAATGGTTAGGTATAGGCATGTCATACCTTTAGCAACTGATTGAGGATGTCCATTTCCCTGCAATTTGCGCGGTGAAGAAATTTCTATTGACTCTGTTCACGTGGCAGTATACAAATTACTCAATCCTGTGGCACTTATCTGGCAGTCAGCAGTTAAGAGTGCCAGGTAAAAATTAATGCTGTTTTAGCGGTAGCCGAAGTAATTGGTATTTTGTTTTAAAATGCTTTTATGGCCGTCTTCACACTATCATGAAAGTATTAATCTGCCTTGAAATTCTTAATATGTGAGAAATTTCTTGTCATTTTGTCCATCCAGAGTGTCAGTTTCAGTTTCAAGGTGTCAGAGCGCCTTGACAGATCCATACACGCTACACCACATCTGCTGGGGAAGAAAAGAGCAGATGCATGGCCTTCACATAGCCCAATGTGCTGATCAGGCCTGGAATTCACTCTGCCCAGATGATATAAGCATTCCCTTTCAATAAATCTTTGCATAAAATCTCCTCATGCATTGCTTTGAAGGTTTTAATCAGTATTCTGTAAAATAAGTTTGTGCAGTAGATATCAGCTGCTGATTTTGATTCGCTACTAACAAGTGTTGTTGTGTCTATGCAGATGACATCACATCATTTTTGCTGACCACTGCTACTACCAGACTTGAACCCTGTATCCAGATAGAGAACCCTATCATCTGGGAGTTTGACCCAGACTGGGAATTCAAAGTAAGTAAAACAAATCTAAGGTAAGGGAGGGGAGTCATAACCACTTCCAAACTCTTCACATATGTTTTTTTTTTCAAGTATTATGATTGTTATGAGCATCCTCATTTCTATTGTCATTGTTATGCCCATCCAGAAATCATCAGTAATAATGATTGTGTTGCAACAGATGACTTGGGGGTGACTCAATACACATATTTTGGTTCTTCTCTTTTGTTGGCTGGTGCTTCATTCACTGTCCACCAATACAGTTTTGTGTTCATTACCTTATACTTACCTTGTTCATAAGTAGAACGATAATGGGCACACTTGTGTATGTGTCAATCTATCTGTACCTGTCTATATGACTGTCTCTCTGTGTCCTCACTTGTGGATTTTACATGTACATACTTACACATGGCCCACAAATGTGCCCTAACACATTATTCTGTGTAATCAACAGGTACCAACATGGCCAACAGCGGGTGGCATCACTTTGGAGATAGCCACTGAAAGATGTCGGGCAGTGCTGCAGCTGAGTGAGGCAGCCAAAGAATGTTCTCCTCTTGTTGGTACCTTCACTCTGGATGTGTCTCAAGAATCATGCATTGAGGATGTACAGGTCTGTATGTGTGTGTGTGTGTGCTTGTGTGTGTGTGTGTGTTTGTGTGTGTGTAAAGTGCAATGACAAGAATGTGTTGAATAGGGTGAAGTTATTAGCCATTGCATGTCTTTTCTTTTGATGCTGTCAAAAAATGTAATCCAAAGTCTCGCATCATTTTCACAATGCACATACGTCTCATGTCATTCTCAAACACTTTAATTATTTCCAACATTCAAACTACATATAGTTTGGCCATATAACCCACATTATGCACACATGTTTTACATCACATTTTGTAAATGTTGACAAATAGGAATATGAACAGAGACTGTACGTATATGCATATGCACATATGTACCATTATTCATCACCCCACAAATATGATAAATGATGACATACACTCATACTGGTACTCATACACATGTACTCTCTCTCTCGCACACACACACCACACACACACACACACACACACAAAAAGATCAAAATCATTGAAACACTAAACCTATCATGTATATACAATGTGAAGCCACTGACCATGTGAACTGTGCATTTAACAGATCATGGATAATCTGACATGGGCGGACAACATCCTGGAGGACATTTTGGTTTCTTGTCGTCTGGAGGTGACCATTAACGTTGAGCTGTGGGTCATCATCAACGGCCTGCCTGCCCTGCCCACTGACGTTGTCAACAAGCTGTGTCCTGACCAGTGCAACAACCATGGCACCTGCAACAATGGTTTGTGTTTTTGTTTTTCATATTGCTAATTATACAGAATTTTAATTTAGTGTTGTTTGTTTTTTCTTGTTTGTGTGTGTGTCTTTCTCAGATACTACGTTCCCACACATTTCTGTTCGTGCCAGTGTATCCAGTGCTAATAATGATGTTCAGTGTGTCTGACAAAGAGCTTAACTCACTCAGTACGGCCAGTTCTCTCTTCTCCTCTACACAGACCCTTCGGATGTCCAGTGGGTGTCTGAATGACCCAACCTTTAGCTTCCATCGTCAGAATTGTGGTATTCTTTGTCAACATTCACCTCTTCAGTATAAGAGCCTTCCGCTTGCAATATTTTGATGATGGTAACTGGGGTGAAACGCTGTTAACATCGTCTCTTTTGCCGTTTGTATGGAGAGAGTTACAATATATATATTTTAGACTCTTGCCCAGACCAGCAGCTATCATTCATGTGCACACAGGGATGTTGAAATTTTGGTCATGCTGCTGTTCTTTTTTTTTCTTTCTTTTTTGGGGGTGGTGTATTAACATTATTTTTTTTACAAATAATGAAGAAAGAAGAAATAGATCTCATCCCAGAGACTTATTGCTTCCTTTTTTTTTCTTTTTCTCATTTTTTTCTTTTTTTGTTGTTGCGAACAGGTGTTTGTCAGTGCGAGTCTGGCTGGCTGGGCTTCTCCTGCTCCATACCTGAACAGCAGGCCCCACTACTAGTGTCCCTACAGCCTTCACAGTGTGACCAGCGTCAGGATGACTGTACCACACTCACTGTCTATGGCACTGGCTTTGCCAACACAGAGGGACTCTTCTGTCACTTTATTCACGTAAGTGTGTTACTCAACTTGATGTTATCTTGTTGTTTCTGATGTTAGTATTCTTGTGTACAGTGTTTTGCCTTTGGACTTTGAGGGAAACTGAGTGCTTGCATGTTTGCTTTTGTTTGTTGTGCTGTTTTATTGATGGTTCTTATCAAATCGAAAACAAATATTTGTTGTTTTTTTATTTTGGGTATTTGTCACTTTCTGTTTTCTTAATATCACTTGAGTGATTTCATGAGCACTTTAGACCAAATGATCCAGAAATTAAGTCCATTGAGATTCGCTGATTGCTGTTAGCTTGATCTTTAGTGGGGGGTTTCTTGACCTTCCTGCAACTGCTCACCCTTTTCAGGCCATGTATTTTATATATCATTATTATTACCAATTTTCTGGTGACTCTTGTTGATGAACTATAAACAAGCAGAACTTTGCTGCTTTAATCCTCTGCATGTTTTGACTGTCGCATAAGCCAGTCAGTCAGTGCGAAGCCTCATGTGACTCTTCTGTTGAAGGGGGTAGGTGGCAGAATAGTTAAGATGCTTATCTGCCAGTACATTGTCTGTGAGAGTCAGGGTTCAGCTCTTGCTCTCGACCTTTCTCCCAAGGTTTTGACTGGAAAATCAAACTGAGGGTCTAGCCATTTAGATGAGATGATAAACTGAGGTCCTGTGCGCAGCACACGCTTGGCACACTGGAAAAGAACCCATGACAACAAAAGTGTTGTCCTCTGGCAAAATTCTACAGAAAAATCTCACTCTGATTGGTACACAAATATATGCACATGCACCCAATAAGGTCTGACTAACGTGTTGGGTTATGCTGCTGGTCAGGCATCTATTTAAGAGATGTGGTGTAGCATATAGTTAAGGATTTCCTCCTTGATAAACTGAAATTGAAAACTTCTGTTGATTATGGGTTTGCTGTTGCATAATGCGTTGTGTGTGTTTGTGTCTGCATGTTTGTGAGAGTGCATTTGTCCGCTTAGATCGGTGTTTGCATGTGGGAATGCATGGTATGAGTTCACTGAGTGTGGCCCACTTTTTTCGTGTTTTTATTTCAGTATTTTGCCTTCTACTTATTTTTTACAGCACTTTATTTTAATGCATTTAACTTTCATTATTATGTTTTAAAACATATATAATTATTTTCCTCTTTATTATCTTAATTCTTCTTCTTTTTTTTTTAAATTTCATTACAAATAATTATCTATTCATTCATTCATTCAATTATTTTTTTTATCTAGTCTATTTGATATATTTATCTATTTATTTATTTATTGCTTTCAATGCATTTACCTTTTATTATGGATATTATTTCTCTTCATGTACATTTTCATTTTCATCCCTTTTTCCCCCATTTATTTAACTATCTATTTATCTATCTTTTTTTCATTTATTCATTTTGCTCCCAATACCTGATGAGTGCGTTGAGTTTTGCGAAGGTCAGGCATCTGTACTTTATTTTTCCCCCAGCAGATCTTGTGTAGAATATATAGATCTGTCCACACGCTCTGACACCTTGAAACTGAAACTGAATTGTTGTTCATTCATCTCCTAAGTCCGATTTCAACATACAAACTGTCTGTTTTGCACAGGGAGATGGGACAGTGGTGAAGAAGAAGGGGGTGTTTGTGCTGTCGGAACAAGTGCAGTGCCCAGTGCCACAGTGTGAGGGCCAGCTGGTGAGGGTGGCTGTCAGCAACAACCAGGTCAACATCTCCAACGCTCCTCTGGACTATGTGTGCTATGACTCTGTCTGTGTCAGCTGCACCCAGCAAGGATGTACAGACAGGGTAAGGGCTGACTCATCATCTGGATTGACATGTTTCTTCTGCACTGATAATTTGTGACTTTGTCCCTGGACATGTGAACATACATGTTGGAGAGGTCATTACAAGGGGAACAGGTGTAGAGTCTTATCAGATTGTTTATGAATGTAAATACAAGATGTATAAGATGGGAAGACAGAATAGAAATTATCAAGAACTTCTAGTGTGCAGAAATAAGTTGAAAATACACCCATACACTAAAAGAAGATTGGGTTTTGTTTATATGCACTTAACTCCGACAAGAAATATTTACTAAGGAAAAGTTTGTAAATATGGATGAAGACATTGAAAGTTGGATTCTTCTTCTTCATTCATTAGCTGCAACTTCCACGTTCACTGGTATGCATACAAGTGGGCTTTTACAAAAGTGTATGACCGTTTTTATCCTGCCATGTAGGCAGCCATACTCAGTTTTCGGGAGAGACAGTTGGATAATATGATGGATCTATTTTATTGTCTTGAAACACTTTCCATATGCCTCCACCCCCTTTAAGCCCCTTCAACCACAAGTTTTTAGTTTTGTTCTTGTTGTTTTGAAATGATCAGGAAAACTCATGAGCCATGAGGGCTTTGTCTCTTGGTTGCTGCTGTTACTGTTATTGTCTTTTATGTCAGTACTTTTTATTGATACTATTTATCTAAAATGTAGCACCGAGGGAGAAAAAAATCTGCATTCCCAGGTTGCTCTCAGTCTGTTCTCTACAAATATTAGTCTTGGCTATTCCATGAATCTTTGAGGCTTTGAACTTTTTGTCTGTTGATTTGCTTTCAGACTGATGTTTGCCGCATTGGAGATGCTTGCTATGCTGATGGTTATGTTAATCCTGAGAATGCTGGTGAACTGTGTCGTCCACTGATATCTAACACTGACTGGACTGAAATCAGAGGTAATAACATTTTCTCGGAAAACATATTTTTCTTCACAGTTTTGATGTACAGAACTAATTTTTTTTTTTTTTTTTAGGATAAAATTTCTTTCCAAATTCCCTATAAGTTTGCATGACATCACCCCAGAACGTACTCAGATAGGTGTGTTTTTTTCTGGAGGTGACATGATTTAAAGCATTCCTTTTTCGTTTTTTTTTTTCCCCTCAGTTCCTGTGTTCAGTTTGATTGGTACTGCACATGAGTCTTGAAGGCCTGACCTCTCTTTTCCTTTTTTTCTAATTGAATTTTTTTATTTTCTATTGTATTTCTTTGATGCAGACAAACAGAGTCATAGTTAACATCAAACACATGTACAATAACATTTGCTCTTTCAAACATGACAAAGGTGCACAACCCCAAGACATGCAGTATGTGGCTTTGTCTTAATTAAAGAAAACATGCAGTTTTTATACATACATTTGCATTTAGGCTGTTGGTCTCATTTAGGTTTCAGCAGACATGGTGATGAAATATGTTAATGAATGATACTTAGGAGAGGGAGGACATGAGGTAAGGACAGATAAAAGTCTATATGTGTATCGTATTCTATACATTGCACTACTTATGAAAGGATGCAAACAAAATATTGTGTTTAATATAAGTTTTATTCACTGTTTTCAAGTTCACGCCACTTCTTCTGTTGCAGTGGAGAAAGTGGAGGAGACACGTCTGACCTTCCAGAAGATAGTGGGCAACATCCTGATCACCGTCAGTGGAAACCTGACCATCATTGGTGACCTGACCCTGACCACGGAGAGAGATCGTCTGGTTCTGACCTTTGATGGCAATGGTCAGCTGAGTCTGGGAGGACTTACCTCCCCTTGTCTGCAGAACCCTGAACAGTGTGTCTTCGGCTTCACCATTACTTTCAGCATCAGGTATGATGACATTTATGCAGCAAATAGTAATCAGATTGGACTCTTTGTGTTCTTGAGAAAGATGTCTCATTTCTTTGATAATCTTATAGATGTCTATATTGGTTTTCTTTGTTTTTATATCTGTGAAGCTTTATTTTCATCCATGGTTGTTATCAGTAGATTTTAGTGATAATGAAAAGTATATTCTATCAGAAGATTCTTGTAAAAAAAAAAAAATTAAAAAAATCCAAATGATGACATGATTCTTGATTTAGACCGAAAAATGTAGTTGTGAACAGTACATGTTCATGGTCAAAGTGCTCCCTCTCTTACAGATTCACCAAACTTGAAGAAAACACCCAGATCTTCACCAGCTGCGGAAAGGACGATGACAAGACAGGACTGTCTGTATACTACAGTCGTCGACGTCTGTATGCTGTGGTGTCCACACGCACTCACCGATGGACTGTGTACACCCGCCGCCTGGCCACAGAGGAGTTTGTGACGTACACCTTGTCATGGAGCCAGCAAGAAGGTCTGACCATCTACGTCAATGGAGACCCAGACAAGAGGCAGAAGAAACCCAAGTCCAGGAAACGAGTGGATGAAGGATCCACTTGTCCTCTGTTGATTGGAGAGAAGGGAGATGTGTTCTCTGGCTTTGTCTTGGAGCTGATTCATGTGATTTACTTGCACAAAGACACCATTGACGAAATTGGCATCACTACAGGTATGTTCTCTGTTACTGGTTTTGGTCACTGTCTAGGTCATCATACAGTCTGTATTCCTGAGTGTGTGTTTATCTTTCTCATTCTGTTGGTATACTATCAGGTATTGTGTGTGTGTGTCTGTGTGTGTGTGTGTGTGTGTCCTTTTCTTCAGAAGCACAGAAACTGACCAAATTTGTTTTTTTGGGGGAGGGGTATGTTTGAACCTCATAATTTTGAAACATGAACAGGATAGAGAAAGATTGAAATAGTATACATATTGACACAAAGAAGGAAATTATGCAGCATCATGCTCATACAGCACTGTATGAAATACGTATTTCTCCTGCTTGATACTTATTACTTATTGTCATAATTTCATAGTTATGAGTCACAAGGTATTGATACGTGCCAATAGTTACATATTCATTGTACTCATGATGTGGGTCTGAATGGAAATGAGATTAAATTTCTAATGGAATGCCTCAGATTCAAATACAGATCTACAAGACTGAATTTGAAATATGGAAAACTGCTTTCAATTTTTGCATTGTGTTTTTTACTCTTTCATTGCCATAGGCAATCCTAGACGACATCAAGGGGTCATGTTAAGTCGACCATCTTTCATATTCAGCAAACCTTGACAGCTGCATACAATTTCCTGTGCAATAGGAAATTGAGTCTAAAACATGTTGTGCTGTGTTGTTGTTTTTTACACAGAATCTTGGCAACAAAAGAGTTAAAGAAGGCAGGCGAGTGTGTTTGAAAGTTGGAAATATTTCATTGGGATAAAGATTTTTTGTTGTTGTTGTTGTTGTAAATTTTCACTGATAACAAATTTATGGTGAATCAAATTTGCATCTTAGATAATCTTGATAATCTTTCAGGCCCATTATGGCATAATGAATTTTTCTTGCTTTTCCTGTGTTTGTGTTATACAGAATATACTCAGAATGTTTCAATATGTGTTCAGGCTTCCCAGAAGTGACCAAACCCAGACTGACAGTTGGAGTGGAAAAAGACGAGGTTGTCTTCAACTGTGAGTTTGATCGCCTAGCTGACTTTGGCGTGCAGTACAGTGTCAGTTACTATGGTGATGACGAGGTGCTGGCAGAGTACCAGAACGTGGGAAGGAACACAACAGCTCTGACTGAAGCAGAGATGGATGAGATCCAGTATGGGAGTCAGGTAATATTATGACTGTTCCTTCAGTAAGTGTGTGTGTGTCTGTGTGTCTCTCTCTGTAGATAGACATAATATATATGTATATATACATATTATTACTATTAAGAGTCCCTGTGGATTATTAACCACTGTTACTGGGCCCCACATGCTAGGTCTGGTTGTTGTTGTTTTTCCAGTATGTTTTAGATTTCAAGAAAATTTTTACGCTCTTAATTTACTCTGAAATCTTTTTCTTTTTTTCCCTTCAGTTTTCTGCTTATGTTGGCTTTTAACAGAAATGTTCTTGATAAAAGAGAAGTCCCTACCAAGCTGTGTGAGAGTGAGAGTGTTTCTTTCTGGTCAATAGTCAGGAGTGAGTAGCAAGCCAGAAGAGCACTAGACAGTGCAAAACAGCTGTCACATGCTGTGCATACTAACCTCTCCTTTTGAGGAACAAAACGGCCAACTTCAGCATTGAAGAGAGACTGTTGAACTCTCACCTGGCACATAGCCACCACCTCCAACCCAAGTGCAAATCAATTTAAAAGTTTAACCGATACTTCTTTAGACTTTTTTTTTTTACGCTTTTTTAAAAATAACATCTGGGATTGAATTTGATATTCACATGTCATGTATGCATTTGTCTGTATGTGTGTCATGTATTTTTTCTTGGCATGCACACATGTCAGCTCAGTTCTTCTCAGCATTGTTTTTGTTATCTTTCTATTATTTCTTTTTCTTTTTTTTCTTTTTTTTCTTTCTGGTTGATCAGCTGCTTGTTAGTCTTGGTTTATGTCCATGTTTTAGAATTTACTGTCATAGTAAGACTGGAAGTCATATATGGACCATTGTATTCAAATGGACTACTGCTCTCAGAATGGTCGTAATACATTGTTTTTTTGTGTCCAAGTGTAAATGGAAGTCATACATGGATCACTGTATTCAGGTGGACTATTGCTGTCAGAATGGTGGTAATGCATTGGGGTTTTCTGTGTTCAGGTGTACTGCCAGGTGACAGCGTGCTTTGGGAACAACTGTAAAGCCACAACAGGTGAACCTGTAAAGAGCAACGTCATCCGCATTGGGTTACAGGTAAATAAATGCTTTGGTTAATACCAAATACTTTTTTAAGACAGTTTAGCTTCTCACTACTAATTTTGAAGACTATGCCAGTCACACCAGACTGACTTGATTTGTGATTTCTCTTTTTATGTCAAAATATGGTTTACTTAGAAATTAATAGAGACAGTTCGAATAAATGTTATTTTCAAAGATATTTATGTTTGCTTTATTTTTCTTTTGTAGCTGTTGACCGAAGAGCTGTTGGTGTACGAAGGAGGAAAACCAGGTGACATCAGCATCAAGAGCTTTGTGCCCCCATCCCTGTTCTGTCCTTCGGACAAACGAGACGGCTGTGAAGTGCGCTTACACGCAGGTGTGCGAGCAGCTAAGGAGAAACGTTGTCCTGATCAGCGTGACATCCCTCAAGCTGTTGTGGCCTGGACTGGACAGCTCACAGACGCTTTCTGTGGTGTGAGTGTGGAGTCAGTCAGCTGGCAGAAGACCCATGTGATTGGGGTGAAGGGGGTGGTGGATGCACTGGCCGATGGAGACGAGCAGAGAACTGTGGAAGTGTGGGCTGAGATTACCTCAGAACTTATTACCCAAGAAATCACATACAGTCTGGGGCAGGTCAAGGTGAGGAGGAATCATTGTGTTCTCTGTCTTATAATAATTATAGCATTATCATTTATGTTGGAGCATTGGACAGAAAAAAAGAAAGAAACTAGCTCATAAGTGAAATAATATGCTACGAACTAAAATGAATAGAGGAATAATGGTCACAAGCACAATAAAGAAACATTTCAATAAGATTGTCACCCAAAATGATAATACCATGGGACAAATGAAGTGAGGAATAAGCACTTGGTAATAAAGATGGGGAATGACAGGCACATGTTTTCCGGCATGATGATAAGAAATGTCCCATACGTTGTGCACATACCTCAAGAGACACAGGACATTTCTATCTGAAGGCAGATTACCATTCTGTGCGGGCACATCACATATACCATTACATTTGTGACATTAACATTCAGAGCTTGTTTTTAACCCTATGCCAAGGCATAGATTTGTATCATACAAACTTAGCTTGGGTCATATGGTTGCTCATTATGTTTTGACAATATCAGAGATTTTTATTGTACAGACTTAACTTGGGTCAAAACTTGCATTTTTGACAAAGGCAGAGATGTTTATCACACATACTCCATTTGGTTCAAACCTTTGTTCATTTCATTTTGACAGCAGCATAGATTTGCATAAACTGAACACAGGTCAAACATTTGTTTATTACATTTTGGCAGTAGTAGAGACTTGTAACATATAAATGTAACATTGGTAAAATCTTGTGTCATTATGTGTTTACAGTTGACAGTGAAGGACAGGGATACAGCAGCTAAGTGTGTGTCACTGAACGATCCTCATCTCACAACGTTTGATGGAATGTAAGTTGTTTTATATGAAATTTCAGTTACTGTATAAACTCCCCTTTCTGTATTTGTAACATTTTACACAGTATGTGATGATGCCGATGGGAGTCCCAAAGCTTATTTACAGGATGGTTAAAAAGGTAATTTGTTTGAAACATGTTGCTACACATGTGAAATCATGAATGACACTGTTTGTTTTTATTTAGTTCTGTTATTGATGGAGCATGTCGCTTTATCAAAGTTGCGAGTTTATTGTTATTGTGGAGGTTTTTAGTGATATCTGTTTTTGGTATGACCTTTGGCACTGGTTGTGCTGTGGACTTAATGAAATAACATGTTTGTTTGCAGGAAATATAACAACTTCTATGAAGGAGAGTTTGTCTTGTACCGGCACCGTACTCAAAACTATCAGGTATGGATGAAAAGAAGAATGCAGAGTTTGATGTTTTTAGGTTATTAAGTAGTGCATTGTTAACTCTCTGGTCTTGTGCTATGCATGGCTGTCTTGTTCTGCTGACTGGTCTTGCCAGCATATCTTCAAGTCATATTTCAAGGAAGTATTAAAAAAAGCAGCTGGAATGCTTTGTCACTATTAATGCTCATTTAAGTTTTTCATTGACCATGAAAATTAGAATATTGATATTTAATACAGATGATTAAGTACATACATTTCATTCAAGAAAAAGTTTACAAATCATTTTGTTTAGGTGGTATTCTCTATATGTGATATTTTTACTGTGAAAGAAAATGTTGTGATTGTCTTCAGGTTTTGTATATCATAGTTGTTGCTGTAGTGTGATTTCATAGTTGTTGTTCTGGTGTGGCGTCATGTTTTGCATGTTTACCAAAGTCAGTGTGTTGTTGATAGATTTGAACTAACAAATATACTCTGCCAACAGGTGAACACTTTCTACCGATCATGTCGTGGCACCGCCTCCTGTAACTGTGCCGTGGCAGTGCGTGTGGATGATGATGTGATTGTCATCAACAAGTGTCCAGTGAAGCAGAGTGAGAAGCAAGACGACTACCCAGTCTCTGTGTTCCTGCACAGAAATGGCGACCTTGCCCCTGGCTTCAGGATCAACAGGCTGAATGAGGACAAATATGCTGTAAGTGGGAAAGAGATCCGTCTTTCTGTGATCTGATGGATCATCCGTGTTCACCTCCACCACCCTTAGGCCCCCTTTTCCCTTCTTTCAGTACATGGTGATGAAATTAGTTTTCAAGTAATCATACAGTATTTTTTGTTTCTGTTTTAATGAACGTTTAGTCAGTGACTGTGGGTTATTTTGAGAAATTTACTTAACCCTTTCAGCCCTTTAAGGTCTTGTGCCTGTGCAGCCTTCCCAGCCTGGCATGTTTTGGTCTTGCAGCATCAACGGGAAGGGGTGCTTTACTTTAGGCACAAATTCATAGCAGCCATTCAACGAATAGCTACCAAACTTCACATTATGATTGAAATGTAATTTTGGCACAAATTGCTGGTCTCAAAACAAAGGATGTAACTGCATACTTGTAACTTTAAAAACAGAAATAGGAAAATGTCAGCTTCTGTCGATGTTGAAGGTTGTGGGCTGTCTGCTTGATTGTCTACACTGCTTGCAAATTTCATCTCCTTCACTTTCCCATAAATTATCGATAGAATCAAAAGGCAAAAATGAATCATCGTTATTTGGGTTGAATTCGCAGCAAGAGTCCATCATAATTTCATTGAGCTCTAAACTGTGCAGTAAGCCTTTGACGTTTTACCATACTGATGCGGAAAACCAGCTAAAAAGCACATTATTCGTTCGATTTTTTAGCAAAACTTTGCATGCCAGTGAGGAATGAAGTTAAGTTGGAGTTACTTCTTTTACATAGCAGTTTAATGCATAATAATGAGCTGACGAACTGGTTTACATAAACGGGTTTCTTCGCCCGCCTGTCAGGCGGACAATGGCAATCAGCAGTGCACACCTTTCAGGCGCGTGCAGAGTTGAATGAGTTAAGTCTGGATTTTTTTTTTTCCTCCTCCACAGACAAGCAGATTTTTTTTTCTTCTTTTTTTTTTTTTTTTTTTTTTTTTTTTTTTTGTAAAAGCACATTAGTCCAGTTTCAAAGCATCTTCATTTTTCTTACTTGTGGAACAGTCACATGGTTTGGCTTCCTGTCAGTCCCATTCCCATCTCTATCTAACGAAACATTTTCTATCAAAAGAATTAGATTAAACTTCATATTTCATTTTCTCACAGGTGTTCCTTCCCAGTGGCGACGTGGTTTATGCACAAGTGGAAACCAAAGCTCTGGTCAGTGGTTTCATCAACGTGTGGATGGTGGCTTCAGGAAGTGCCTTCAATAACACTGAGGGTAAGATAAAACACACATGCATATAGAATGTAAACATGATGTTTGTCTCAATATTCACTCACATTTGTATATCCAGTGCAGCAATGACAGATTGACATAATAATAATGTATTTCACCCACACATACAGAATGCCCACTTCTTGTTTATCTCATTCATTAGTACTTGTTTGTATATCCTATGCAACAGTGACAGATTGACACATGTTAGTATATCTTATGTGGTTTAGGCACATAGTTTTGTACATCTGATGTAACATGTATGCATGTGGCATAAGTCCTGTAAGACAGTCACAATAATACAGTTGTTATAGTAGAGTACTCCCCATTATTAAGGTAAACAATTTGATGAAACACAAAGTGACATTTCAAAGCTATGAACACCACTTGGTGAGGATTAATTTCAGGCTCTTCTGTTAAATTGTCAGTGCCAGGAAGCATTTCCCTGTTCTTGTCATAAACATGCTCATTTGGATTATGTATTTTCAAATTATCTGCCAGTGTCCTGACTAAGGTGTGTTTGGTTTTCAGGTCTGTGTGGAACCTTTGACAAGAACAGACGCAATGACCTCACCAAATCTGATGGAACTGTGGTGGACAAGAGTGCCAAGACAGTAAATGAGTTCAGCCTGTCATGGAGGTAAGTGTGAATCAAGGGGAAATACCGTAACTCCTCCATCCCACCACGAAACACAAGAATTAGAAGTGACGAGTGAAGTCATGAGTGTCTTCTCTCTCACCCCTTGCCCCCCCGCCCCCTCCCAAACTTCCAAAAGCTCTCTATAACCCATCTCCCCTCTTAGTTTAAGATATTTATCAAAGAATATGATTGGATCATCTTCTTCTTCTTCTTCTTCTTCTGCGTTCGTGGGCTGCAACTCCCATGTTCACTCGTATGCACACGAGTGGGCTTTTACATGTATGACCGTTTTTACCCCGCCATGTAGGCAGCCATACTCTGTTTTCGGGGGTGTGCGTGCTGGGTATGTTCTTGTTTCCATAACCCACTGAACGCTCACATGGATTACAGGATCTTTAACGTGCGTATTTGATCTTCTGCTTGCGTATACACACAAACGGGGTTCAGGCACTAGCAGGTCTGCACATATGTTGACCTGGGAGATCGTAAAAATCTCCACCCTTCACCCACCAGGTGCCATCACCGCGATTCGAACCCGGGACACTCAGATTGAAAGTCCAATGCTTTAACCACTCGGCTATTGCGCCCGTCACTTGGATCAGATTGAAAGAGGAGCCTACAGAGTAGTGTTTCAAGTTTCGGCAGAATCCTTGAATAAATCTGCTTACATTTGGTGACTTTGAACAATCAACGTACACCTCAACACCTTACTGTTAAACCAGTGATTGTGAATTTGATTTCCTGCAGAGCTTTGAGAATAGACTTGGCCCGTCAATTTATAGATTTACTGAAGTATTGCTAGTTGCACCCTGTTCTGTGTCTGGACTCAGCCCATTGTAGTTACAGGGTATTAGATTATTGTATCAGCTTTTGTGTCGCAATGTGAGAATACAGACTTTCAGTGACATTACAATAAAACATGAAACATATGAAGAAAATGTGTACTTCCTAAATGTTTACAATCTCATTAACCCCCCATCAAGAAGGTATTCAGAGTAAAGATGTTGTCATATGCTATAAAACAAGTATTGTGTTTGTGTGCAGAGTTTCAGAAGAGGACTCCCTGTTTGATGGCTACTGTCAAACCAAGGATTCTCAGTCAGCTGTTTACTGTGAATGTGCTTACGGCAAAGTCAGTGTGTGTGGTCGGGGTCGGGATGTCTTCCAATGTGCCAAGACAGACACAGCTCAGCGACAGGAAGTAGAAGATGCCTGCAACCGTAGCAACAAGAGCTGCAAGAACAGCAAGAGAAGCAAGTCCAGACGGGCGTCCAAGAACAGGTCCAAACAGAGTCTGGGTGGGAGTGGAAGCGGCAGTAGGATCAGCAGTACAGAGCAAGAAGAACTCAACTCGCAGACTGCAGATCTAGACAAAGGTATGCACTGCATCCTGTAGTTTATGTGTTGCAAATGATGTCCACACTATCTTGATACTCTTCAACAGGCTACTTTATATTATTGATATTGTATTTATCAACATATTTGATTAAATATTGTGATTGTGAATATTGTGATTTCAGGTCAGGACTTGACTGATACATTGATCCAGAATTCACCTGATTCACCACTGAAGTGCCGTTCCACTGAACCTCGTGAACCCTTTGAGTATAATGCCACCTATGTGCACACAGTGAGTCTACACTGTTGTTATTTTTGTTTTCTTTTAAGAATATTCAATTTGGGGATAACAAACATTGAATATAATGATATATGAGGATATGAGGAGCAGATTTTTTTGTACCAGTAAAACACAATAGAAGGTGATGATGAAAAGATTAGCAAACGCTGAAATATTCAGAATAAATATGTGTTTGGAACATGAAGAGTAGTTTGTTGATGAAGCTTATAAATGCAAAACTTTTCTCTTTTTTCTAACAGTCGATTGTGCTTGTTCTTTTCAGTTTGTAGATCACAGTTCTAGGTCTGCTATTTAGTGACATGTTAATTTGTTATTTGTCTTGGAATTATGTCATCTTTTGTGTTGTTTATCTGTAATTTATGTTATCTTTTGATTTAATACTAATTTTATATAATGTGCATATAGTTTATTTGTTCATTTGGTTTATGTGTGATTACAATCAATTTCTTATTCAGGACCAGAACACAGGCATCACACAGGAAGTTGCCACAGAATACTGTGACACCAGGATCAAAGCATCGTCTTCCTTCACAGACTGTGCTGATGTTCTGAAGGAGCAGATGGACATCTACATTGATTTCTGTGTCCAGGATTACATGGTAAGCTTGGCTTACACTTACCATTGAACAGTCTTCGTGTTGTGAGTTTCTTTTGTTAGTCCAAGAACATTTGGTAAACTAGGCTTACAGTTACCATTGGACAATCTTCAAGTGTTGAATTTCTGTCACCAGTTCAAGGTTATATGGTAATCTTGGCTTACCTTTACCATTAGAACAATGTTTAGATGGTGAGTTTATTGTTAGCCCAAGGTTACATGGTAATCCTGGCTTACTTTTACCATTGAACAATCTTGAGGTGGTAAATTTCTGTCTTTAGTCCAAGATTATATTGTAAGCTTGGCTTTTACTACTGAACAATATTCAAATGGTGAATTTCTGTTGTTAGATTATACAGAAAGCTTAGCTTTTATTGGTATTTAGGCAACAACTTACCAAGGAAAACAGGAAAGTCTTCAAATCTTCTTCATAATACTCTGCAAAAGTACATCTTCCAGTTACTCATTACCATGAGACACCACCATGCATACAGTGCACATCCCCCCTTCCTCCTCCTTCATTTTGTTTTATTCTAGAAACACCAAAGCAGCCAACAAGCATTTGCCAAAGAAACAAACAATAAATGACATTACTAGTGCAGAAACGAAATTGGGGTGGGGGAAAGGTGGGGAGTGGGATGGGGGACAGCAAGTAGTCCAAACTTCACTCATCTTTATAAGATCCTTTAGAAATCTTAACTGAAAAGTCCATACTCTCGCTCTCTCTTTCTGCCTCTCTCTCTTTGTCTTTTAGGACAGCCCAGAGTACTGACTGTGTCATTGTTAAATGTACAGCTGACAGGAGATAACACCTGGGCCCTGGTGGCCATAGAGAACATCAAACAACAGTGTCTGGTGACTGTGGAGTTCAACATTACCTACTGGATACCTGACGACAGCGGCTTCCCCACTCTACCTCCTGTGGTCAACACCATCTGTCCCAATGACTGCTCTGGATCTGGTGTTTGTGTTAAGGGTCAGTGTCTTTCATTTCTGTCTGCTTCAACAGAGTGTGTGTGTGTGCACATGCACATGTGTGTGTGTGTGTGTGTGTGTGTGTGTTTGCATGTGTGGATGTTCATGTTTGTGCACCTGCATATTGGTGAATGTATGTATTTGTGAAATGTGTGTGCTTGTGTGTGTTTTTTTTCTTCTTTTTTTTCAGTAACCTTAGACAACAGTATTCATTTTCTGCATAATTTAAGTCATTTTTGTAATCATAGTAAGTCATTTTTGTAATCACCAGATATTTTGCTCTTTTTTCATCATTAATTACTCAGTAACTCAATATTCATAACGACAGACAGAATGAATACACTGTTTAGTTTGTATGTTTATACTGTAAAGAAATGGACTGGTTTCCTGCAACTGTTGTGCATTGCCAGTCCATTCAGTTATAATGTTTGGAATAATGACCCCCAGCATGGCGTCTGCTTTGTGTCCACAGGAGTATGTTACTGCAGAAGCAACAAGACAGGTGCTGATTGTTCCCTGTCCAGTGTGGAGCCACCCAGTCTGACCTTTGTGAAGACACAGTTCTGTGACTCCTACCTGTTGGCTGATGACTGCCTGTCTGTTGTTGTCTTTGGCAACAACTTTGTGGAAAATATTGACCTGTCCTGCCATTTCACTCAGATCACAGTAAGGAATGATTCAGAAAAAAAAAAAAAATTATGTGGTAAACCCATTCCTTGAATAGAATATTTTATGTTTCAGTCTGAAGCGATCATAACATACATATAAAATTCATTGTTTCTGTTAAACATGGACATGTTTTACACTTGAAATTATTTTTGAGTCATTTCTGAAGCTTTGCGAACTGGATACATAAATATCAGCAGCTGATTATAACCTCCTGATCTTGAACCCCACTAGTGTGAACCCTGCTACAGGTATATATCAAAGATTCAAAGACATTTAATCCTTTTGCCGCTTCTTATAGATTTTTATTTTGTTTGGTGTATTTGAAGTTCCTACTGTGCCCTTCTCTGAGTCCCAGGTATCTTGTCACTTGCAGAAAACAGACTCATCATTTGATGAGAGCGACAAGCAGTTCAAGGTCAACGCGACCTATGTCAGCTCTCAGGAAGTTCACTGCACATTGCCAGACACGGCCAGCTTCTTCATACGTGTCAGCAACAACGGGGAGACAACCAGCACTCAGAAACTGAAGAAGATTCTTTATGACTCCCAGTGTGAAGTCTGCACATCTGATAGTTGCAAGAAGCGGGTAACCATAGCTTTTTTGTTTTCGTTTTTCCTCTTTCATAACTTCTTGCCAGTGAACCATATTTCAGTTATTTCCATTCTGCTATATGGCAAAACTGGATGTGTTTACAATGTTTCTTTAAAAAAAAAAGAAAAAAAAAGATGTGTTGATAAGTGGAGTGATGGCCGGTTAGATTGAAAAAACACTGATGAGACAATCCACCACAGACTCAGTTTGAGTTACACAGGAGTGGGGATTTCCCTTTCCAAACTGTTTCTCCACAAGACCACAAGATGAGGGCATAATGTTCACAAGCGACACACAGAATCAAACTGGTTAATAAATGCACTTAATGCCGCAGCACAGTTCATTCCAGTGACCTATCATACCATCACATGATGATGAATTTTGTCATTCTGTAAGAATAGCATTTGCTGTGATTGTTTACATTGTGAACATCTCACCTACTTGAGTGGACCTCCATCATGGCTATCAGACCATGGATGTGAGTTCTGCTCTCAGTTTGTTAATGTGCAACATGTCCAGGATGCCTCTAAACACCTGCGTATGAAATCCAATCTTCATTTCACTTAACACACCTGAGACAGTTTATTATACTTTTCATGTTGGAGAGGAGCTACTAAATTTAACACCATTTAGTTGAAATAGTTGATATGCCTAAGATGAATTTTCAACTGCACGTTTGTTGATATTGAGGCTTTGCTAATGTCAGCTGGGTTTTTTTGTTTGTTTTTTTTTTTGCTTTTTCAGACTGGTATCTGTGAGATTGATGGTGCTTGCTATGAAGATGGTGAAGTGAATCCACTGGATGCAAGCCAGGTGTGTCGGGTTACAACACCCAGTGCTTGGACTGTCATTACAAGTAAGATCTGTATAATTACATGTTTTTCTTACAAGTAAAATCATTCATGAATTATACTATTTCTCTTAAGTCTCTTTTGCCCCCCCCTCCCCCCACCACACATATAAACACATTGAACATACGTATTGAATGTGCTCAAAATACAGAATACTAAAAATCTGATACATGCTTGAGGTACAGGGACATGTTACATATCTTTTCCAAGCTTTATTATAAATCTGTTTTATTTTATCTACTTGAACTTCACTCCTAGTCATAGAATGTAAGATCCTGCAGAACTTTAATATACTTTTTCACTTCGTTGTGGAATTCTGTTTCCTTGCTTTTTGTTATTGCAAAATTATTTAGTAAAATATTTATTCAGAAAAGTAGCTCACCCAATATATATATAATGAAAGCAAGCATAAAGTGTAGCCTTGTGACACAGTACTTCTTCTTCTTCTGCATTCGTGGACTGCAGCTCCCACATTCACTCGTATATACGCGAGTGGGCTTTTACGTGTATGTCCGTTTTTAACCCGCCATGTAGGCAGCCATACTCCGCTTTCGGGGATGTGCATGCTGGGTATGTTCTTGTTTCTATAACCCACCGAACGCTCACATGGATTACAGGATCTTTAATATGCGTATTTGATCTTCTGCTTGCATATACACATGAAGGGGGTTCAGGCACTGGCAGGTCTGCACATATATTGACCTGGGAGATCGTAAAAATCTCCACCCTTTACCCACCAGGTGCCATCATCGTGATTCTAACCCGGGGCCCTTAGATCGAAAGTCCAACGCTTTAACCATTAGGCTATTGCACTCGTCGTGACACAGTACAAACCGAAACAGACCTTCATTTGGAATCGTCATTCTCCTCCCCATTTATCATCCAGTACAGAAACTGTGTACATTATTCTCATTTGTATTCACAAAAGATTGATAAAGAAGATGTGTTTTGATCAATCCTACCCCAACATTCTGTTAGTGGAAAGACGTTTGAGACACTGAGGTAAAGTCACGGCCTGGTGCTGAAGAGATAACATTCCTGTGTGCAGCCACAGATGTGGTCATCCAGAGGCTGACCTTTGTGAGGATTGTGAACACCATACTTCAGACACTGACCTTCAACTTCACTGTGGTGGGTGGCCCTACATTGGTGGATGGTCCCCTGGGGGGTCTGGCACTCCTCTTGAACGGTGTGGATCAGTTCGTGGACCTGACCCAGCCACCCTCCAGTGGCTGTCTGTGGGACCTGGACAAGTGCACACTGGGTCTCACTGTGTCCTTCAAGCTCAAAGTCACTGAGGTGAGGAATGGGAACTGTGCCAGTGTTTTCAATGATGTGTATACTTAAAAGAACAGTGTTGTCACAGAATCAAAGTGAGTTTCAGTTTCAGTGAAATGCCAATGCTGAATACTTAGCAAATTGATATTTAAAAATCATCCTTTGGACTGTTTCCAGTACAGCTGTCTTATCATGATTTATGTGAGTGTTCAGTAATTACACTTGATACTATCTCAGTAGGTGCTATTGGTTCTATAGCATTTGGTTTTATTTCAGCTGCGTGAAGGTGCAGTGATATTCACCAATGGAGGCGACCTTCCGTCATCCTATGGTGTGGCCATGTGGTACAGAGGTGGGAAAGTGTACCTGAGAGTGAGCACCTCCACCAAAGAATGGACCATCTTTACCAAGGACTTCCAGCTCAACATCTTTGTCAGCATCAAGTTCTCTTGGAGCTCCCAGACAGGGCTTGTTCTCTTCTTCAATGACAAACTTGTGGCCTCAACACGTACCTTCATCAGACGTACACGTGTGGTCACCAGGACAGACACGTTCTTGGTGGGCACAACAGTTGACAAGAAACGCTTCACACCTATGCAGATCGAGGGATTTGAGGTGGCTTACTGCCCTGTCGATACTCTGGAGCAACTTGAAATTGCTGTTGGTAAGTTTTCTCTTCTTTTTTTTTTTTTTTTTCGATGATTAGATCTCAGATTGATCATCTGATTTAATCAACTGCACTGCAGTATCTTCTTTGTCAGTTGTGTATTCATATGCCATTACATTGAATTCACATGCCTGTCAGTAAAGTTAAAGATGAAAACATACTGTAATTCATGTACTTGGCATATTATATCTTAATGGACACGGCATTTTCTGTGACACAGTTGCACCTGACTTTGAGGAGTCCCCTGACCTGAGCGTGGAAGGAGACAGCAACATAACTCTGCAGTGTTCCTTTGACATGCTGGAAGATGTTCAGCTGCAGTACAAGGTGTTGTGGTACCACAATGACAAGGTCATCAGGGAGGAAACACTTGCGCCTAATGTCTCCATCAGTTCTCTTCATGAAGACCAGTTGCCTTCAGTGTCTTACAATGACACAGTATGTACCTCCGTGTATTTTGAAATTTGCCTTTGGTCTTGTTTCTGTTAACATTGCCCAGTTATAAGCCAGTAGGTTTCCTGTAAATGTAAAAAAACTGGGTTGGCAGTGGTAATGGCACAAGCCAGTTTTAAGGTATGAATTCAGACCTTTAACAAACAATGATTATATATTTTATTTCACAATACTAATTCTCTATTGCACTGAAATATTGCAGTAGACAAAAACAGATTGTTAAGGATGAGAATGACGAGTATCTGATGTACGCAGTTTAAAAGAAATCAACAATGTATAGGACAGAAGAAATGTGCATTTTTTTTTTTAATTTGGATAAAGGATTACTTTCATTTCATGTGCAGATTTCTTGTGGAGTGTCCGCCTGCTACCAGAGTGACTGTGCACAGACTGCAGGAGCTGTTAGACGCAGCAGTGTCCTCATCATTCAACTCATTGTGAGTGTCATCCTTCATGTATGAGGACAGAAACAGTCATCTTTATTTGTCTGTCCACTGATTTGGATGCCTAGTTGATATGAAGGGTGCCCCAGCTTGGGGGTTGGGGGGGGAGGGATGTTGAAATCATCAAACATTATTATGTTGCCATTTATGTAATGCCTGTCTTGAAGTTGATTTGAATTATCATGCGATGTGATTACTGCAAAACTAGATAAACATAATTATATACTGGGGTGTCCATCTAATGAACAGGAAAAAGAGAATATTCATAGTCATAAGATGTGAAATATTGACACAGTTGACAGGACAAATGCTTTTCCTTTGTTATATTACATTTTCAAACAAAATGTATCGTAAGAAGCATAGAGGTTTGTTCCTGATTTTCACAACCTTGAAGAAAAAAGAACAACAGGTTTTACTCCATAAATACATATTTTTCTATTTGTATTTCTTTTTATCACAACAGATTTTTCTGAGTGAAATTCGGGCTGCTCTCCCCAGGGAGAGCGCGTCGCTACACTACAGTGCCACCCATTTTTTTTGTATTTTTTCCTGCATGCAGTTTTATTTGTTTTTCTTATCGATGTGGATTTTTCTACAGAATTTTGCCAGGAACAACCCTTTTGTTGCCGTGGGTTCTTTTACGTGCGCTAAGTGCAGAACACGGGACCTTGGTTTATCATCTCATCCAAATGACTAGCGTCCAGACCACCACTCAAGGTCTAGTGGACGGGGAGAAAATATCGGCAGCTGAACCATGATTCGAACCAGCGCGCTCAGATTCTCTCGCTTCCTAGGCGGACGCGTTACCTCTAGGCCATCACTCAGATTGTGATTATTTATGCTAAGTGGACTGTGATTGTTATGACTTTGTTCTGGAAACTTGAAAAGTTTTTATGCATAGTGAATAATGGAGAGAGAAAAAAAAAATCAGAAAAAAACAATAAGATGTGTCACATGTTTTATTCACCTTTGATGCACCGTCGCACATACTAGTTTCCTTGTGTATATTCATGACAGGTGAGAGAGGAGAGACTTGTCCTGACAGAGGGCAAAGACATTCAACACCTGACCATCCTGTCCACCCTGCCCCCTCGTCTGCTGTGCAACTCTGGCACTTGTCACTGGACCATCACCACTGTCTTCCTGACCCCAGACAAAGATATTCGCTGCGCAGATGATCGAGAAGTCGCACAGGCTCTCATAGGCTGGACAGGAGACAAGGATCAAACTGCTTTCTGTGGTTCTCAGCTGACTGACCAGAACTGGAAAATGGGAGTGAAGGTGGCAGTCCGTGCTGCACTGGATGGCTTGAAAGACAGAACTCAGCGGCGTATGTTACAGGTGTCTGCCCAGTGGATGATTGAGAGCGTGGTTTCCACCAGTCTCTCAATTCAAGTGATTCCGGTAAGTGTTTTAGTTTCCTCTCCTGTGTTGTGTCATTGTTCAGTGTAGTTGCTTGTTAGGAAATTATATGTCAAGAGGGGGCTGAGAAACATAAAAATGGAAAACTTGCCACATGATCAGTTCTGGAAACTGCATATTTTGTTTTCTGTGTGACCCGCTATGCTGTTGTGAAGATTTGCATAATTTATTTTTCAAAAATTATGTTCCTTTGTATATATTTCAAAAACTTCTTCAGCTATAAAGCTTTTGGAGATTTAGTGATATGCTTTTCCTTTCTCGAATGTATGGTGGGAATAGATATGACTTTGCCTTGCCATGATTGTAAGAAATAACATCATACGTAACATTGCTTCCTTGTGTCATGTGGAAAGAATGATGGTTCCTCAAAATAATGCCTTTATTCAAACTGAATGAGATGTTCAATTCTACATCCTGCTAAGATTATGCTCAGATATTCCAGGTGTTCCAAGTAGAAAGGTTGGATATGATGATTGATGATTTCAAAATATATATAATACTTTATAACAGCAGAATGAGAGCTGTATTATCAATGGTTTCTCCATTGCAATGGGAAATCATTTACAGCTTAGCCTTTTGTGGAGGACAATGACTCGCAAACAAGGAGGCAAAACTGCACTGGCTTTTAGTGCTGCATCCTTGATCTTACTCTTAGCCACGAGAGCAAAACACTATAATCAAATTCTAGCGCAGATAGTTCTGGACAGCAGTGCCTTCTGTGCAGTTCTGATGGTCATAGTCGGACATGACTATCATACAGTTATACTTTATGCATATCAAGCATTATTGACATTGCAGCTGTTATATTCCACAGCAGGTAGATAATTGTAAATAGCTTGAAACTTTATGTTTGCTTAACAGTGATTGTATGAAGACAAAAGGAAGGGAGAAGAGTGAGAAACCGAATGGATAAAATGTGTCCACAGATCTCTTTCTCTCTTTTTTGTTTTGATAACCTAATTTGAAGCAATAAAGAGAGTCAATGAAACTACTAAACCGATCATCATCCTACAGGTGGAGATTAAGGACAACGATGAAACATCAGAATGCTCTGTGTATGGCGATCCACATCTGAAGACATTTGACAACCGGTTAGTTCTGAGTATCATTCCATCCACGTTCATGCTGTGTGTGTGTGTGTGTGTGTGTGTAAATATATGTGTTTGTGCTCATGTGCATTCGTGTAATGATGTATTGAGAATCTGACGGAGCAAGATGAGGAGTAGTAAGATGACAAAGGTATTTTCTTCCCTGGATTTTTGTATTTTGGTGCTGTTTTCATTCTTGTATCTTACAAAGGTTTGAAAGATGTTTAATTTTACACGTTAATTGCACATATGTATTAATCATTTTGATTGACTGGTCAGTGTTGAATTATCATTGTCTAGGCTGACTGGTTAGAACTGATCATTGATAGCTTGGAATGATTGTCCTGGGTGTACCAGCTTGTGGTTTGTCTACCATCGGCTTAATGATGTTGGGCAAAATCGTATTAATCAATGAGAAAGAAGTGATTAAACACAAAATGAATAAATAAATGACGTTTGAGAACTGGTTATGAAAAAGCACTCTCAGTCTGTAACTGAATACTGGAAAATTAAAAATGCAGTTGACAGATAATGGCACCTTTTAAAAGTTACTTGTGTGTTAGAAGTAAACTGATTTGGTATGTCTTTTCATCACAAATCCTAAATAAAATTTGTCTTACCAAATGCAGGATGTGAACAGATTTTCCACTGTACCTTCACCCCCAACTGTTTTCAATTTCAGCAAGTACAACAACTTCTTGGAAGGAGAGTTCATCATGTACAGACACAAAACTGAACCATATGAGGTAAGAAGTGTGTTTTTCTGATGTGTACCTTATATTTGTAACTTCTATCATGTAAAATGCAGTCACTGAAACAGTTGAAAACTGAAAAATAAAGCAACATGTAAATGGATAGATAAACAGACAAATAAGCAGTTCGTCAACCAACATATAGATAGGCAGGCAGACAGATAGGCATACATTCACTTTGTCCCTTTCTCTCACTCAGACAGAAAATTAATATTTAAAAAAGTGTTATATGTATTTCTTTTTTTTGTCTGTCTGCCTGCTCTCTCTTATAATAAAATATATGAATGAATATTGACAGCCCAAATTTTATGCAGATAAATCTGTTATGACTGAAGTCCAATACAATGCAATGCAATGTTATTTCAGGTGCGAACGTTCTTCCGGCGTTGCAATGAGTTCGTCAAGTCTGCTTCATGTGTGTGTGCGGTGGCTGTGAGGTCCAAAGATGATGTGATTGTTTTCGACAAATGCGGTGCAGGGCGAGGTCAAACCAAAGAAAATCGTCCTATTACAATCAGCATGTATGTCAATGGAGAACTGACATCAGGAACCAGTGTGATCAGACTGCGTGGTGGCAAGAAATTCAGGGTATGTGAACGGTTTTGTTTAACCTCCTATTTGTTTTGTTCTTGTTTGGTTTTTTTCTTCTTCTTCTTTTTTTTTAATTTTTTTTTTTTACTTCATATGTATAAACAAAGTGAATTTATAGGGTTGGCCTGATTCATTAGTCCGTGTGTGTGTGTGTGTGTGTGTGTGTGTGTGTGACTCAACAGAATAAGATGACAGAGAACTATCTATATACAGATGAAATATCAAACTCACTTATTTAACTAATTCAGCTCAACTCCCTGAGCACTGCTTGAGCACAGAGTGGCCATATTTCCTGCCATCGCTTGAGAGACACTCAGGTATGAAATCTTCATTGGTGGAAGCAGGTGTTTTCACCTTTCACCTATGCACCAACAAGTAGGAAAGAGCCACAACTTTTGATATAGACTACTGCAATTTCACTGGCAGGATCAGAGTTCAGTTCAAGCAGTTTTAAGCCTCATTTCTTCTTTTTCTCCTCCAGATAATTTCATAGTTTTGATGGTCTTGATAAGAAAGTGATGAATCACTAGACAGCAAGTATTAAATAAAGTATTCTATAACAGTCACTTGGATTCCCTGAAAGTACAATGTTTCAAAACAGTGATTTATAAAATGTATGATTGTTTAGTTTTTAAATCATCCACAAAAATAACGCTGCAGCAGAGCTAGCACTACTCTGGTGGGGAAGGTTGCACAGGCTGCAGTCTTTGCAGTGCCAGAAAAGGCAAAGTATACTGTGTAATTCTACTTCCATATATTTGCTTTTGTGCTTGGTTTAGTACAAATCACTGGAAGGCTTTGCCTGCCATGTTTTCCTTTTGCAAAGAGAGAGACAAAAGAAAGGAGGAAGGCAGCAAGGGCAGTCTAGCCTTCAAATAGTTTACATTGTTAAAGATATAAATATTAATTCCTGCTGGAGGTTTGTTGACTGTATACAGTTCAGCATAAAAAAGAAAACCCAGCCAAAAGACAACAAATTTAAACAAAATACTTGATGTATTATTACAAGGTTCTTCTGCCAACTGGAGGATACGTTACCGTCGAGACAACCCGAATGGTGAGAGGAAAATACCTCAATGTCTACATGCGAAGCTCACCTAAAGATCGTGAATCCACTGAAGGATTGTGTGGTTCTCTGGATGGAAAGAAGAACAATGACATCAACATGGAGCTGGATAAATTTAACGCTTATTGGAGGTACGTGATTCTGCTTCACTTTATCAATGTTCCTTGTCAGTTTTTTCACCCATAGTATGAAAGAAACTGATTGTGTGTGTGTGTGCGTGTGCGCGCGTGCAGAGGGATTAATGCCAAGGATGTATAGGTCTGGGGGTTGTTGTCCTTCTGTTTTTTTCTTCACTTTGTTTGGGGATTGCACTTTTTATGTCTTGTTTTCCTCCTCATTTTTAACAAGGCAGTTTAGAACAAGCAAACAGAAAATGAAAACACTGAGTCTTTCTTTTCTTTTCTCGTTTTTTTTTTTTTTGTCAGTGGTAAACTTTCATTTACTGTTTAGACCAGCAGTTCTGCAAACACAAGTATCTGTGAGGGAACCAAGGATATTGAAAAAGGAAAAGTCACCAGTTAACTGACCAGTGATCACAGCCTCATTATGTGTGACACAGAGTTGCTGAGGAGGACTCCATCTACACTGGCTACTGCCCTGATGCTGGTGATGCTGCAGTCAACACAGAGGAGGGACCAACGTGGTGCGTCTGTACTGAGAATGGACAGCTCTGTGGTGCTGATGCACCCTCTGAAACCTGTGCTTCTGCACCCCGCAAGAAACGGTCCAGATCTCAAGGTAGCTGTTGGCTCAGAGCTTAATTTTATGCACACACACACACACACACACACACACACACACATATATATATATATATATAATCTTTCATCTCTCCACTTGGTGCTCATGTTCACTGGTAGGTTTGATGTGTTGTACAAGTAAGATGGTTTCCCTGTTTTTTGGTATTTGCTTCCTGTAGCTAATCAAATATGATGGATGTTCTTGTGGAAATCATCCTCTGTTTGTATATTATTCACACCTTTTTGATGAGTTACACCCAGATATTATTCATTCCAAGCTCTACTCTCTGGCAGAAAATACTGCTGTGTGAAATGTAGTTCTGGTGTCATTGTATGCTGAGATGAGCATGGACAAGTTATAAAACAAAAACAAACTTCTTTGTTCATTCCTTGCCTAATAAAGAATTCATATTTAAATGACAGGCAAGGACATTACAGCCGACCTTCTGCAGACATCTACACAGCGTCCACCTCAGCGATGCTTAACACGCCAACCACCCACCATCGTCTTTGAGTTTGACATCACCTACGTATTTGTGGTCCGTTTCTGTCCTCTATTCTCTAATTGTACTGTCCACACAATGATTTCTTCTTCTTTTTTTTTCAGTTCAGTCTCTGTGTGTGTGTGTGTGTGTGTGTGTGCTAGAAGATTTTCATGGCTGAATAGAATGATATTTAGCAATCAAATCCACCATTTCTAACTTCAGCTGACATATTCTGCCACTGGAGATGGAAGTACTCTTGTCTGGGGTCTGAAAATGAAACCAACAACTGAGATCAATGTTTGAAATTATGAATAAAATCAGTTGCATCATGTTATTGCTTTTGGGTTGTTGTTTTTTCACAGTCAATATTCACAAAGAAAAGGTTGTAATGATACAGGCAAATACCATTCAGCCAAACAAATAATGTTTTTTTTTTAAAGACTGGTGCTAATATTTTGCAAACTAGCCCTTCCAAAGAGAACACAAAGACCACACCAGTCTGCGGGATAAATAAAATGATAAAATTGCATATCTCGTTTTCTGTATTAGTACTCTTCAGTCATACTTTATTTTTTATGACAGTTCCCTATTTTTAAAGACTAAATGTTTTCGTTCTTGGTTAGCTGATGTTTATGTGTATAAGTCTATTGTATTAGTATATGTACTTTTTCTGGATTGTTTCTTGTTTGTTTTGCTGAACAATCATTGTTATTTTTCTGCTTTATATGAAGCCAGAAAAGTTCAGTTTTCTTTGATACATTTCAGAACTTGTAACACCTTTTTCTTTCCATTAATAATGTTGAATAGAAAATTCAACTCATCTTGGTCTGTCTTAGATCCCGGATTGGCCAACCAACAACTTGACACAAGAAGTAGCAGTGACCTCCTGCCGCACAAAGATTGAAGCCCAGCTTGCTTTGGGAATGTGTGGTAAACTTGTGTCTGCCCAGCTCACTTCAGCCATTGACATATGTGTGGAGGATGTTCAGGTGATTTATATTTGTGTGTGTGTTTGTGTGAGAGATAGAGAGATCTGTGTAGAAGATATTCAGCGAATTCTTTATCAAATGCCCATATGTGTTTGTAAGTGTGTGAGTGTGTGTGCTTGTGTGTGTGTGTGTTTGTACTTACAAAGATAATAATAATATATATATATGTGTGTGTGTGTGTGTGTGAATAAGAAAAAAGGGACAAACAATATGAACAGGAATGGTTCCTTTTTTTCCCCCTCTTATCATTCATGAATAGATCTGTACCAGTCTGAATCACACAGCCAATACAATAGATTGTTGTAAAATGCTTACATTTGAATTTGTATAGATATGAATGTAGATCATGTATAATAGTGCATGAAGTCAATATCTGACAGAGGTTCATTATCATATTTTTTGTTATTTTTATTGTTGTAATTATTGAAGCTGTCAAATGAAGCTTGCTCTCTGATCACGATTCCAGATCACAGGCGTGCTGGACTGGGCTGAGTCTGCCATCAACAACTTGCTTCAAGACTGCAGTACCAACGTGGAGTTCAACATGGACGTTTGGGATACAGTGAGTGTGAACGGCACCACTGTGGTACAGCCCCCTCTCCAAGTACTGGACAGCCTCTTGTGCAACAACAACTGCAGCAACCATGGACAGTGTGAAGCTGGTAAGAAAGGGGGGAAATAAAATGGCGTCTGGTTTGTTTGTGAAATAACATATTCGGAAAAAGAGGGCGCTAGTCAGGGATACACAGGGGAGGTAACCTACTTCGGGAGGTTAACAGCCGTAGCTACTTTCGTTTTCTCCGCACAGGCGGGTAGTAGTTTGCACAGGACAGGAATCAGACCCCTGCCGGAGTCTGCACTAGTGGGTCACATAAGTATGTTACTTAAACGTAATTTTAGTAAGAAAATTTCCTATTCTACAATCTTTAAGGCAATACGTTTTTTTTCCTCAACTTTAACCCATTTGCCATATAATGCAGTACGCCTAATGCATGGTTAAATCTATCAAAATGCAGTTAGGATTCAGAATCATGTCCATCTATGATCCTGGAAGTGTGATAATGAAACCAAAGGATACCTCCCCATTTAACAACTTAAAACAGCTCACAAACAGTTCTCTAGGGGGCAGCATGGACAGGACAGATTTGAGAACGTGGAGATTAACAGAGCAAACAAGAAAGTAAATGCTGCAGCATGTCAAGAGAGTTCTGATGATGATGGCATCTGGGTCTCATCACTTCAGCATGGCTGCTGTAATGACAATAATCAAGTCATCAATGCTCAACTCATTGTCAATTTGAATTATAATTTCTTTGCTATTTGGAAGATGTGCCTTAGAATCGGAAATGCCCTGTAATCAGTAAAGTACAGTACTGCTACAGTAGTGAGTAAAGCCTGCTTCTTTGTACTGGATTCAGCTGTGCAGATATGTATGTGCATAAAACTTCATGACATAAGGCACTTTATTTCATTTACAATTCAGTGGGGGGGGGATATATATATATATATATATATATATATATATATATAAAACACTTTTTTTCTCATTTTTTGCGTTTACATTTTTCACATGAATACAGAAGACAATTATGTAACAAGTAAATATGCATCATGAATATATCAACTGTGTATTCAACATTTTATGTATTAACGTAGCAGAACACTATTATGTCCTTAGTAGATCTATATATAAGAGGGCAAATTTAATGGGCAAATGTAGCAGTAACATGTTTGTTTGTGTATGTGTGTGTGTGTGAACACATTATACATATGCATGTTTGGACCTAATACAAATAGCTATAAAGTACATGTGTTGCACCTTTACAGGTGAATGCCGTTGTGAGAAGGATTTCTCTGGAGATGACTGCAGCATAGATTTGACTGTGGCTCCTACGGTCTTTGAGTCTCCCCGCCCTCTGTGCAACAGTCGGGAGTTCCCTTGCCTGCAAGTCACCATCTATGGCTCTGGTTTTACTGCCTCACCTGATCTCGTCTGTTACCTACAAGTATTGAAGGTAGGTTAAATGAGATTGACATGTTATATGCGGGCTCAAAATTCCTTGGAAATTTTCTTTTGATTTTGAGGATCAGTAAAGCATGACTTGTGTTGGTCCTCAAGTATTGTTAGGTACCATGTACTTGCAAAGCTTGTAAAGATGATGAGATTGATACATTTTTTTGGAATGATTTTCATTGAAGCGTCACTGTTTTGGCAAGCCAGTGGAATGGGTTTGTGTTCTGTCCTTGTAAACAGATTGATCAGTTTCAGATTAATGCACCAGTGGGTATTAGAGCTTGTGTTTAAAAGAAGCAAAGCAGTACCCCTTCACTTCAGAATTTTGAGATATATTCACCTACAACCTGACTACACATTATTTACAGAATATCATCTGTTTTAAACAAATCAGTTCAGAAGACTAAGAGTATGTAATGCAATATAGTTTTGAACAGTAGAATACAAAATGTTTCTTTACTTCATTTTTTGTTGTTTTTTTATAGAATACAATGAAAATGATTAGAGAAAAGATCTTGCCAGTCATATATTCATGAATGCCAACAAGAAACTAAATGAATGTGCTCACGCGTTGTGTTGTTTTTTAAATGTGAAACAGGACACGGGCAATGGCTTTGCTGCAACACAAGAACCACTGAAGGAGGTGAACGCCACTTTCATCAGTGACCAGGAGGTGGTTTGTGCCCTGGATGCTGTAGGTTTCTACAACATTAGCATCAGCAGTGTCCGCAGAACTGATGTCATGAGTACAGCCATCACCTTCATTGCTTTTGATTCCTCCTGCTACACATGCTCAATGAGTGGCTGCACCACCAACGTAAGTTCTGCTGTTTGCATCATTTGTGTGTGTAGAAAAGTTTAGTAGCTTTCAGAAGAAAGAAAAGAGTAGTACAATACAGAGACAAATATTACACATGCAGTCAAGTGTCCTGTTAGTACACATATATGAGGGGGTGGCATTAAATGCTACCCAACTAGGTGCTCTGCTCATTTCTATAGGCTGGATGATTTTTGTCTACATGTGTGAATGATGGTGTGCACATTGTGCCTGTGTAGTGAGTTTATGTATACTCCCCATGCATGCACTTAAATGTAATGTTGTTCTGCAGTATGTTTACAGCTTATTAATTTAGACATCATGTTACTTGCTGTACTGATCAATCTCTGTCATCAAAATGGTTCCAGGGAGGGCAGATTAAGTATCACCACCTTGTTACATGTACAGCAGAAGTACAATATTGTTAGAATTCCATGGAGCTGTTTTATCTCCACCATGTTACATGCTGCTACTCCAGACACTGTATAATCATTACCCATGTGTGAAACCATGCAAATACACAACCTTTTGGTACATGTACTTGGGGCATTTAATTGGTAAAGATCATGGGAAAGGATTGTCTTGTGTGAATGCATTGGTTCACAAATTTGGATGGTCTTTTGCATCAGAGCTCCAGAAAAAGAAATTCTATCTACCTGTACATCTGCTTTTCTTGCCTGTTCTCCAAATGTCTTCAATATTTAGCTCTGAATAACACATACAGTATCATGGAAGAGATTAACGTGTTCACCAATTATTGGTATTGCAGGCAGGGGTGTGTCTGATTGACGGAGCATGCTATGCTGATGGCTTTGTCAACCCTGATAATGCTGGTCAGCGTTGCAGCAATGGGTCTACACAGTGGACTGACATTGAGCGTGAGTATTTCAGTGGTTCAGATCTTCTTTGTTACATTCAGGTTTGATGTCAACACCCACCTCAGGTGATATGGCTGACAGGGATAATCTTCTCATGAAACTTGAGGAAGGGAAAATATCTGACACGATATTGACACCACTAGAACCACAGCACATCAAGATGAGCAGCAAAAAATACGCTTTTTATAGGAAGTATCTGTTATTCAAGCTCTCAACATTTTGACTGTGAACTCAGAGCTCAGCTGACTGAGCCAGCCAGGCACCTGAAACATATTGTCTTTCGTTTACAAGATTTCTCTTTCTCTGTCTCTTTCTCTGTTCATGAAGACAAAAATAGTATTTTTTACAACACATTTTTGTTCTTTTCCTTTTTTGTTTAGGAGTGGAAGTGGTATCTACAACCTACATCTTCATAGAAATTGTGACCAACATCCTGGTGACAAGCAGTGGCAACATCACACTGGTTGGCGAGCCAGTGCTGGTGGATGGCTCTGCAGCCAAGGCAGTGGAGCTGAACGGGGTGGACCAGTTCCTGGACCTCACATCCAACACAGACAGTTGTGTTTTTGCCCCGGCTGCCTGCCGCCTGGGTCTCTCCGCTGCCTTCTCCCTCAAAGTCTTGGAGCTGAAAGAAGACATGTACATTTTCACTAATGGTGGGGACTCGGTGAAAGGTCAAGGAGTGGCGATGTATTACCGTCGTGGTTTCTTCTTCCTCACTGTCAGCACAAAGGACAGAGAGTGGACGGTGTCTGTGTCCAGATCAGTGCTGAAGATTGAAGTGTTTGTCTCTGTTGAGTTCTCCTGGAGTCTGCAGTCTGGGCTGGAGTTGCTGCTGAATGGAAAGGTTGTGGCACAAACCAGCACATACATTCAGCGCACCACTGTCTCTGTCAGTGCTTTCACCTCTTTCTATGTTGGTCGTTCTGAAGGTCTTAATCAGACAGTGTTTTCCAGAATCATCATAGAGGGATGGACACTTACTCTGAGCACAAAGCAGATCCGGGAAGTTGTGGCTCCTGAGGAGACCACAACTGTTCCCACCACCACAGTCGAGAGCACCACAGAGTCCCCCACACAGAATGTCACTGACACTATGACAACACAGAACGTCACTGATGCCGTGACAACGCAGAACGTCACTGACGCTGTGACAACGCAGAACATCACTGATGCTGTGACAACGCAGAACGTCACTGATGTTGGCACAACGCAGAACGTCACTGATGTTGTGACAGAGCCCACAACGCAGAACGTCACTGATGCTGTGACAACGCAGAATGTCACTGATGTTGTGACAACACAGAACGTCACTGATGTCGTGACAGAGCCCACAACGCAGAACGTCACTGACGCTGTGACAACACAGAACGTCACTGATGTTGGCACAACACAGAACGTCACTGATGTCGTGACAGAGCCCACAACGCAAAACGTCACTGATGCTGTCACAACGCAGAATGTCACTGATGTCGTGACAACACAGAACGTTACTGATGTCGTGACAACACAGAACGTCACTGATGCCGGCACAACGCAGAACGTCACTGATGTTGTGACAGAGCCCACAACGCAAAACGTCACTGACGCTGCCACAACGCAGAATGTCACTGATGTCGTGACAACGCAGAACGTCACTGAAGGTCAGCCTTTAATTAGTACAAGCTATCCTTTCTTTCTCTGTACAGCAAGTTCATATCTCCCAGCATGTTTTTTATGTTCAGTAGAGAAAAGAGCCAGATGACATAATCCCTTTTTTTTTTTCAGTATACCGTCAGTAAACCATGTGAAAAGAGCCAGTTGACTATGAGGTTCGAGCACAGTATGTTATTACAGTGATAATTTCTTTCGATGCAGAATTTTATTCATTATAATTCAGTCTAATTGATTCGCAGATTTTGTTGCATGATAGTCGAATTATTGTGATGTGTGATGAAATGAATAGAAGAAACATACTCTGAAGTTGAAAGTGAAGTTCAGAATGCTTATTGCATGAAGGTGACTTCAGAATGGTTATTGCTTGAAGATAATCATTACATCTGTTTTGTTTCTCATAAGATAAAAAAGAAAAAAAAAAGACTTTTATTCGTGCTGCAAAACTTTCACATTTATCAGAAAAACAAGTATGAACATAGTTTACTTATTTATACATTATAGAGCTGCAGTCAGTTTCTTCTTTCTGTAGAATATGCAATTGCATGCTTCTTGTTTTTTCATAGGTAAAACACCAGTAGTCTTGATTTAGATTAGAGTTTTGAAATTGAAAGTCTTGGGCTGCTGTCTAAAATTTTAGCAATCATTTTCATTGGAAAAGATGAGCATGAACAGCTATTCCATGCGGGCTATGCTTGCGCTTATCTCTTGAGTTTTTGTGCAATGCAATGACTTTTTATGCAAACCCCATTGACTTTTATATGCCATGTATTTTCATTGTTGATGTTTTTTGGTGCTATTCTTTGGCCATTTCCAAATACTCATGATATTAATTGTTGAATGTGTGCCTTTAACCACTAACTTGACAGAAGTGCATTGATGCAGAGCTCATTACGTGTAACTTGTCATTGATCTGGTGACTTCATTTTAGGGCTTAAGATTAAAGAATGTTTTGCAGTGCATTAACTCTTCATTGATGCCAGTTGGAGAGTCTAATTCTTTAACAGTTCTCTGCTGTTTCACATTAAACTGACTGATAGATTGGCCTTATTGAATGATATATGAATCTGCTTCCTTTCACGGTGAAACTGTGCCCATAGTGGTTACCGGTAACTGTTTTTACCTTTATTTTTGTCTTGTTTTTACATACACATCTAAATACTCAAAATTTGTGCAAAAACCCAGAGTTGTCTTTGTATCCATTGAAAACTTAAATATCACACTCAGACAGATGTAACATTTGTGATGAATAAACACAAAATGTTCAAATAAATATTTATCATTTTTGGCCAAGTGTAATGTATATAATTTTCATGAAAGAGTACAAACTTTAGAAAGATCAACCCAGTAGGATGTAAATCATTGTGATTTATTCATAAAAATTCAGGTGGACACAGATTGTTAAACCCTTGTATTGATTGAAGTGATATATATATATATAGCATAATTAGCATAAGACCGAGTCAAAATGAGTTTTAAACCAGATTTCAGGGAGAAGGGGGAGGGGATATATTTTCAAGTAGTAGATGCTTGGCTTGAACTTGGTCTTATGCTAATTATGTCCTTTTCTGTGGCATACATTTTGAATGGAGACCATACATAAATTTTCACCTGTTTTAGAGAAGCTGATAACATATCATGACACGTGAATGTTTGGCAGCTGGATTTATTGACAGTGCAGCCAGAAACCATACTAACAGTAGTATGAACTCTGCAGCAGCTGTTTGTCACAATAGTAGCAGGCCAGTAGAATTTAACAACTATTGATAATGGTGATATTAAAGATGATAGTAAATCATGGGTTAAATCACAAGTCATTCCAATTTTCATTACCTTTGTTTATTCTAAACGCCAGCATGATCAAAGTGATAACCTGATTCAAAATTACACTGCAGTTTTTACCTCATTTTGAATTGCAGTGACAATATACTGACAAACTAATACTGCAAATCTTAACCCTAACTTAAACCTAATCTTAACCTTCCATACCGATGCTAACTCTGACATAATACTAAACCACAATCAGAAGCAAACTGATTATCTGTGTTTGGAAATGAAGATTTATAATGATTCCAATCAGTTTTGAATATAGACAAGTTTTTGTCTAACCTAGAATTATGATTCTCAGTCATATACTTTAAGCTGCTTTTGAAAAGCAAAGATGTTACTTGTTAGGTATACGTTAGTCCATTAGGCATGCTTGCATTTAGAAATGTATGATTCAGTACAAAGTAGGATGAAATTGAAAATACATCAGTTTTGATATGTTTTTCTACAACAACAACAACAACAACAAAAAAAAAAGGTAATTTTAGGAGTTAAGATTAGAAGGAATTTCATATTTTACATTGAATATATGATAAATAAAAAAAAATATATAAAAAAAATTCCAGAAACCTCTTACATGTTTACAGTAAAGAGGCAAAATGCAGGGGAAAAAGTGCTCTATTGAATCACTTTCATTGTTACATAGAGTGCAGAACTGTACTTATTCCAGCCATCACACTCAAAACAACATTTGTGACAACAATTCTATGCATGATTCTAATTTGAAAATGTAAAGTCTAGTATATGTATATATTGCTTTGCTAAAAAAAAAACACTGTATATATTTTTAATCATTGTGATTGAAATTAATGAATCAGACAGGCAAGTTATTCATAGTTTTCATTTCATGAGCAATGTATGGGTGGTGTTCATTTTGTGAACTGATATCTGTATACATACTTTAATGACATTTTGTTTTAACCCATGCTACTTCAAAACTACAGCTGCGTCAGTCTCCACATCCAGCGCAACAGTTACCACAGGAGCTACTGCCAGTTCTTCAGTCTCGACAACAGAAACACAAACAACATCCAACATGACAGTAGAATCCTCAACAACAGAATCACAGGCATCAACGACAGAGTCACAGGAAACTACAACAGAATCAGGACAGTCAACGTCCAACGTAACAATGCAATCCTCAACAACAGAATCACAAGCATCAACAACAGGATCTCAGGCATCAACAACAGAATCACAAACATCATCAACAGAATCACAAGCATCAACAACAGAATCACAAGCATCAACAACAGGATCTCAGGCATCAACAACAGAATCACAAACATCATCAACAGAATCACAAACATCAACAACAGAATCAACAACAGGGTCACAGGTATCAACAACAGAATCACAAGCATCAACAACAGAATCACAGGCATCAACAACAGTATCACTAGCATCAACAACAGGATCGCAGGTTACAACAACAGAATCACAAGCAACAACAACAGAATCACAGGCATCAACAACAGAATCACAGGCATCAACAACAGAATCACAAGCATCAACAACAGGGTCACAGGCATCAACAACAGAATCACAGGCATCAACAACAGGGTCACAGGCATCAACAACAGAATCACAAGCAACAACAACAGAATCACAGGCATCAACAACAGAATCACAGGCATCAACAACAGTGTCACAGGCAACAACAACAGGGTCACAGGCATCAACAACAGGGTCACAGGCATCAACAACAGAATCACAGGCATCAACAACAGAATCACAGGCAACAACAACAGTGTCACAGGCAACCACAACAGAATCACAGGCAACAACAACAGGGTCACAGGCATCAACAACAGAATCACAGGCAACAACAACAGTGTCACAGGCAACCACAACAGAATCACAGGCAACAACAACAGTGTCACAGGCAACAACAACAGAATCACAGGCAACAACAACAGGGTCACAGGCATCAACAACAGAATCACAGGCATCAACAACAGAATCACAAGCAACAACAGAATCACAGGCAACAACAACAGTGTCACAAGCAACCACAACAGAATCACAAGCAACCACAACAGAATCACAGGCAACAACAACAGAATCACAAGCAACCACAACAGAATCACAGGCAACAACAACAGAATCACAAGCAACCACAACAGAATCACAAGCAACCACAACAGAATCACAGGCAACAACAACAGTGTCACAAGCAACCACAACAGAATCACAAGCAACCACAACAGAATCACAAGCAACAACAACAACAGAATCACAAGCATCAACAACAGAATCACAGACAACAACAGGACCACAGACATCACAAATCACCAGCCAGACGACTGAGAAAGCATCGACTTCAGCTCAGACAACAGGAAGATCAACATCTGGTTAGTGATGTCTGTTAATTCTGAAACAGTTCTGTCCTCTTTCAGCAGATACTTGTATTTACTGTTAAGGACTGTGGAACACCTTAGATAAGTTTGACTTTATATGTTATGGATTTTAGAATAAGTCCGTGAATTATAACACTTCACACCATTAAAGTGTTGTTTGATTTCATTGCCTTTGGATTTTTCTAATATTTGATTTCATTGTCTTTGGATTTTTCTAATATTTGATTTCATTGTCTTTGGAATTTTCTAAGTGTTGTTAAATACTGCTTTTGTTGTTGTTGCTTTTTTTTTTTTATAAGGTTGTGGGTTCTTGAGGTGATGGATTCATTGTTCAGTTTAATTAAGGTTGTTGGTTCATGAGGTGATGGGTTCATTGTTCGGTTTAATTAAGGTTGTTGGTTCATGAGGTGATGGGTTCATTGTTCAGTTTAACCTTCATTCTTCTTTTATGCATGTTTGGTTCCCCTATGACTTTGCTTTTGTACTTGTTGTATGTATATTATATATATGCTGAGGTATGTACTTGGTGTGCTCATACTTCAGTTACTGCTTTCTGTGTTTGTATGGTGCATGGATTTTGTGGGGATGTGGGCGTTTTGTGTGGAACACATTATCCACTGTGTATTCTGGATGATAATTATAGCTGTCCCTCTCCCCTCACCCTCCCTCCCGTGCCTGCCTCCTCCCCTCCCTTCTTATTGCTGCTGTTGAAACCGTTTACTGGCATCCGGAAATTGTGGTAATTTGATAATATGAATTTTTCTGCAATGTTATTAACCAAGCGATTTGCCAATACTGTGTTCAGCTGGACCCACAACCACCACTGCTCCTCAATCAACCACATGTTTGGGTGAGTACTATGTGTTTTTATTTGTTTGTTTGATTTAACAATAACCAGTCATGTATGAGCATCGTTTTCATCAACCCCCCCCCCCCCCCCCCCCCCCCCCCGCAGTAACAGCTGGGTGGGGCTGTGTATGGGGGATTTGGGATGAGTGGCATGGGGGTCTACGGCCACTGGAACAAAACAGATGACAGGACAAAAAATAAACAAACAAACAACAACAAAAAACCAGATCAGATATCACCATGTTGAGTTTTGTGATGCTGGGACAAAAAGAACCAGTTGGTTGCGTTGTGGAGAACTGAGGCAATCAACAAGGGAAGTCAGGGAACATGGTATGAATTATGATTCTCCTGCTCATTGTTAATTGAACTCTATGGTAAAACATGCTGGGTTTTTTTCCCCCATTTCTGTATGTAGTTTCACATCCCAGACTTAAAAGTTTTTGAAACAGACTCACCAGTCACAGCCAGGAACTAAGGCTAGAAATAACCCATGAAAATGTTTTGGATGAGACGCCCCATGGAAAGCTGCATTTGTTTTGTGGGTATGATAAAATGTACTGCACATATACCTATGATAAAATGTATTGCACATATACCTATAAACCATTATGACAATAAGGAAAAAAAACAACAAGAGAATCATTTGTTTCCTTGTGTTTGGTTTATAAATGTATTGTCCATAATAATGTTGCACTGCTTGTGACCTTTTTTGTAAAGATTACATAGCTTTGTCAAGAGAGATAAAACTATTTGTTCTTATCTTCATGTTGTTTTTTATGTGGGTATTTTCAGATTTTCAAAGATTTATTAACTTTTCTTATATATATTTGACACACAGTGTAATGAGAGTGAAACTGACTGCATGCATGAATAACGTGCAGGTACGGACAACAGCTACCCAACTCTACCGTCCTCCCCCGAAATCATCACCGCCATCCTGTCATCGAGCGTCAGGTTTGACTGCAAATTCCAGGAGGCAGAGTCTGGCAGCGAGTACTATGTGACTTGGACCTCAGGAAGTGTGGAGCTGAGGAACGTCAACCTCACCGGAGGGGTTGTGCTGGATTCCCTTGACAGCGCACAGCTGTCTCAGACACAGAGGAATTCTATCATTTCTGATGGAGTGAGTAGGGGATTAACATCATATATATTAATATCTAAGCAAATGGTTTTGGGTTTTCAGATGCAGTAAATTTGTCCCCAAGTTGATGGATAGATGTCCAAATCATGGGGCAAAGTTTATACTGCGGTATGAGTGGAAAGAAAGTTGCCAGTGCTGATTTTGCGTGACGCTCTAAAACTGAACTCCACATTACTCGCCCAAATAAAGATTACACATGTTACTAGCAATGTTAGCATGGACACACAAAGACACATACACCAACACACAGTTACAACCAGGGACACAGACAAGAAATGAACACACACACATGCACACGCACATGCACACACACACACACACTCACACACTTAATTCTTTTTTGAAGATATGTTTCAACCATGAAGTGTACCTGGACTGTTAGAAACAGAAATGACCATGTTCACGAGATGATATGCCATATGTTTCAGATCAAGTGTTCTGTGAAAGCTGCTAACCCTGCTCGCTGTGGAAATGGAATCAGTCCACCATACACTGCTTCTCTCGACCTTACCCGCTTGACGGTAATTTTTGCTATTTCAACACCATCAATATCAAAATCATTCAAATTGTACTGGTGTTGTTTTTGTTTTTTTTTGTTTTTTGTTGTTTTTTTGTTCACAGAACAAAGTTTGGTCTTTTATTATAAGTACAACGCTTTTCAGTTCAGATTTATATATAATAGTCCTAAGCATAGGGAACACAGGCAGTATCATTATAGTAGTTTCTGGCTTGTGTGTGTAGACAATGTGAGTCTTTTTGATAAACTTGTAATAATTCTGGTGTGTGTGTATCTGTTTGTCTGTCTCTGGTAATCTGTGGTAAACAAATTAATTTTCTGTGGAAATACTTTGTCTGTCAACACCAACTTTGGCTTAGAATAATGGTTTGTTTGGGTTTTTTTTTGGTTTGTTTTTTTAACTGTAATAAGTCAGTAATCTGGTGAGTTTTTAATAGTTGTAGCGTTGCTGACATCTTAACAAGGATAGGGGCATTATACAGTAAACAATAAACAAGTACAATTAAGTTTTGCTTCTCTCTTAATCCTGTGTTAAACATTATTATTTGAGTGGTTTCTGGAAATCAAGACATATCAAAAACATCAAAATTTCCATGCACAGGTTTCCAAGCCATCTGAAACGGTCCTGTCGGCCACAACCGAGGCAACAATTGTCGTGAGCTACACCAACCAGGTTTCCTCCGAGTTCTACTGCCAGTTACTCTATGGCCAGACATGCTCCGTTCTTGTGGAGGTGAAGACTGAACAGAAGAAACCATGGAAATGTCTGGGTGGTGGCAAGGTGGTCCAGGCATTGTCAGTCAAGTCCGTGGCGGTAACTTCTGGGCTGGGTGACGTGTGCGGCACACAGATGTCCTCATCTTCCCACGAGTTGGTGTTGAGACCAGCGGTGGACAACATTGTGCGAACTGCAGTGAACGTATCACTGGACGTGGTACAGGTGGACGTCGTTGATGGTCAGCGTCAGGACGAGAAAATACTGGACATCTTCACGGTGAGTCTGGACAGATACCTTGTTGTAAGCAGGGTTTGAGTATGTCAGAGATGATTTTCAAGACCTAGGTGGAAAAAAAAAGACAAAAACAAAAAAACATGTATGTTAATGCCAAAGACATGTCCTGTGCTTCTGGATAATTTTGTCTTCTACAAGTTCCAGGCCATTGATTCATCTTTTTTCATGTTTGATGGGATTATAGTTAATGGGGTTGTTTTGTTGTTGTTGTTGTTTTACATGTGTTGACTGGAATTTCATTTAATTCTGGTTTTGCCCTCAACTGTCAGCTGTACTTAACAATAGGGATGGAAACACAAATGATGTAAAGTATTTGGAATACTAAAGCATGTTATTATGATAATAATCATAGCAATAATGATAATAAAGAACAACTGCAGAGTGTGATATAGTTTTCTGTCACAGCATTCCTTCAGTGTTCCTAGCTGTTTCCTACCATTGTACAGAGCATTAGGAGCCTGACTTCTGTCTTGATTGTGTTGTTGTTGTGTTTTTTGTTTTTGTTTTTTTTCAAGAACTATCCTTAATGAATACTAAGTTTTATTTTGATATGCAAAAGAATCTTATATTTGTGGTTTGGTTTCTTGTTTTATTTTGATCCTTTATTTGGTGAGAGCTTTAAAGAGGTTTTTGACACCTTTATGTTTCAGTTTACTGTGGAGAGCTCAGTGAACAAAGTCAGCTCTTGCAGGATATATGGTGATCCACATGTGCGTACGTTTGATGACCAGTAAGTAATTTTCTTTTTTTGTAATGTTATTTTTCAATCAGTACAGTCAGATTATGAGGTTCTGTAATATGAAAATAGTGGGTTCTCTATGTACACTTTAATATTCATGTGGAGCTGTAAGTGCTAGCCAAACTGTACATCACAATGCAGCTACACAGAAAATGTGCTTTAGAACCATGAAAAAAGTTAAACAAGCATAAAAAAGCATTCTCTTTAAAGCAAAACAAAACAAAAAAGCAATTGTTCAGAAAATGCTGTCTCTACTGGGGGAAAAAGTTAAAAAAAAGATAAGCTACCCAGAAAATGCAGAGCTTTTGGTATCAAAATGAGATATACATCCCCAGGCAAAAACTCGGTTGCTGCGATCCGTATATGGCGGCACAAGAGGAGTTTTGCAAGGCGCAAAGATTTATCTCCCTCTACCAGCCATCTGCTTACCCATCTCGCGTACCAACCGCCTACAGTTCCTCTGTACTCACAGCATATTGTTTACACAGTTTATCAAAATCCAGAAATGATACACTCATTCAGATAATATTTATCAATGATCTGAAGGCCTTCATGCTCAAATTAGTGCTGTTGATTTGCAATGTGATAATATACTTCAAGGATTCCTAACACACATGTGTGCAGATGTTTGATTGCGGGCTGAGTTTTGTTATATATGATCAATCATTTGTAAGTTATCCATTCACACAGAATGTTTTCTGGTTTTGTTTTTTTTTGTTTTTGTTTTTTTGTAGGTATATATTTCATTTTACAAACAAGTGGATGAGTTCAATAGATTTTTAAAAGCTAAACAAGAACTAAACAGTTTCAGTTTAGCCCAGATGTTTTACTGGTTTGTTTCTTCCACCTTTTCACATTTGTTTATTTGTTTCTCCCTCAATTTCATTCATTTCATGCATGTAAATAAATATTCTTAGTATTACTCTGGAGAATTCTGATCATAAGCTATGTTTGTAAACAATGAAGTTGGGGTAGCCATCAAAAAATGATAAATAAGTCTTATTCAAAATCTTTTACCTTTCTTCATGCAGATCTTACGACGTGATGCGTCCTGGCAGATTCTGGGTCTACAAGCATAAAACACTGGATATTGAGGCAAGTTTTAAAACATACATAATGTGTACATTGACACCCACACTTATATGTACGTATGAACACACATGCATGTGCACATATATACACAGATGTCTATACAGAGACACACATGCACACAAGCATATATGCATGCACACACACACGCCCACACATGCCTACACACACGCGCGCGCGCACACACACACACACACACACACACACACACACTTGAAAGCAACAAACATGTAGTGCACAATGCACAATTTCTCTCTCTCCCTCTCTCTCTCTCTCTCTCTCTCTGTCACTATGCCCACTGCCCCTCCCCAGCTCCATTTCTCTACCATCACCCCCTTTCTCTCTTTGAATCTAGTCATTCAAACTATTAATGTGAAATTCATCCCTTTTTTTTCAAAGACATGTGCTGTAGCATGCTTCAAGGTCAGATCAAAATGTCAGTATTTTCTGACTGATGGTGGTTTACTGCTGCAGATTGAAGGCTTCTTCTTTGTGACGGGCCAGGGGACATCGGCATGTGGATTTGCCATTCGATCAGGTGATGATGTAATCCTAGTCAGCAGATGCGAAACTACACCACTGACTACTACGTTATACCTAAATGGAGGTCTGACACCACACACAAAGGTCTTCCAGGAAGCAAAGGGAAACAAGATCAAGGTAAGCCCAAAGCTTTTTTGTTGTTGTTGCTGTCATTTCTATGTAAGTTTATCAATGTATTAGTTTGTTGTTTATAGTTGAATGATTAAAAAGAACACTTACAACACTTACAATTTCAGAAAAAAACCCAGAAAGAATGTGTAAACAAGACTCTGTGTGTGTTTGTTTGTGTTTGCATGTGTGTGTGTTCATGGTGTAAATTTGTTGTCTCTGTATGTCTGAGCAAAATGTGTATTGGAGGTAATAGTGTAACAGATAATGAGAGTCATAGCATTGTTGACATGTCATTTTGACATGATATGTAGAGACACTGCCAATGTGATGAACATTTTAGAGTGTGCGTGCACCTACTGTACAACTTTAATTGATCACCTTTTCCACAGAAACTTTGATCACATTGTATCTAACATGTAAACAATACTGCTATCAACAGTCGAAAAATCTGTTCATTTAAAAGTGTTGTAACATCAGTCATTCACCAAAGTCTGCAAACACAGTTGGAAACTTCATAGATATCATCCTTCTTTTCTTTGAACATTGGGACTGTTCTTTCTTATCTTTTCATTCAGTCCTGTTTGTTTCTTTTCTTTATATTTTTTTTATATTTGAGTTTCATTGTTTACAGGTATTCCTGCCAACTGGTGCCATCGCCACAGTCACAGGCAGTCAGGGTAACATTGTCCACTTGGAGATCAAACCCTCTGCCTTGGATATTGGAGAGACAGCAGGTTAGGTTCTGGTGCTTCTAAAGGCTACATGACATGGAACCTGGTTACTGCAGAAGGAAAATATGTTACATAATTCACAGTCTTAATGCTTCTTTAAGATGATCGAACATAATTATCTGACATAAATCAGTTTAAAAGAAATCAACATGATACATATAAGGGAAATCTAAATTAGACAACAAGGAGAGATTGACATGAAAACCAGGCAAGTTAAGTAACTTTTGCTCTTTAAAGTAAGAAAATAATTATAGGACAGCTTCAAGACATTGCTGTCCAGCGCTTTCCACCAGCTTGCATAAACAACGGGTACAAAAAGACAAACTCAACAACTTCCCAGAAAAGGAAGGTCCAACTATGTACATAATCTTTTAATGGACTGTTAACAAATAAGTGTTCCTTTTGATATGTTATATTGATTATATTGAATTTTTTGCTCACACAAACTATATTTGAATAAAGGGTCATACCTATATACATGTGATGTTTATAGTACCTCCAGCGTTTTGTACTCCCTGTAAAGTATCTGCATCTACAGTATATTTGCATAGCTGAACTTCTTATAAGCTACTTGAACTGTTTTCAGAAGTGTATGTAATTGTCATCATGGACTGGTTGTTGTAATTCTCATCATAGTTTTCCGTTATTATTGTAGCAATGCTTCCCATGAACAAGTCATATGTTGTCCATATCTGAAGTAGAAGGACATTTGAAAAGCCATTATTGAAATGTACAGGAATAGTATTACTTTCAGCAGCTCTTGGTGTATGGTATATGTATTGTTAATCATGAGTGCACAGATTGTTAGTTGTGAATCTTTTGACGATGAACTCACCGTGATGATAAACTGCAGGTCTTTGTGGGGTGTACGATGGAGACAAATCCAATGACCTGACTTCCAGCACCGGACAAGTCTTACCTCTGATCCCTGGCCAAGACCCCAATGACTTCAGTGGCTCCTGGGCGTAAGTTGGCACTGTGAATCATTTAATGTGAATACTGCACTTCTTTGAGTTTTTACCACTGTTTTATTGAAGCTGTTCTGACGTTTTATTTGTTGGCCTGGTAGACGTTAAATGCAAGGGTGTTCTCAGCAGAATTGTGAATGTAAGTGGTAAGATTGTGGGTGTGTTTAAGTTAGTTAGTTTACTGCAAAAATGTTTATGTTTTTCTGATATATCTGCTTAAACTGTCTTGTGTTGTTTTACAGCTTGGTATTTGTAGGGGGGAAGGGGGGGAGAGAGAATTCTTTCAATATATTCCAGTTATAGGGTTGCAAGCCACTGGATTTCCAGATTGTAAAAGTTTCATTTTGTTCGCCACTGAATTGGTAAGATATCCAAATTGTTGGCAAAATCACATGAGCCATGAATGTTTTGCCTCTCCTTTTTGTTGATTTTTGTTGTTGTTTTTAAATCAGTAAAAATCTTGTGTGAGCAATACTAATACTAATAATGATGATAACAATAAGAACAACAATAATGTCCATTTATATAACACTTACCCTGCATAATGCATGTGGTATGAATGAAGTACACAAATGAATCAGTAAAACAAGAGGCAAAGCCATGTGTGATTCCCGGTCTACTACTACAACACAAAACCAGAAATGTTGACAGTACATTGGTGGGTACAATCACTATAGGCATATAATGTTGCATATCATATTTTTGCTCACCATCAGACACAAGTTTTGTAACTTAAGTTGCAAGCTGGAAATGGAGCATGTTTTATGATTGTTATATAAATCTATCAAAGTTTCAAACTTTCCTTGTTTTCATCACAACTTTCTGGCTTTGATAAATTGTATCGAAATCTCCAAATGCAGTGCCGTGCGAAATATGCATAACAGATACCCAGGACAAGTCCAGTTATACTGACAAACTATGATCGGTGAATCAGACGTGATCTCCCACCCCAGACATTTTGATCATGATGTCATGTTTTCTGTGACTCGAGTCAGTTTGAAGTCAGTGACTGTAATATCCAGGTCTGTTCAAAGCTCTCCTGGCACTGTATCTCTGGGACAGATACCAATAAAATGGCGACTCACTGTCCTTTTTTTTTCTTCTTTTTTAAAAAATATTAAATCTGTGAAGGTTTTGACAAATCAATCCAAGGTTAAGATGATGAATATCAGTGCCGTGTTCTGAAAATTTATCTTTTATTTAGGATGAATCTATTTTGTGCTTTGTGATCCTCCCGCCACAGGGTGCCCGAAGAAGACTCTCTGTACGGTGGATTCTTTGGCACGGCCACAACCGACTTCAGCCAGGTGTACTGCAGCTGTGAGCGAAACAGTGGCTCCGACTGCTCCAGCTATGGTTTTGTGGCAGAGTGCGGGGTTAGTCTGACAGGTGAGTGATATAATTATCTGTGGTCATAGGTTGGGATAAGTGGGTGTTGACTGTGAATTGATAACGTTTTTCACAAAGCCCCCCCACCCTCCCTCCTCTCCCGCCCCCTGTCCCCCGCCCCCCTGCCAGCCACACCGACCACAGGTCAAGGATGACCAGTGAAAATAAAACTCCATGGGTTTTATTCTCTACTTACATTGATGGGTGGCCTACTATTCAGCAAATATACCCCATTCTATACTTCTCTCTCTCTCTCTCCTGCTTGTGCTGTTGTCAGCTTGGTTTTGTTGATGTAGTCTGTGTTCTGTTTGCATGTATGAAATAGGTATGCGTTTGTGTACGTGTCTGCATGTAAGTGAGCTCACTAACGTTTGAAAAAGTGGTCTTCAGTTTGTGCAGATGTTTGTGTGTTCTGTTGTTCATTTCATGGCAGAGCTATAGCTAAGTTCCTTGTGCAGGGAAAGACATCACAGCAGAGCTGATTCAAGATTCCCAGACTTCCCAGACCTTCCAGACACAGACAGGTGGTGCTGGCCGCCGCCGTCGACAGGCCACAGGACAACGCAAGGTCTTCGATTTTGATCCCAACTTCAATGGTTCTGATGTATGTCGTTTTCTTTCATTGCTTTCATTTATTTACTCACATTACTGATTTCGTATTTGTGTCTTTGAGTTTAAATTTGCTCTTTTGCTACTAAAGTTTTATTGGAGAGACATTGAGAAATGGGCAGGACCTTTTATTAAATCACAAAAAATGCCGAGAATTTTGATAATTTAACAATTGTATATATTTAATTATGATGACACTTCTTTTTTTTGATTAACCAATAAATGTATATGTTTTTTTATTGAATTGCTGATAAGTTTACGGTTATCTGAACTGCAGTACTGATTCACCTGCACAGGGGGTGGTAAAAAGACAAGTATGAAGGTATCTAGATCAGTATCAGTATCAGTAGCTCAAGGAGGCATCACTGCTTTCGGACAAATCCATATACACTACACCACATCTGCCAAACAGATGCCTGACCAGCAGCGTAACCCAACGCGCTTAGTCAGGTCTTGAGAGAAAAAAGAAGAAATAAAATAAAATATTAAGATAAAATAAAATAGCAAAACAATCGTTCCATGTCCTTCACTTTATCAAATACGCATGTGTAAAGGTAGAATCTTTATTAAACTGCTGGAATTATATCTTGATACCTTACTTTTCCAAGTCATGCAGTTTATACATACACAATGAAACACAATCCTAGAAATAGCAGGATTATGTGGCTCATGTGTTACCATCTTTTGTGTACAGAGCGCCACCTGGCCAACAGCCAGTGGAATAACGGAGCAGAACGCTACAGCTTACTGCACAAACAGCATCCAGAGTTCTCCAGCCTACAGCAAGTGCTCTCAGGTTCTAGCAGATAACTTCACAGAAGAAATCAACAGCTGTGTGACAGATGTTAAAGTGAGTATATGAAACAAATGCACATTGTTCTCTCAGTGTTTTGCTTCAGTTTCACCCCCCTTTTTTTTTTTTCAACAGCCAAGGGGAGGGTGGGAGGGGTGGGAGCAGAATGGATGCAGTATCAGAATCGATGAGAATTTATAGGGATGCGTTTGCTGTCTGTGTGTCAGGTTGGGGGTTGGGGACAAATAGGAGCAGATCCTCTTATTATACTGGGTTGGCTGTGAATTACTGACTGTCATGTATATTCCCTAAGTTTACATTTGGGCCAACAGCAAAGTGAGAGCTGTTTTATCAATGGTTTCTCCAGTCAATGGGAAATCATTTACAGCTTAGTCTTGCAAAGTGAGAGCTGTATTATCAGTGGTTTCTCCAGTCAATGGGAAACCATTTACAGCTTAGTCTTTTGTGAAGGACTATGACTCTCAAACAAGGAGGAAAAATTGCACTGGCTTTTGGTGCTGCAGCCTTGTGGGCTAGTTGGCCTTTGGGAACCATCCCAACGCCGACTGTCCTAAAACCCTCTTGACCGAGAGAGTGGGGATGTACTTGGGCAAGACACTCTCCACTATAATCAAATTCTAGCCCAAATAGTCGGAACAGCAGTTGCCTCCTCTGCTGTTCTGATGGTCATAGTCAGAGACTGACTATCATATATATATAAAAACATGTATATTCCCACAATGATCAGATATCTTATGTTCTTGTTTCATTTCAACAGCAGTTCAAGCAACTTGGTCACTCAGTTAGATAACAAACAAAATGGTGACAAAAAGTCATGCTGAATGGCACACACATACAACATTAACATCATTTACATTAAACATTAAGCTCATCTACATATTAATAACTATATTATAAGGTTCTTTTTTTTTTTCCTTTTCTTTTTTTTCTTGCTCATGAATGATACATGAAGAAAATAAATATTTTATATGTGTATACTTCTAAAGTCATTCTTTCCTTTCAGCGGCATTGTCAGTATATGTTTATTGAAGCAAAATTATATCCTGACAAAAAACAAACAAACAAAACAAAACAAAAAATATATATATATATTGGTATTTTGGTTTACTTTGAATAATTTGTATTCCTGGCATTATCTCCAGTAGGTTCACAGGCTTTTAAACATTTACTTACTGCACACTTATTTGCTGTATTTTTTCTTCCTTTTTTTTTTTTCAGTGCTCAGATCTTAGGGAAAAAAAACTAGATACCGGCTTCCTGTTTATTTGTTGTTTTTTTGTTTTTTGTTGTTGTTTTTCATGCTTCTGAGTGCATCAGCTTTGAGGTATTTACAACATGTGCCAGTCTGCTGCTGCGTGTACAAGTTGACAAGATGGCCTACATACCTGTACATCATTGCTCCACTATATCATGAGTATGCTTTGTATACCCGAGTCACAAGATCAGTCAGTTCTCATGAAATAAAGGACCCTCAGAAACCAACACTACCAAGCAAGGTGTTGTTGTTTTTCCATGTGCAGCTGACCGACAGCCTCTCCTGGGCGAGTTCTTCACTGCAAACCATACAAGACTCATGTGCCACCGACCTGGCTACTACTTCCAGTACCTGGAATGATCCTAATCCTGAAGTGGCTGACACAGAGCCAACATTGGACAACACTATTGGCAGTACTCTCTGTCCCAATCAGTGCAGCAACCATGGGACTTGTAACAACGGTGAGAAGATAATCATAAGTTGTAGAACATTATCTTAACCCCCCCATAGTTGATGTTTAAAGACAGATTATGAATTCTGGAAGTTTTCGAATCTGATCTGTGTGAGAGATGGAAACAATATCTATAGAGGCAGGGTTAGCCTGCACCAATAGTGAGAAAAGATAAGTATCATAGTTTGAAGTTTATTGAATCTAAATCACCAATAAACCACTGAATGATGAATTTTGGGGTTTTCTGAAAATCAAGCTGTTTTAGTGATGAAAGAAAAATTGCATGTTTCCTAAGGAATGGGGGCAAGGGGAGTTAAACTGTGTCAATGATGATGAAAATATGTTTTGTGAGTCTGTATTATGTCTTCATATTAACCTTTTGCCATAACCATCATACTTGATCATGTCAGATCTCGCAGCATTTTCTGTTTGACAGTGTTATCAAAAGAGCAGCATACAGAAGCCAACAACAAAAAGTACACACGGCCTAACCACTACACAGGGTTTTGGCATCTGCTGGGTTTCTTTCTTGTGATTGAAAATCAAACTGAGACAAAGAGAGAGAAACAAACAACAAAAACGTAGTGTGACTCACAGTAAAGCCATTGCTGCACAATGCTTCCCATTAATTTCGCTGTCACTGTCACTGGTCCTGAAACCTGGTTTGGCCATGGGCTGCAGTACTGAATGCAACACCAACATTCTCCCATTTTTCGGCGGTCGTGGAATAGAACCTGAGTTTGAGCAAAACTCCTCTCTGTCCACTAAGTGATGCTGTCTGCCCACATTCTTTCACTGTCTGTCCTGTTTCCCTTTGCCTTGCACTGTTCCCTGAAGGAGTGGTCTTGGAGAGCCCATCGGATCTGGCCATTAGCTTGCATACAGGTCAGTTCTTTTGTTTGGCATATTCTGTTTATTCTGCAAGCGGTGAGGTGCTCCTGAGCAAAGTCAGACTAACTGTATAGACTACAGGTGAGCTTCAGCTGACTCTATTTATACTATTGATTGCAGGTGAGTGTACCTGTGACACTGGATACGGTGGCTACAACTGCTCCTTTGAGATCTCCTTTGCACCCACAGTGCTGCCCGAGGCAAGCAACAGCCTGTGTCGGTCCAACATCTTTGCCTGCAACAGCACCAGTGTGGCTGGTGACAACTTCATACAGGGAGATGGCCTCACCTGCCATATCACACCTATTGAGGTGAGCAGGAATGGTGTCATGTCATGGGGAGTGTGGGTATGTATTAATAGGTGTGTGTGTGTTGTACAAATAGGGGTGTGTGTGTGTTTATACTCGCATATGTGTTAGTTTCTTCATGCACATGTGGTCTCTGTGCTGCTGTTGTTTTTTTCCTTTTTCTTTTTTAAGGACTTGTAATGATTTATATCAAGGTTATAGACAAACATATTTGAAAAAGTGAAGGACATGGAACGATTGTTTTAATGGATATGCAAATCTATTACACATGTTCACATTTGATTCCAGAATGATAGTTTTCACTTGTCTGTGTTTTGTTCTTTGATATATCAGTTCAGTCTAGCATAACACTCTACACTTACATGTAAGAAATTATGAATGTTTACATTTATTTGGGACAATATAACATTCACCATACAATACAGATGATTTCATTTATTAGGTCTGACATAACAAATACACACTTGTTATATATTAGACATTTACTTTTATTAGGTCCAGTATAAGGTTAAGAGTCTGCACATATTTGTGCATAATTCAACAAGTTTGCATTTGTTAGGTCTGGATTCAGAATCCATATTTTAGATATACTATATATTTGTAATGTATACATCTCTTTATATTGCATTTATCATGTTTACCTTGATTGGGTCCAATATAACAATCTACACATACATACATTTTCATTTTATAGGGTACGGTATGGCAGTCTACACACCATTTGCAATAAAACACGTTTTCATTTATTTGTCCACACACCTGTGTATGCCATACACACATAAATAAGCCTGAAACTTTCTTCAGAACCTGTACTACTTTTCTGCTAGGAAATGATTTGTCAGAGACTACTGTCCCTTTGAAAACAGTGCTTTATTTTTGGTCCCTTTTCTGACTTGATCAGGTGAATGAGAGGGACTACAAATACAAAGTCCCGACGTCAACACAGCAGGTGCCAGCAACATTCCGCAGCCAGTTCAAAGTGCTCTGTGACCTGCCACAGCCCGGGAGCTATGAGATCAAAATCAGCAACAACCCCGGCACCCAGAAAAGCATCAACGCGGCACTGTTTGTTGTCTACGACTCAGTGTGTTTTGACTGCCAGGTGTACTCTGATCCCACGAATGCTAACTGCACTGCCAAGGTAAACATTCTGGACTGCTGCTTTATTTTGTTTTATTTCTTATTTTTTATTTGTTCATTTTTGTTTTGCTTTTGATTTAGTTTACTTTTTCTTGAGTTTCATTCATGTCTTTTTTTCTTGGTTCTTTGTTTTCTGCATGCTGTTTTCTTATTACAGTCTATAAACTATGTAACTGTTCATTGTTTAGCCATAAGGAGTGGTGTATAATGTGGGTTTTTTGGGGTTTCCATATCATTTTTAGGAAAGTGTCATGTAAAACTGCACATGATAGTGTTAGTCAGAATTATGATATAGAGTATTTCAGTCATAACAGTGCCTTTACAAAACATTCACAGATGTGGATTTTGTGCATGTGTTGTACAGACATTGTGGTATGAACTCAGAATTCATTTATTTGTCATAAAACCCTTCAGAGGAACTGTGGACACTCAAAACCAAACTCAGCAAACAAATAAAAGCAAAAGCAATAAGTTGTGAGGATATTCCGCAAGACATATTTATGGATTGCAATCTTAAAAGCACTTTAGTGTGAATGTGTGTTTGTGTGTGTGTGTGTGCGCACGCGCGTGTGTATGCACATGGTTTTAAGTCTTTCATTCAGAATGCTTACTCCACACATGCACCAAAGTGAGAGTGAGTGGTAAATCATGACTGTTGCAGAGGATTCATTTATGCATACACTACTCCATTACACTCAGTTTGATGTTCCCCTGTTCTCTGTCCCATGCCATACCAACGTTTCTGCTTAAATTGTTTCAGGCTTCTACCTGTGTGATTGATGGCCAGTGCTACACCTACGGACAAACTCATCCCACCAACCCATGCCTGGAATGTTCCAGTGGCTCCTACGATTCCTGGTCACCAAAATCAGGTATGTGGTGCCTCACCAGTCCACTGAGAAACAGCTTTGTCATATTATTTTTTTCAATTATCACAGCTGTGCTTTTGCAGTCATTGTTACATGGGTGGCTGTACAAGTTTGTGGAAAAGCAGAAATGATTGTGGTTCAAAATATTATGCTGGCATTATCTTAAGCCGAAAAGGAGGATCTTAAATTGCTAACCATAATTATTTTATTGAATTGTGGATGCAAAGTGATTGCCTTATAAAGCGGTCAAGTGGTTAGCATCTCCAACTCTAACCATGATGGGTGGGTTTCGTTTCCCCGCTTGAGAAGATTTATTAGGGTAAGCTCTAAAAACCTGACTGGCATGTTGGGTTTCTGTACAATGCAGGCATCAGCTTTTTCTTCTTCTTCTTCTTCTTCTTCTTCTTCTTCTTCTTTAGATGTGGTGTAGTGTATATGGATCAGTCAGCACACTTTGACACCTTGAAAATTAATGGATGCCGAAGAAAATGGAAACTATCAACAGACTGTTTGCTCTCTCTCTCTCTCTCTCTCTCTCTCACACACACACACACACACACACACACACACATATATATATTGCACAAATGTCACACACACACACACACACACACTTTAACGTATACAAACAAACGTATGCATACACACACAGACTTTAGCACACACACACACACACACACACACACACACACACACACACACACACACACACACACATGCAGAAAATACACTCTTTAAAAAAAGAAAGAAAGAAGATCTTTAGATGTTACAGAAATTTCATCGACTATTGTCATTTTGTTCCAGTGGGTGCATGCCAGACCCAAACAGCACCACCACCAACAACACATACAGCAACAACAGCAACAACAACAACAACAACAACGGAGGGTCGTCCGGATGAAAAGTCGAGGCGCTTCGACACAGAGACCATTATCATCGCAGCATCAGTGTCTTCTGTGCTTGTCGTCCTGATCATCATTGGTGTGGTCGTATACGTCATCCGCAGGTAATTACCTATGCTTGGGTGAAGGTGTAGCTAATGACACTGAAAGAAGATGATTGTCATCTTTATAGGTACACAGCATTAAAGTGTAAGTTCATATTTTGCTGTCAGCATGTGTGTGTGTGTTTGTGTGTGTGTGTGTGTTGTTTGACTAAGGTAATTTTTCTGTATATATTTTAGTGCAGTGAGAACTCAGAAATCAGTCCAGTACATCCATATCCTGTTGTCATGTGGTTCTGTGTAGTTGTTTTTTTTTAAGATCAGATCAGGTGTTCTGCAAATATACAGCATGCTTACAATACTCTGCCACACTTAAATCATGCAGATAATATTGACAGCTGTCTCAAACAGAACAAGACACTCTCTGAAAATATAATTTGTCTTTATCTTTCTTAATCGGTACTCATTATTATTTAAAACATTTTCCTTATCAGGTTTAATCATGTTTTGTCAATATGATGTCAAGCTAAACCATATGTATTTTTTAAAGGTTTAATCATGTTATCATTATTATCATACAGGAAAGAAATGCTTGCCAAGCTAGATGAATATATGTAAAACGCTAGGTAGGTGTGCAAGAGTGTGTGTGTGCTGAACATAGTGGTAAATACTGCATTGTGTGAAACACTTCTAACTGTATAGCACTTATAGCTGGTGAAGCTTCATGGCCAAATGTAACCGCTTTGTTGCAGACGCCAGCAGAAAGCTCTTCGCCGAGACTTGACAAGAGAGTCGGATGAAGGATCCAGCTACGAGAGAGTTTATAACGGATCTTTTGGAGTGCGCACGCAGAAGTCCCTTGCATTCAGAAATCCTACCCGTGTGTATGACTACTATGAACCAACTCTGTAACAGTCATCACCAGTGGACTTCAAGTTGTGATGCTCAATATCCTTACTGACTAAACTGATGCAGCTCTTGATAATGATGTACTGATGAATTATTGACTGTTACTTTATATACCCTTTCCCCACCACTTCTTGTCTGTTTTGTATCATTTTCCATGGCATTGCAAAATAGGGACTGTGTTCATGTTCTTGTTTGATGAAAGATTATCTCTTATTTCATTGACCTGTTGTTGTTGTTTTTTTTTGGGGGGGGGTGTTTTTTGGGGTTTTTTTTGGTCTGCTCTTTCTTCTTTTTCTTTGCATTGTGAAATAGGTGATATGTTCACTGTTCTTGTTTGATGAACTGGTATCTCTTCAGCTGTATATCCTTCTTTCATGCTACTTTTCTGAACATTTATATGCTTTTACTTTTTATATCATTAAATCCTTTCATGCTACTTGTCCTTGTGTTTATGTTCTTTTGATTTACATTATGAAGTTGGCACTGCATTCACTGTTGTTGTTTTGGGGTTTTTTTTTCAACCAGTTTGCATTAGGTATAATTTTGTTTTAAGAATTTTAAGAGTTGTATATTTACTGTTGTATTAGGTGATATATTTATTGTTTCACGATGTTAGCTTTCTTTTTTTTTTTCCCCAGTGTTTTCATAAATTAAAAAAAGAAAGAAAAAGGTGATGTTTTTTCATCTTTACCAAGTATTGCTGTATTAAGTGATATAGTCATTGGTTGGCTATGTTCACTGTTCTTTTTGTGTGTGCATGTATATGTTTTATTCTCTCTGTTCTCTTTTAAGAAGTAGGTGATGTTTACTTTGATTTTTTTTCATGTTTGCTAAGTATTCATAGTACTATTGGGTGATATATTAATTGTTGCTCTGTGTTCACTGATTTTGATGTAATGTGTTTTCTTTTTTTCTTTCTTTCTTTTTCTTTTCTTTTCTCTGTTTTACTGTTAAGAAATAGGTTATATGTATATTGACTTTTTCATGATAGCTAAGTATCATATTTTAAGTTCAGTTTGCATACAACTATTCCTGTAAGCTTATGGACTGTTGTTCAGCAAACTTCTTTTTCCTATTTCATCCACTATACATGTGATGTTGTCCAATTAGCTCATTTAAAATAAGCTTTAAAATGCCATGTTCATGACTTCTTGTTATTCAGTGCCTTCCGTCTACCATGCAATAAAATAAAGATGTCTTGATTCTTGATGATTGTGTTTTTTAGTGATTTGTCATAGTGAATATTATAATGTTTCGTTGGTCATACAGTCTGCTTAGCAGATGTGGTGGAGCGTATATGGATTTGTCCGCACGCAGTGACGCCTTCTTGAGCTACTGATACTGATACTGGTCATACACATATTTGAAATAGGCATATATATATATATAGAGAGAGAGAGAGAGAAAGATTCTTTATGTGTCAGTAAACAGTTCATCAGTTCATACCTTTACTCTGATGTTTATGGTTTGTTCTGTTCCTGGATGTCTTGTTCTCTGACATCCACTAAGCAGAGCTGATATCAATTAGAGGGCCGTATTTCAAAAATCAGAATTGCAGTTTACCATATCCTTGGCAACATTGTCATTATCCACTATGCAGACCCTAAGGTGCAAATAGCAATGTAAGATTGTTTGCGACTGCATAGTTTTCAGTTTCAGGGAGGTGTCAAAGCATGCAAACCAATCCATATATGCTACACTACATCTGCTTAAGATAAAATGAAAAAGAAAAAGAGCGGATGACTGAACCCAGTGTGTTGATCAGGCATTGAGAGCTTACCCTAAGTTTGTGCAAAATGTTAACACAGAATGGAAAAAAAATGTAATCATGATTTATAAAAGTAAAGTGAAAGATATGACCCCAAGATGCTACCTATATAGACGGGCGCAATAGCCGAGTGGTTAAAGCGTTGGACTGTCAATCTGAGGGTCCCGGGTTCGAATCACGGTGACGGCGCCTGGTGGGTAAAGGGTGGAGATTTTTACGATCTCCCAGGTCAACATATGTGCAGACCTGCTAGTGCCTGAACCCCCTTCGTGTGTATATGCAAGCAGAAGATCAAATACGCACGTTAAAGATCCTGTAATCCATGTCAGCGTTCGGTGGGTTATGGAAACAAGAACATACCCAGCATGCACACCCCCGAAAACGGAGTATGGCTGCCTACATGGCGGGGTAAAAAACGGTCATACACGTAAAAGCCCACTCGTGTGCATACGAGTGAACGCAGAAGAAGAAGAAGAAGCTACCTATATTGAAACATGTTCTGATCTTTAATTGGGAGGCACAAACACATACTATAATTTAAATGACATCCACTTCACAGACACATCTGTAAGAATGTTGCTCAAATTTCCAAACCAATACTGCACTGCAGGCATCAATATCTCTGCGCTTGATTGACCCCTGCGCATATTTGTGAAAAAGAGTGAAGAATGCAGCCCTGTGGTTGAATCTCAAAACGGAGAATTAAGGTCTCTTTAGCTCCATTTCGCAAGTGTCAATCTCAACAATCTTAGTAAAACTGATCAATGGATGTGGATACTTCTATAGTGCCTATCTTCAGTCAAAGGCCTTTCTTCTTCTTCTTCTTCTTCTGCGTTCGTCAGTGGGCTGCAATTCCCACGTTCACTCGTATGCACACGAGTGGGCTTTTACGTGTATGACCGTTTTTACCCCGCCATGTAGGCAACCATACTCCGTTTTCGGGGGTGTGCATGCTGGGTATGTTCTTGTTTCCACTAACCCACCGAACGCTGACATGGATTACAGGATCTTTAACGTGCGTATTTGATCTTCGGCGTGCGTATACACACGAAGGGGGTTCAGGCACTAGCAGGTCTGCACATTATTATGTTGACCTGGGAGATCGTAAAAATCTCCACCCTTCACCCACCAGGCGCCGTCACGGCGTGATTCGAACCCGGGACCCTCAGATTGACAGTCCAACGCGTTAACCACTTGGCTATTGCCGGCGCCCGTCAGTCAAAGGCCAAGCTCGTTCTAAGATCCATACTCTGCTGCCAGCGTGAGTAGAGCCGACAGATCGAGCTGCCCTTAGACACTGCACTCATCATTCGTTTCCTGTGTCATTCAGTCAAGCTTCAGTCACACAAACGCACAAACACACATCCGTCCAAACACCCCCCTACAGTCCGCTCCCCACGCCCCACCCTCCCTCCTCACACCTTCATATGTACATTTGATTCCACTCTTGTTGCCGTGGGTTCTTTTACACGACATGTACAGGACCTCATTTCATAATCTCATCTGGATGAAGAGCATGCAGAGCACCGCTTATGGACTAGTAGAGGGGGAGAAAGTTCTGGCAAGTATGAGATTTGATCCTGTATTCTTATACTGGCGGACGCATTACCACTAATCCATCACTCTGCAAGTAATGAAACGTTGTCTCATTATCTGTGGTCTCCCGTGCCCGACTTATATGATGGCCCTTTCGCCGACGAAAGCTATGCAAGTGAGTAGCCTTCTTTGACCGAGAGATCGGTTAACTTGGTAGTCATTATGATGGCCCTAGTTTTGATTTTCCCTTTCGTCCACTGATGCCTGTAGTAAATGTAATAACGCTACAGTCTTTTGAACCAGTGAAATATGTTGAGCCATGAACAGTATAAACTGACAGTCTCCTGCCGTGCAGTGGGAGAAATTATTGGCAATTATCATCACCAGTTTGGGTTCACAGACAGTGATGTCACAAATTTGTTCATTCCGAACAAAATCTACAAAGCTACTGAAAGTGATTAGTGAATTAACAGTTTCAGTTTCACTTTCTCAAGGAGGCGTCACTGCGTTCGGACAAATCCATACACGCTACACCACATCTGTTGAGCAGATGCCTGACCAGCAGCATAACCCAACGCGCTTAGTCAGGCCTTGGAGTGCATGCTTACGTATTTGTGTACTTATGAAAGTGGATTTCATTTTACGTAATTTCGCCAGAGGACAACACTCTCGTTGCCATGGGTTCTTTTTCAGTGCGCCAAGTGCGTGCTGCACACGGGACCTCGGTTTATCGTCTCATCCGAAAGACTAGACGCTCAGTTTGATTTTCCAGTCAGAATTAACAGAACATGACTTCGGGTCTCCACTAGGTTGTGCTGTTGTAGCTCCCTCGGGAGTGTGGCTGACTCAGATTTTGGCTAATATATTCAGTTAGATGTGGTGAAGTCAATCAAAGTGAAAAATATATAATCAATATGGTATACACAAAAAGTTGAATGTGCACGCACTGTGTGTGTGTGTGTGTGTGTGTTTTACATTTTCACATAATTATCAGTATCAGTAGCTCAAGGAGGCGTCACTGCGTTCGGACAAATCCATATATGCTACACCACATCTGCCAAGCAGATGCCTGACCCGCAGCGTAACCCAACGCGCTTGGTCAGGCCTTGAGAGAAAAAAAAGAATAAATAATTAAACAAATAAAGAAGGAAATGAATGCTCAAATATGAAAAAAAAAGATACTACTACTAATGATAATAATAATGACAAAAAAGAATAAAAAGACAATAATGATGATAAATAAGCAAATAGATATAATACATACACACACACACACACACACACACACACACACACACACACACATAACACTGATGGCTTTGTCGACTGAAAAAAAAGCATGTATGATGCTAAATTCAGGTGGTAACCCATCTAGCATACCCATTTTTAGATTACTTGGTGACGTCATTGATTATAAGCAGGTGGTGAAGTTTTTAGGTGTTTATCTTACTTCAAAGCTGACATGGAACATTCACTTTGATTACATCTTAACAAAGGCAAGGAAATGTATCAGTTTTATGAAAATTATAAGCAGCTTACCCTGGGGAATGAATACAAAAACATTGATTCATCTTTCCATGGCCCTTGTAAGATCTAAGATAGCATATGCACAAGAAATATTTCTTAGTGCACCTAATTATCTATTACAAAATATTCAAAATGTAGATTGTAAGGCTATCAAAATTGCCCTCGGAGTGCCCTCTCATGCATCCAGCCAGGAAACATACAAAACAGCCGGAATTCTTCCCTTAAAAGAACATCGTGAGTTAGCAACAGCAAAATTCGTTGTGAGATACACTTCAATGACAAAAAATTTCATAGCTGATGAACTGACTGTAAGCTCTGACATTGATTTTCCTAAAAGAGCTAAAGCCATTTCATCTCAAGAAACAGTTGCAACTTACGTTTCAAATTTGTTTAAAGAATCTGATGTTAACATGAAAGAATTAGCTGCAAAACCACATCATACTCCTGTGAATTCCTTTTTGGGAAATGTTGAAAGCAGATTTTTATATTAGTTATTCTGAAAAAAAGGAAGAAAACATCAATATCACGACAAGTTCTGCCAGAATTCATATAGCAGAAAAATATCAGAACCATCTCCATATATTTACAGATGGATCTGTTCTTGATGACAAAAATGCTGGTGCGGCCTTGTATATTTCTGCCTTTAAAGTTGAAAAATCTTACTTTATTGGAAAACATCTCTCCATATTCACGGCTGAGTTAATTGCTATTATACAAGCTCTGAACTACTTTGTGAGCCATCAAATAGTTTTCTTGAAAATAACATTCTTTGTTGATTCCAAATCAGTACTTTATGCTCTAGAATTATTTAGCCTTGAAACAAGACCTGACTTAGTTATTGAGGCAAATCATTTGGTACATTGTTTGAGGATTAAAGGGACTGAGGTCTTTTGTGTTGGGTGCCTTCTCATGTGGGCATTCATGGCAATGAAACTGCTGATAAAGCAGCTAAAAGAGGAGCACAAGATTAAGAAAAATCGACAGAAATACATGTCCGTCTTTCCGTAAAAGAGGCATACAGTTTGTTAGAAAAATCAGCATGGGGTCGATTTCATAACCGATGGGAGGAAAAGTTTTTAAAACATACAGGGACATTATTCCCCGAGAATATTATTAAAGAAAAGATACCGAATCCATCAGCTTGCTATACAAGATTAATAACCTCTACTTTCTTCCATATAAAACTTGATGCGCTGAGACAAAGTATAGTAAAAATGTTACATGCATCTGTGGTAAGCAGTTCAGCTTGCATCATTGTTTGTTTCACTGTCAGCAGTTACGTACCTTCTTGCCCAAGTATTTCAAAGAGAATTACTATTCTGCAGATGATTTTTGGAAAGTTATTTCTGATGAGGTTCTTATTGTCGAACTTTCACAGGCATTAGTCCATAGCCCTATTTCTACATTCCTTTAATGAACTTCAGAATTGTGTTAATGATTTCTTATTAATGTTATCATTGTTGAATTGTTATTGTTAATTATAATTGCATGTTAGTCATGCAATTTTGGTAGTTTTCTACCTTTTCTGTTTTATTCATCCCTCTCCCGTCCCACGCCCCCCCCCCCCCCCTCCCCCGTTTTTTTGTTTTTTTTGTTTGTTTGTTTTTGTTTGTTTTTTTGTTTTTTTTTGGGGGGGTTTCTTCTTTTTTTAATCGTGTAATATCCCTGATAGTGAAAAGACGCTAAATTAAAGAACGAACGATACATAACATATGCAACAACCATGCAGTTTCACAGGTATGAAAGCACAAATACAAACGTACACGAGCCCCGATACACACACACACACACACACACACACACACACACACACACACACACACACACACACACACAAGTATATATATGCGCACCCGTACGTTCCAATATTTCTTTGCTCCCGCATCACACGGACATGCATATTTTTGGTATTTGACTTTTCTGAGGATTTCCGATTTTCCTAGATGTAGGTCCCTCGTTGGTGTTAGGTTTCCGGCAAGTCTGTCAGCTCGATCATTTCCCTTAACACCTGCATGTCCCGGGCAGTATGACCATGTAAGTTATTGAATCTGAAAGTTGCGCATTGCCTCATGCTACTCTGGGCTTCCCATTCCACTTTCAATTTTCTTTCTGTCTCTCTCTTCTATACATGCCTATTATCACACAGGCTGAACACACTGTTGTGGTACCCCGACATTTTCAGAACAGCTTTTAACAAAATATGAATCTTTGATGAATAATGGCAGGACCATACTAGAACAGCCCCATTTCCAGTTAATTGATCCGACGTATTTATCTGCTTGGGATACTTGACAGACCAGGGAACGGTGAAGCCGACAATACTTTGTTAGTGAGCATGGCGAAGATTCCTTTCTCTATCACATACCGCTCTCTTGTTTCCAAGATCAGCTGTCTCAGACAATTACAATGCGTCCATCCACAGACACTCATGATTATCTCACCAGAGGTCGTTATCGTAGGTGTCTGTGGTTTGTCTCACTGAGATGGGCAGGATCAACACACGTCTTGCAAATATTTGTTTGATTTCTTCCTGTCAGAGACCAGGATCAGGGACACGGCACCAGAAAAAAAAAAAAACACCTGCTGGGAATGCTGGCATGAAATCAGTGGGAGGAGAGATGGAGGTTACAGGGTGTTCGGGGTCGAGGTGGTGGCTATCGAAGAATTCGCTATGCCTTACAGACAGTGAAGGGAGAGAAGTTGTGACAGACAGATGACAAGCTCTGAACGAATTCAGAGCAGAGTGAAAGAAGTGTGCGATCCGTCGTCCATCGATTATTTTTTCAACAAACAGAAGGGCAGGTCCACACAGGAATCATTCGATTTTCTTATCCCGCCTTACACCCACTACACAGAAAAAAGTGTTACTGTTGCACATAGGTTTGCATATATCACAAACATAATTGAAGATATCCACTGAAGCATTTTCTTTCAACTAAAATGACACCCTTCCTGGGTTTTTTTTTTTTTTCAAATCAGCTAAACTACTTCCCTTTACACTAAACAGCCACAACCATTCCCTAATTTTCCCTTCAGTACACTCCTTCATGACTACAGGCTTTTCTCGGAGCTAACGAAATTTATTTTAAGAGGGTAAAGGAGTAAGCACAATGTTCTCGATTACATCCGGCCCTCTGCACAAAGAAAGTCATATACTTATCGAGCCTCTCTGGTATTACCTACACACCTGCTGTCATCCGAGTCTACTTCTGGTTCTGTTCTCGTTATTCCCTGTTTTCAGTGCATTTGGTCATTTATTGATTCCCACCTTTCCGTGAAATTACTAATCTCGCTCCTCCTTCCCCTTTCCACTGCTGTTGAGTTCATCTACCAAACCATACACTTCATCCCAGTCAGTCATTCCATTACACCCAATCTCTGAATCCAACCCCCTCAGTCCCACTCACTCCTTCTTTATTTACCTTTCCCTCCCACAGCCTTTCCTTTGACCATTCCAAGACATTCACATCTTCACATCCCATACCTATTCCTTCGACTTTTCCGTCCCCAAAGCCTCCATTTTCCCTTTCCTGTTCATTCCTGATCTTATTGCCATTCGACTCTGTCCCATCTCAATGTCAGTCTCTCGAAACGCACATCCATTTCCTCCAACTCAACTCATTTTGCGTTTCTGTTAAAATTCATAACCCCAATGTCAACACTCCCATTCTTCGTTACATTCTGATTCTGTCATTTATTGCACCAGTATCTACTACTAAACCTACGTACTTTCCATGCATCGTCATTATTCTCCGAACTTTTCCCATGCAATATCATCCATTCTCTATTTCTGAGTCCCACCGCCTTCACATTCACATTCGCTCAGCAAATTCACACACGTTTATTATGAAAATAACCTTCCCCTCTTCATTCCCAATCTCCCCCTCATGTCTTCCCTATGCCCATTTTTAGCAGCTCCTGTCTCTCATTACTTCCTATTCTCAGTCTCTATGTGCATTCTTCATTTTTTAGTCCCTTTTTTCTCGTTTTCGTTTTTCTCTCTATTCCATTCCCTGCTCATTCCATTCATTTTTTGTTTTATTACCAGCTATCCTTTTTCTATCCTCCGTCTTTCCATAATCCCTTACACACACGTTCTCATCCTATCTTTAACGTTTCCTACACTTTTTTTTCTTTATTTATTCCAAACTCTCACATCCCCTTCACTCCCTTTTTTACGTTTCTTTGTTTTGCATTCCTCTGGGGTTCCCATGGACAGGGTATAGCCATCATCAGACCATTCTTCCAGTTTATATCCTTTTTCTCTGGTTTTTTTTTTATGATTTGCTATGCTGTTTCCTTTTTCTTTGGCCAAAACGGTTTTCTTTCCTTCGCCTGTGGAGATACTCGGAAGGGGGAGGGGAGGCAATTTCAGTTATACACAATATATCCCCATCTTCTGGAAATTAAATCCTGGACATTTCCTGTTTCCTATCGCTGTCCGTCTCTCTCTCCCTCTCTCTCTCTCTCTCTCTCTCTGTCTGTCTCTCTCTGACATATATAATGTAGTTTTATGTAGTGTAGACCCTGTTTCAGGGCGGGGACTGGATGAAAAAAAAGCGCGCCATACCCTCGATAATAAAGAATGTGTCTTGTCTTGTCTCTCTCTCATTCTATCATCTGTTCCTTATTTTCTGCCCTGCTGGTCCATTCATCTTATATTTTCCTCTAGAAAGTCTTTGAATTTCCGCCCTATTTTTTTCTGGAATTGATAATTGTACATTATTGTTGTATTTGTTCTTGTGCCCGTAGCGTGTCAATTGTCCATTTGTTTGTATGCCTTCTATAATAATTATGTAATTCTGTGTATTATATATAGATGTGTTTGTTGTGTTCAGACGAAAAACTGACGGGATGGTTAATGTCAGAAGCATGTTGTAAATCAGTGTGCACAAATATGCTTGTAAGGATGCCCAGTTTTCTTTTCCCCGTTCATTTCTTTTCAGAATCAACATTTTTGACATTTTTGATGATGACGATGATAAAAAGAAGAAGAGGGATGATGATGATGATGATGATGATGATGATGATGATAACAAGAATAATGAAATAATAATAATGATGACAATTATGATGATAATAATGATAAGAAGAAGAATTTCTTCCTGTTACTCTCCACCCCCCACCCTTCCACCCCACCCCCCCCCCCACACCCACCCCAGCCACCCTTGTCCCTGATTTTCCATGACCATTCCTCATCAGAGTAAAAAAAAAAAAAGAAAAAAAAAAGAAACGTTTCCGTTCTGCATTCAGTTCAAGCCCACACTTTCCTTCTCCATTCACAGCTCTCACCAGACTATCCCAGTGCCTGTATGTATAGATCCAATTCTTCCTTTTTATTATCTTTCCCACAAAACCCAGCACTTCCGACTCATGCTCTTTTACCCTCTCTCTTGCCACGATTTCCGCCATTTTCCATTCCACTATTCAGTTCCAACTAACTCCTTCTGTCCACCTGCCAACCTTTTCCCTGAGACGGTTTCCTATTCGTTAGTTTGGCGAGGATCTTGCAAGACACGCGCTAGGATCGAGCAGGGTTTTTGTTGTTGTTTGTTTGGTTGTTGTTTTTTTTGTTGTTGTTTTTTTCCCCACCTCGCGGAGCAAGAGTGGCGAGGTTCTCGCTTGTGAAGATAGCCTTCAGAGCAAAATATTTGTTGCTGCGAGGTAAATCTCACTGCTCTTAAAATACATGGATAGCGCATGCCTTCTTTGAGCCCCATTTGATAACTGAAGCCAGCGGAAGTGTTCAATCAGCCATGTTGCTTCTCGAGCGCGAAGCGGTGACTTCATATGTGTAGCCGAACGCTCAGCTGGCTTCACGGCAAGCTTTCACTTGCTCGCGGCGTTAGTTAAGCTGACATTCTTGTGTTGTTTCTCCACTGCAAGTTTGCGTCACGTGTCACTGCACTGTTCTCCTGTAATAACTTTGGTAGATAAACCATTGGCAGATTTCAATCAAGACACAACATTTGGCTTGTCGTGGGGGCAAGCATAACACGATTTCATCGAAGATACACAGTTACAGTTCAGAAACTACCACCAGTTAGCAGACGACTTGTCAACAGACTGATGGCCGGATACGAGAAACAATATGGCGTCCAGTTGGCTTCAGCTTTTCTGGCCAATGAGCTATCCATGTATTTTTATATAACAGTGGGTAAATCTACTACCTAACTCGCGCCCGTTTCTTTGCGCATGTTCTTCGTAAGTCTCGCCCCCACCAGTCGCTTTCTCGCCACGAGCACTGAGCGAGCGTGCTCGCGAATAAGAAACACGTCTCAAGTTTCCATCCCAGTCCTTATCAATTTTCATTCAGTCTTCCAGCTCCAGCGCTTTCCTTTTTCGCTACCCCCAGCCATATTCGTCTTATTTACTCTGATATGTTTTAATGTGTTTCCTTATTTGTTTTTTCAGGTTTCATTCTTTTATACACAAACCAAGGGGATATCGAGCGCAATAGCCGAATGGTTAAAGCGTTGGTCTTTCAATCTGAGGGTCCCGGGTTCGAATCTCGGTGGCGCCTGGTGGGTAAAGGGTCGAGATTTTTCTGATCTCCCAGGTCAACATATGTGCAGACCTGCCAGTGCCTGATTGCCCTTCGTGTGTATACGCACGTAGAATATCAAATACGCACGTTAAAGATCCTGTAATCCATGTCAGCGTTCGTTGGGTTATGGAAACAAGAACATACCCAAAATGCACACCCCGAAAACGGAGTATGGCTGCCAACATGGCTGGGTAGATAAACAAAACGGTCAAACAAGTAACATGTTAATTGTTACATGTTTGTCTGAGCGTGTATGTGTGTGTGCCTGAAATCTGATTGAATGACACAGGAAACGAAACGAATGATAAGCGCCCAATGGCAGCCGCAGCCGTCAGTCGGCTCTACCCAGGTAGGCAGCCTGTTGTGTAAATGACTGTGTAAAGCGCTTTGAGCTTGGTCTTCCACCAACGGTAGTTTCAGTTTCAGTTTCAGTAGCTCAAGGACACGTCACTGCGTTCGGACAAATCCATCTACGCTACACCACATCTGCCAAGCAGATGCCTGACCAGCAGCCTAACCATATAATTACTGTTATCATTAGTCATTATTATTATTATTTCAAATATGGCAGCTGTCTCGAAAAGCTATTCAACATCACCGGCAACAAACAAACTAACAAACAAACAAACGACACGATTTGAGCGAGAACGAGAGTGACACTCCGTGACAAGCGATTTTTCATGAAAAAAACATCGGCTCGATGAAATGCAACGATGCGCACAGACCCCCTGGAAGCTATAACCAGTTTTCTTGACATCGAGAAGTGCCGAGCTTGTGCCGGCTACGTCCGATTCTAATTACACTGACCTGAGCACATCACTTCACATCACATCGCACCACCTCTCTCTCTCTCTCTCTCTCTCTCTCTCTCTCTCTCACACACACACACACACACACACACACAGAAACACGCGCACGCACTCATTCACACTCGCAAACAAAACCGCACTCGCGCACACACACTGTGACACACGCACGCACACATACACCCCCCTGCTCCCCCCCCTCCCCCCCCCACACACACACACATGTGCGCGCGGCACACACACACATACACACACACACATACACACACGCGCAAGGACACATTTGCACGCACAAGTACACGTGTATGCTGGCGTCGTACACCCACACATACGCGCGTGCACACACACACACACACACACACACACACACACACACGCACACATAGCCCGGCCACACGCGCGCGGGAGCACCAGTGTTCTCAGTGCATTAAAAGTGCAAAACTCTTTGAATAGCTAATTATTAATTGGAAAAATAGTCCTGATAATCGACATAAATGCATCTACAAGAAGCATCCATAAGGCTGGCTGAAAAGAAAGAAAAATCACTATTTTGCCTATGACAGTATGTGATCTTCTTCTTCTCCTGCGTTTCCCAGGTCACTGATGCTGTCAGATGGTCATTCCGGTGGGCAGCACGAAGTCCGCTGTCCTCCGCCAGTGCAGCAGGTGGTCCCCAGAGCTTCTCTTGGAGTTCCACCACATAGGGCCAGGTTTCCTTCCTCAGTGCACCAAAAGGTTGGCCAGAACTGTAGAAAGTGCTCGGGTGTCTGCGAACCTGTGCCGCATGGGCATTCATCAGTTGTATGTGATCAATATTCACACTCTTGTGGCATCAATTCAGAGGTTTGGGATCTTTAAGGAGAAAGAACTATCGTTTTCCCCGTCCTAGGAAGAAAAACAGTCTGAAGATCTGTTCCACGTGAAATAAAGAAATCCGTTGCCATCGCCGTCTCAGTGTAAACTATCCTAGCAATGCAAATAACGGGGTGCTGAATTGTAAAAGAGTGGACGAGTAGAAAAGAGCACTCAAAGAACACACGCAAGTAGGCGCACACACAAACACACGCATGCACGCACGTATGCACAAACATAACGCTCGCGCACGTGCGCGCACTGGCACATACGGAAACACAGAAAACACTCGCCAAGCACACGGATACATTATTACTTCGTTACACACAAGCAACTCGTAGAAAACTTGTGCCCATAATGAAAGGTAAATCGGGCGAAAAAGAAAAATAGCAAACAACAACAACAAACAAGACATGAAATAAAAACACTGTCAGATCTGTTCAGTTCCTCAGGACAAAGAAGAAATATTATGAGCACGCACGACGCAATGCAAGGCACCGTATTGTAAACAAACAAACAAAAAAACAGACAACAAAAAACAACAACAACAACAACACCAAAAAACAACAACAACAACAAAAAACAAAGCAAAAACAAACAAACCAACTAACCAACAAACAAAAACCTAAAAAAAAAATCGATCATTTATGTCATCTTGCAGTCTGTCATGTTATCGATTATCTTGGAAAAGAAAGGGGAGAAAAAAATTGAAGAATAGGAGGGAGGGCGGGAAGGTCTACCACGCTTTAAGAGGAGGGAGGGTGAGGGGTGAAAAGTATGGAAGGGGTTGGGGCTGGAGAGAGAAAGATAGAAGAGTGTGGTGTCCTTATTGTGACAAGTTTATGTGCGACGCGTGTTTTGCGTAAGAGAGCGTGGAAGTACGCGGCAAAGAGCTCAGCAATACGGGGTGACGAGAACGGAAGTTTGAACAAGTGGCTCACAAGTGGAGAGAGAGAAAAAGAGCGATTGTTGAACAGATTTCTGAACCAATGGGTAGCCCGGGAAGGGATGAGCGGATGAGAAGAGAAGGAGGAAGAAAATGGGTGGAAGGGATGCTGAAAAGATGGGAAAAAAAAGAGAGTCTGTTAGAAGCAACAAACACCAGCAACCTCAATAATCATATGAAAAAAAATGAGAATACACTGAATGGAGGTTGCATTTCTCTGTACACGCTTTGATGAGAGAGGGGGTGGGGGCATCTTAAAAGAACAGCCTGAGGATGTAGGAAAGTTCTTTCCCCTTTTCTTACTTCCACTTTATTATATTTTATTCCAAAGAAAAGTTTAGACTGACTCACGTTTTAGTATTTTATTATTTGATTGTATGTATAGTTCGATACACTTTTTCGGTTGATGACCGACGGGTTTGCTTGCTGTGACGACGGCTGTATTGATTTTTCTTCTTCTTTTTTTTTCTTCTTTTCTTTCCTTACGAATTACCACGCAAAAAGGAAGTGCTGGAGCAAACAATCTCTGCGTATTCATGTTCGTCATAAATATTGGTTGCTATATCTACACTAGATTTAAAAGTTGGCTTTGTATGCACAAATATACCAACACACACACACATACATACTCTTGAAACTGAAATATAGAGAAAAAAAAATCTTTTTGAGACACTAATGCAAAAGTTAGCATTTTCTTCGCATTTAGTCGTCTGTATGTGTCAATGGGCTGGTGTTAGTACAATATATTCGTATACTGATTTTTGTTTTACCCCAAAGTATAACGTGCAAAGATAACTTAATCGTAGGCTGCTATTGTATTCCTTTTTTCTTCTTTTTTTTTTTTTTTTTTTTTTTTTTTTTGCGACATATTCTCCATTTCATGATATCTCTAGCATTGACAGGCCAGTCATCATTTGTTGAACAGAGCAAGTGTAACACTTAATCATCTAATGTTGCTGAAGGCTCAGCTACGCTGGACTGGCCATGTCAACAGAATGCACGCCAGTCGCATTCCCTGACAATTGATTTACGGTCAGTTCAAGGAAGGCTCACACAGACAGGGAAGGCCTAAAATTGAGATATAAGTACAACTCTGAAGACCTACCTTAAATGGAGCGGCAGTTAGGCATGCGAGCTTGAAGCCTCTGCAGCTAGTTAGGGGAACAGTGTGGAGGCTACTCATTTCCAGAGTCGCAACTCCCTTTGAAGAGGATCGACTCGCTCTTGCAAAGAAACAGACGTTATTCAGGAGGAGGGTGGCAGAATGGTTAAGACGCTAATCTACCAATACAGAGAGTCCCTGAAGATCTGGGTTTGAATCTCGCTCTCGCCCTCTCTCCCAAGTTTGACTGGAAATGGAAAATCAAACTGAGTGTCTAGTCATTCAGACGAGACGATAAACCGAGGTCCCATGTGCGGCATGCACTCGGCGCACTGAAAAAGAAATCCATAGCAACGAAAGTGGTGTCCTCTGGCAAAATTCGGTAGCGGGTTCCACAGTACACAAATATATATATATATATATATATGCATGCATGCACTCAAGGCCTGACTAAGCACGCTGGGTTATGCTGCTGGACAGATATGTCCCTAGCAGATGTGGTGTAGCGTATATGAATTTGTCAAAACGCAATGACGCCTCTTTGAGAAACTGAAAGTGAAACTGAAAGATGTCCTTCAGCAGCGTCCGTCCTGCTCCAGACACCAATCGCTGTGACACCTGCGAGCACCTGTGTGCTTCCGGTCTACTGCCAAGCCACTTGTGTTCACATCGTTGAAATTACGTCATTTTCGAATACGATAGAATGACTTATTCATTCGTATATATATATATATATATACGAGTGTGTGACCGTTTCCACCCCGATGTTTAGGCAGCCATACTTCATTTAGGGAAATATTGAACAATTTCATTTCCCCCTCTAATCCCACTCTTTTATTATTTTTTTTTCAAACATCTTTGCAAAGCCATTTTTCAAAGTGACTGAAGAGTTGTTCAACTGCACTCGTTCTCTTTCACTACTCTGTCATCCATTCTCTCTGTCTCTATCTGTCAGTCTGTCTCTTAGCTTCTCTCTCTCTCTCTCTCTCTCTCTCTCTCTCTCTCTCTCTCATAAATATTGACAGCCCAGATTTCATGCGGTTGAATTTATGTGTGCGTGTGTGTATGTTCCATATTTCTTCCCCTCTCATCACACACACACACACACACACACACACACACACACACACACACACACACACACGCGCGCGCGCGCGCGTCATTTCAAACAAATTGACGGTATCATGCCTGTGTGCCAACTGCAAAGACAACCCAACATCGCCTCGGGAGCCCTGTGCAGTCTATCTGCCTCTCAAAACAAAACGGGCACGACTGAATTAATTGTGTTTTCATCAGTTCACTTTCATGTTGAATGAACTATCACACCCATCGAAATAATATCTATTGCACTTGATGTCAATAGTTGATTAAGCGATTAAATCAGTATCCCTATTGAACATGATAATTATAGTCAGGCCACATAATTCTTTTCTCAAATCAACTACACCAGAATAGAATGTTGGATGAAATGAAGGGTGACGTGGAAAAGACACCATTTAGTGAGAGACCGTATCGATACGAAAGATGTGCAAACCAATCTAGAAACAAGAGAGGCAAGGCCTTCAAGACTCACTTGTGATAAATTAAGTCCCCTAGCATTAATTACAGAGTAATTTCCCTTCTTTACTATCTGCACCAAAACGTTTGCAAAATAAATAAAACTTCCATGCTTAGCAAAAGAAGTTCCTGTTTGAACAAAAAATGATAATAATGACTGCTCTTGTTGTTGGGTCAGAATATCAGATCAAAGTGCCAAGTTTAGAGAATACAAAAAAATATAAAAATAACGGTAAATGCAGTTTGCATATAATTAGGCTTCTTTTTTGTTCCCATCCCAGACGTGCAATATTGTTTTAAATTATTTTTCCTATTTTTATGCCCGTAATTTGGTGTCAACTGACAAAGTATTTGCAGATAAAATGGCAATGTTAAAGTTTACCACGGACACACAGACACACGGACACACACACACACACACACACACACACACAGACAACCAAACACGGGGTTAAAACATAGACTCACTTTGTTTACACAAGTGAGTCAAATAAGGAAAGAAGGAAAAAGTATTTAAAAAAAAAACAAAAAAACAACCACCACCTCCAATGACGCTTTTTTGTTGTTGTTGTTGAGAATTCATTGTGTTGTTGTTTGTTACGTGACGAAATATAGGACTAGTTATGTAAGAATGTATGTGTGCGTTTGTGGGGGTAGCGGGGGGATGGGGTGGGGTGCGTGTGTCGCGGAAGCTGCGATACGTGTGTGTGTGTGTGTGTGTGTGTGTGTGTGTGTGATGGGGAATGTAGATTTTGTGTGTGTGTGTGTGTGATGGGGAATGTAGATTGTGTGTGTGTGTGTGTGTGTGTGTGTGTGTGTTTACACTTCTTTATATATTGTTACTCATATTATTCATATCATTTGTCTTTATTTACTTTTAGTTATCTATCTATCTTTTTCGTTGTTGTTGTTGTTGCTGCTGTTATCTGTTATCTTAATTATCAATTCATTAATTCAGTTACTCCTCTATTCATCTGTTGTTTTCTTTTATAGATCTTATTTCACTTCGTTTCTTTACAATGTCCTTCAAGGCCTGACTAAGCGCGTTGGGTTACTCTGCTTGTCAGACATCGTCTTGGCAGATGCTGTGTAGCGTATATGGATTTGTCCAAACGCGGTGACGCCTCCTTGAGATCAGTACTGAACTGAAGTACGTGAATTGTATACGTGCATACATATAAATATTTGCTTGCATACATACATAACACACACACACACACACACACACACACACACACAAACGCACGCATGCACGCGTAATCACACATATACACACAAAAACGCACAAATCTGTGTGTTTACGTCTTGTCCAAAACATAATTAATCATGTCTATTTATTTCGAAATCTATTTCTGTTTGCCAACATCCCCCTCATAAACCATACCCGTGTTCTGATCCCCGGACTTTGTTGCCATGGAAACGTAATTTTAGCCTGGTTTATGTCGTTTTCGGGTTTCCATGGAGACGCATAATAAAGCGAAGGTGGTAAAGACATATTTGCAAGGCGAATTTCCCATTAGTTGGCAAAATGAACTCCCGTCTTTCCGTCTCTTTCTCTTTTGTCTCTGTTTCTCTCTGTGTGTGTCTCCCCATGTCTCTGTCTCTTTCTGTGTCTGTCCCTGTCCTCTCTCTCTCTCTCTCTCTCTCTGTATATATATATATATATATATATATATATATATATATATATATATATACGTGTGTGTGTGTGTGTGTGTGTGTGTGTGTATATGTCTTTGCGTGTATGTATGCTTGCTGGCGTACGGTCAGTTATATGAGTGCGTAGTGCGTATGTGTATTGCACTGGCACACTGAATACTACGGTCGACAGTCGTGATAACTGCCATTCAACACTTTTGGCCTTTCTTTATTCTGCAAAAAAAAAAAAAAAAATCACTGAGAGGTGAGGGGGTGGGGGTAGGGGTACGGGTGAAGGGGCGAGGGGGAGGGGGCGAGGGGTTTGGTGGGGGAGGGTGGAGTCAAGAAACGGCGATTCTCGATGCTGCAGAGAAGTCAGATCCCTTTCTGGTCTGGATCAACGGGAAGTAACACTTATGAGAATTAAATTGAAGTGATTATGTCCCTTCGCAAAGATTTCGAATCGTGCGATACATTTGCAGCATGTGTGATTCGGGACACATCACCCGACTCTGTTGAAGACACATGCGGTTTAATCAAGAGACTGAATGGAGGCCTAAACTGCGTGGGACAAATCTGATATGGGTGTGTGTGTGTTGGGGGGGGGGAGGGGGGGGGGGGGGCGGGTATTTCTGTCATGATACAACAGTATCCATCAATAAAGAGTCCCCCCCCACCCCCACCCAACCGCTTTACCGACAGGTCTTCGCGTTTACTTTGCTTATGTTACTCGCAGGGTTTGTGCGCGAGATAAAATATGGTCTTCGATTTTTTTTCTTCTCATATACAATATTTTGAAAGAGAATTTTGTTTCTGAGAGACAAATTGTTTCAAACCCAAATATCTGTCAACGATATTTTCAGGTTAAAAAACAAAACAAAACCAAAAATACTTAATGGTCTCATTCATACTCAATAATGCAATTCAATTCAGTTCAAAAGCTCTTTATTAAACCACGTGGAAATTAATTTATGTAAACTCAGGCTCGTTACAACCAAACAGACGCCAATGACACGAGCCTACAAAAATAGCCTGCTGTGTTTCCAATGAGCCTGCGCAGCGCCACCTGCAAGGGCCTTCATCTCTGTCTCTGCCTCTCCCCCTCTCTCTCCAGAAGCAAATTAAAAGCACCCAGTTATCAAATTCATGGCGCAAATGCGTTCGATATCATTGCAGAAGATGATATTCTGAATGCTGACTAACCTAACGACCCATCGTGATTTCAACAATACGAAAGGAAGTATCTCAAAAGTAAATAAGAAGGTTGACAAGCCCTGTTCTTGAATATTCCTAGTTTCCGCTGGTGAATGAGTTTCAGTTTCAGTTCAGTATCAGTAGCTCAAGGAGGCGTCACTGCGTTCGGACAAATTCATATACGCTACACCACATCTGCCAAGCAGATGCCTGACCAGGAGCGTAACCCAACGCGCTTAGTCAGGCCTTGAGAAAAAAAAGGTGAATAAATAATAGATAAGCGTACATAAATAAGTAAATAAATGATAAATGATAATTATAATATAAAAAAGGGGTAGTAGTAATAATAATAATAATACTAATGGTGAATGAATGAAGCTTGGTTGCATTTAAAACATTTGTTGTTGTTGCTCCAAACATCACTGACAAGGCGAACAGCATATTCATAATGGAAATGACTCAGGAATCCAACAAAAACAAACGTAATTGTTTTAAACATTCAGACACATTTTTTTTTTAAGTGTGTGTGTGTGTGTTGGTTACTAATCAATCGTCTATTCACTAAGGTGATTTTACACGGTGTGTGTGTGTGTGTGTGTGTGTGTGTGTGTTTTGAAAACGAAATTCCTCTTTTTTAAAAAGGTTTCAAAAGTGTTCATATGCGATTGTCTGTTGATTTACGTAAGGCAGGACCAGCGTGTTGAGTCAATGCGAATGTAAGGCATCTGCTATCCCTCCCCTTTCTTCTCTTTAAGTGTAGCTTATATGTATGTATATCAGTGTATCAATGCGCACGCTTTGCCGCCTTCTTGAAACTGAAACTTACTCATGCATCTTTCCACAGCTAAATAATACAATGTATACTACAGTCTCACATTAAAACATGAATTTCAGCTGTTGGTTATCAGGTCACTTACAGGTTTATTCTCTTTTTCTTTTCTTTTTTTTTTTCATGAACAAAATGAAACAGGCCTTGGAATATCATCTTGATACAACAAATCAATTTTAAACTGCTACTGCTCCTGTGGTATAGGTCTTGGAACATTTCTATAGCAAATCTATTTTAATTAGCGACTTCTTTGGTATAGGTCTTGGAATACCCTGATGTCAAATCCATTTCAAACAACTAAACCTATTGTTGCTGCGTCTGTGCTTTTGGTATTGGAATACTCCTATCACAAACACATTTCAAACTATTACTACTACCACTACTACTACGACGACGACGACTACTGCTACTACTACTGCTGCTGCTTTGGTATAGGTCTTGGAATATCAACATGACAAACATATTGCAAACTACTATTATACCTCGCAACATCCATATAACAACTACATTCTTAACTACTACTACTCATACTTCTCCTCGGCCTCCTTCTCCATACCCTACTTCTATTACTACTACTACTACTACTACTACTACTGCTGCTACTTTTACTAATACTACGACTACTATCGCTACTGCTTCTTTGGTAAAGGTCTTGAAATATATGGAAGCAAATCCATTTCAAACTCCTACAACTATGACTACTGTTACTTCTACTACTGCTACTGCATCTGCCGCTGCAGCTGCAACCACTGCCACTGCTGCTGATTGATGCTGCTTCTTTGGTTTCACTCTCCTCCAAGTAGGAGATACCGAAGTCAAAGATCTCTATCCCAACGTGACGGCCAGCCCTTGTGAGTGCTCTCTGGGGGTTCCTTCATGGACAGTCCTCCGGGTTCCAGGTTTTTCCTCACACTGTTTCGCCAGATCTGGCACTCACTGCATGTCGCCTTCTTCTTCTTCTTCTTCTGCGTTCGTGGGCTTCAACTCCCACGTTCACTCGGATATACGCGAGTGGGCTTTTTACGTGTATGACCGTTTTTACCCCGGCAGCCATACTCCGTTTTCGGGGGTGTGCATGCTGGGTATGTTCTTGTTTCCATAACCCACCGAACGCTGACATGGATTACAGGATCTTTAACGTGCGTATTTGATCTTATGCTTGCGCATACACACGAAGGGGGTTCAGGCACTAGCAGGTCTGCACATATGTTGACCTGGGAGATCGTAAAAATCTCCACCCTTTACCCACCAGGCGCCGTCACCGTGATTCGAACCCGAGACCCTCAGATCGAAAGTCCAACGCTTTAACCATTCGGCTATGGCGCCCGTCGCATGTCGTCTTCGACCTTCCCTAGGGGTCTTCAAGTCCAGATCAGATTTGTGGAGTGACGACGTTTGACTGCTATCGTTTTACATGGGTACGTGAAAAGGAGATTTTTGTTGTTGTGTGAATGGGTCCTGTGTTTGTTTCGTTTTGAATTCAATCGGCGACAGAGCGTCTTTTTTAACAGTCTGGAGCTTTGGTTTTTTTAAATTAGTTTTTGACATGATCATGAGCGATAGCCGTGTCAATCTTTTATCATTTATTTTATCTTTTTTTTTAAAATAGATAAATGTTCGTTCGTTTCACGTCGCAGCTGGTTTTGACAGGAACTGATGTTTTACAGGCCCATAAATATTTACTGTCCACGCACATGTGGTCACGGCTATACCTGCTGATAGTATCATGCACATTACCTTCATCGTGTCCATAGCCAGGTGTCACACAGCCACTTTAATTAACTCCCCACCGTTCATCCTCTACCCCCCCCCCCCCCCCCCCCCCCCCCTACACACACACACACATCACCATACCACCACCACCACAACCAATTTCTCACCCCCTCCACCCCCAGGCGCCCCCCACCCATCTCTACACATGCCTTTTCCATAATTATTCCGATGAACAGTACTTATTACATGAAAAAGACCTGTTAAATTAATGAATGTGTAATGTGGGTGTATGGAAACTACGGATCTTGGATTAACAAATTGTAAAGAGTGGTCTCTCTCTCCATTCACAAGGTACACAACTTCAAGTCAGTGCTGCTTACGCTTCTGATTGAGCTACCACACAGGTAAATAAAAGGTACATTGGAACAAACCCAGACACTTCCTTAAAAAGGAAGCACCGGGCCTGTCCTTATACCGATCATTTGACATGTGCACACAGCAGCAAAGACAGAAGAAATGTGCAAACACAAATTAGCTTTTATTCAAGACTGGCATAGCTCTCTTTAATCCCGAACAAGCCACACAGAACACATGGACAATACAGAAGAAACGCATGGTTGCCTCGGTGGTTTTTCAACTGGAAATTAACAAACAATAAACAATGAGGCCAGGAGAGGAAGAGACTGATCTTGGATGTTGTTTGGCAGGGCAGCTATGTCGTCAGCACAGTCTAGATCTGAGAGATTCTTTTCTACAGTCAAGTTGATCCCTTTTCTTTGAATTGCATTCTTTAGCACCCAGCCGATGGCAAGTGCGAAGCGTAGAGGGGACTTCAAACCAGTCGCTGTGGCCATCTTCTGCCCCGAGGAGGAGGAGGAGTTTTGTTTAATGTCCCGTTACACATACCGGTGATTGAAGACATTCTGTCAATGTATTTATGAATACATTTAAGTATCATCGGTTAGAAGGGGTGGGAGATGTGAATGAATGGAGGGTTGGGGAAAACTGGGCAAATAAGGGTGAAATGAGGGTGAAATTTGAAAACAAATTCTAAATACAGTTACAGGAAATTATTTAAAGTACTTCGTAAAAGAGAAGTCGTTACACTGACAAGCGAAACAACTGATAATGAATGCAAAAAGTCAAAAACATCAACGTTCTCAGTCACTTGCGAAGACACACTTTCGTGTACATAAGTTTTCATCAAGCTACAGTAAAAAATTATATGCTTAATTGTCAAGTTACTAAAGCATGTGCACTTGACATTAGAACAATACTTGGTCCGTAATTAATTTGGTAATAGTCTGAGAGCTAAACTCAGAATTGGTCTGCGAATCAGACCAAAGTCTGAGAGAGTCAACTGACGAGGTTTTAGACCTGAATTCAAGCACCTACAAAAGTCTCTTTCTGTCCCGACCCGGTACTTTGAATTGTTATAATTATTTGTGTTTTACGGCTGATATGACTCTCTGGGACGCCATTTCACCTAAAGATCTTCCAGACTGATGGTCTGTGGACACTATCAAGGGCTTTGTTGAAGTCTATGAAACTGACAGCAAAGGGTATCTTCACACATGTCTGTGATCTGTCTCAATGTGAAGATCCCTTCTGTGCATGAATGTTTGGGACGGAAATCTTTCCTGCTCTTCTCGCAAGTACAGTTTGCATTGTCGTGCATTCGGTTAAGAATAGCCTGGCAGTAGACTTTGCTTGGGATTGACAGTGAAGTTACTCCCCTACCCCCCCCCCCCCCCCCAACCCCCCCCCAGTTGTCACAGTCTGAGAGGTTACCAGTCTTGGGGATGCAGACCACTTCGCTGTTCTTCCATTCCGCTAGGACGATGCCGGAGTACCAAACTTGGTTGCAGAGACTGCACATCCAACAGACGACACAGCTCTCTCCACAAGTGAGCATCCCCGCTGGAATGCTGTTGAAGTCTGGGGATTTGTTGTTCTTGAAACTGATGGTCTTTGCGAAAGCATTTTTTTTTATTTTTTTTTTTTTTTTTTTTTTAACCAAGCCATGGTATACCAAGCTAACAGCGTTGTGCTCTTACCATACAGTAAGGTCTTTTTGAGTTCCAATTGTGAAAGCTTTCCCCGACTGTTATCGTGGTTAGCTTTCAAAGGGGAAGTCCACGTTTTTTTTTCTCGTTTTTTTTCTTCTTTTTTTTTTTTTTTTTTTTTGACGACTTCTCTCTCCCCCTTTCCGCCCCCCCACCCCCCACCCCCCCACACACACCCCTTTTCTTTTTCTTTAAAAAAACTTCCACTCTGCTTGTGTCTCTCTCAGCATGCAAGCAAGTGTGTGTGTGTGTGTGTGTGTGAATGTCCTTGTGTGTCACAGTGTGTGCACGCGCAGCGCACACGCACGCGCACGCATGCGCCTGACTGTGTTTTCGCAGCCCAGTCACTTCACTTCGATTCCTCTAGTGGTGCCTGTGAGCGGGAAATGGTAGGGTGACGTAACACCAAGCGCCACCAGCAGCCCAGCCCGGCGCCGTGTTGCGATCAATGCAGAAGGATTTTCACGCGCGACATTTCCCCTGTCAACCGGCGGGACACACAGACAGACACACAGGCAGACAGACACACAGCCCCACGTGCATCGCGTGAGCAGCCCGCGTAGTGCACACGCGCTCTCGCGAGTGTGTGTATGTGTGTGTGCGCGTGTGCGTATGTGTGTGCTTTGCCCGCAAGCAGACGACATGCAGGGGGGTCGTGGTTCATCCATCCGGGGGCTTTCGCAGTGCTGGGTTCGCTTTGATTGAGCGCGCAGTGTGTGGTGTGGAGTGTGTGAGAGAGTGTGTGTGTGCAGGGGACACATTATGTAGTCTGTCTGCACTGCTTTTTGCTCCTTGTTGTGTGGTGTAGCGGCATTTCTGAACTCGTGCTTTTTGGGGTGGGGGGTACCTTGCTTTGTGCCAGACCCCGCGTGTGTGACTGTGACTTGCAGAAAAGGACAGGGGATTTCCAGTCAGGTATGTCCTGTTTTATTATTTTTCTTTTTTCTTTTTTTTTTTCTCCTACCCCACTGTTTTCATTTTCAAGTCAGTGCATGGTCAGTAGATTTGCTCTCACAGCCGGGAGTTGTAGCAAAGTGAGTGACCCCTCCCCCCCTCCATCTCTCCATCACCTCGGACCCCAGTTTACTTATTGCTATACCCCATTGAGAGGCGAAAAGCATGGAACTTGATTAGGACTGTTACTTGCCGGCTGGATTGTCACCAGTGGGTGTGCAAGGTTAGTTTTCTGTACAAACGTGACACATGAAACTTTGATGGTTTTATCGAACAGTTTTTGTGTCACTCTAACAGGAGGGAATCATGATATGAGATAGAACAAGCTTTAGGATGTGAAATGATGATGATGATGAAAACAATGATAGTAATAACAATGCCAATACTACTAACAGTAACAATAATAATGATGATGATGATGATGATAATGATATTAATGATAATGATATTAATAGTACAACACGAAGAAGAAAAAGGAGAAAAAGCCATGCAGGAGGAGACCGATCCAACTGCAGACGACACTTATGTTTGATCAAAATCTAGTGATACTAAATAGTCTTTAATCACCGACTCTATAATCCACACTTAAAACAAAACAAAACAAAGTAATTCATATATCTAAAATGTAGATGTTTGAATTCTTTTATGGACCACGATTTGTCTTCTCGGCGATGTATGGTAGGTACACTGTATTGAAGCCACAACATGCACTTTCATTTCCTTGTCATGTCTACTAGACCCACAAGATACTAGACATCCGTAGACGCCGCCAGTCACTGGAATGAGAAATGTGAGACCTTATGGCATCTTGAGAGGAAAAAATAGAAACTCAGTTTGCAAAAGAAATAGAATATGAACGCAATTGTCCAATCAGTGAGCATCAGTCACGTTGTATTCATTCTTTGAAGATTTGGTAAACTAAAGATTGTCGTGTGCATTGTCGCCGGAAGTTGTTAGAGTGTAAACGTAGATATCCAGAACAGCAAATTTATACTTTACACAACATTTTACCTCAGTCGACCAGGAACCAATTTGACTTGGGTTGATTTGGAATTTATAGAATGGGTATGTAGATATTCAAGTCAAAAAATCATACCAATAACGTTTACCTAAACCGGGAACTATTGTTCCGTGTTACTTTGCTTTCCTTTATGTAACCAGCCTACGTGTATGATTGGTTGTTTCAAACTGCTGAAACCACCACCACCACCAACAACAACAAAATTATAGAAACATGCACTCGCTTCAGTTCGATTCTTCACATAAGTTCTGAACGGTTTGCTCAGTTTATGAAGTAAAAATATTTAACTAAGAACAGAGTAATATTTGTTCATCTCATTGTTAAGCTGAATTTATATTACGTCTCTCCAACAGTATAGTAATAACAATAATACAATAATCATCAACATCCTGAGTAGTAGTAGTAGTAGTGGCAGTAATGGTTTTATGATAATGATGACAATAATAATGATAATGTGTTAATTCAAGCGTCAACCACACAGAGTGTTTGGGCGCATTCTTGTTCTTTGTGTGTGTGTGTGTGTGTGTGTGTGTGTGTGTGTGTGTGTGTGTTTCTTGTTTGTTTTTGTTTAGTTTTTAAACAACATTGACAAAGTGGACAGTAAACGAGAGCTGAAAACTTGATTTGGGGCAATGCCTGCTGTCTCCAGCCCAGACTGTTCATTTGACGTGTAGCACCAATCGTAGTCAGGGAGTCCCGACCCCCCCGCGGGGCGCGGGACGTCAGTCTCAGCCAATTATCGGGCGGTAGAACCCGCTACTAAAAACGTCTGGAGAATGTACACAGGTCCATTTAGAGACAACAAAGAAGCCCAGCTTGGTTGAGAGCCTGTCTACTTAGTTAAACCCCCTGTTTGTTTCTTTGTTTGTTTTTTTAACCCTTCTTCGACTTGTTACTTACTTGTTACTGATTTTCCTCATTTTTGATGTTTTTGTTGTTGTTTCGTTTTGTTATATATATATATATATATATATATATATATGTATGTATGTATGTATGTATGTATGTATGTATATCTATACATCTGTAAATCTATCTGTCTATCTATCAATATCTATTTCTTGCTTTCTGTCTTGAGGTGTCTCCCTGCCGCACCCCGGCACCTCTCCGCCCCAAGAAACACCCCTTTAACCCACCAAACCTCCAAACCCTACATCACATTGAGTCTTTTTGACGTGTGACATTCTTTTTCGTGTGATCGTTTGTGTCTTTCGCCTTCATCTAACCTGTTTATGTTTTGATTTCTCTGTGTGTCTGTCTGTCTGTGCATGTTTCTGCATTTCCGCCCCACCAGCTGGCTCTTCTTTCCATATATATGTTGTTGTTTTTATTCTTTTTCGTATCTTTATTCGTGTCTCTTCATGTCTGTTATTTTCTTCGTCCATATATATGTTCGTGTCTGTATATGATCTCCTCTCTCTCTCTCTCCTCTCTCTCTCTCTCTCTTTGTGTCTTTGTCTCCCCGTTTCTTCTTCTTCTTTTTTTTATTACTTTTCCCTTTTTCGTGTTTTTTTTCTTCTTTTTTTTCTTCTTTTTTTCTGCTGGTGTCTGTTCGTGAATATGTCACATTGATGTTCCTCGTCATTTTCGTTTTTATGTCTTTGACTAGTCTGCCTGTCTCTTTCTTTCAGTCTGTAGTCTTCCTGTCCGTCTGTTTGCCTGCTTCTCTCTCTCTCTCTCTCTCTCTCTCTCTCTCTCTCTCTCTCTCTCTCTCTCTCTCTCTCTCTCTCTCTCTTCACTGCGTCTCTAGCTCTGTTGCTGTTTGTAGCAGGGCTTTATTGATTGTTGCCCTGATTTATTTCTGAAGTTTTTTTGTGTGTGTGGATCTGTGTTCGTGTCAGTGACTTTGATCTCTGTTTCGCTTTATATATTTCTTGTCCATCTGTTTGTCTTGTCTGTCTGTCTGTCTGTCTGGGCATCTGCTTCTCACCTCTGTTTTCTCCTTGTTTTTCTTCCGTTTCTGTCTCTTGCTGTCTCTGTGTTCATGCTTGAGGATGCGGATTATCATTGTTTGTTGCCATTGTTAACTATCACCGTTTGTGTGTGTTTTGACTTTGCCTTCCGCGTACTATAACACAGTGTGTGTGTGTGTGTGTGTGTGTGTGTGTGTGTGTGTGTGTGTGTGTGTGTGTGTGTGTGTGCGTGTGTGTGCGTGCATGTGTGCATGTGTGTGTGTGTGTGCTCGTGCATGTGTGCGTGGGTGTGCGTGCACAGTGTCTTGTCTGGTTGTATATAAGCGTCATTGTCCTTGATGCTTCCTTTTGATGGGTTTTTGTCCTCAGTGACTCGTACTGTGGAGAGACATTCCATCTGTCACCTTCCCTGTGTGTGTGTGTGTGTGTGTGTGTGTGTGTGTGTGTGTGTGATCTAGACTCCTCTGTCTGGAATTCTTTTCGGCCTCTCTCTTTATCTGTCTCTCTGCCTCTGTGCTTCTCTGTTCCTTTTGTCTGTCTGTGCGTGTGCCTGTGTCTCTTTTGCTGTGCGGTTTTTTGCCTTCTTTTTTTTTTCTTTTTTCTTTTTCTGCCTCTTGTTTCGTAGAATCTCCTGTGTCTGTCTTCCTGTTTGTCTCTTGTCTTTCTGTCTCTTGTCCCTATCCATCAGTACCTGTCTTTCTCTGTCTCTCTTTCTTTCTTCCCCTCTCTTTGTTTGTCTGTCTATCCCTCTGTGTGTGTGTGTGTGTGTGTGTGTGTGTGTGTGTGTGTGTGTGTGTGTGTTTGTCTGTCTGTCTGTGCTGAAAACAGATCAGTGGATGGATGAAAGGGTCGGGGGAACGTGATGGACTCACATAAACGCGCAGACTGACGTAGAAGGCTGTCCCTCCCCTCCCCCCCCCCCCCCAAGCCCCCTACCCCCCACTTCCATTTAACGATTCTAAAATAGCGGTTCTCTTTCTTCCGTTCCTGTTTTCTTTCCATTTAGTCCGATTCTTTTCTCTTTCTTTCTTCTTTCAATCCATTTCTCTCTCTCTTCCCCCCCTCTCCCCCCTCTCTCTCTCTCTCCCCCCTCTCTCTCTCTCTCCCCTCTCTCTACCCCCCTCTCTCTCTCTCTCCCCCCCCTCTCTCTCTCCCTCCCCTCTCTCTCTCATGCCCTTCTCGCTTCCAGTTCTTCTCACCGTCCACTGGATCACTTAGATACGTGAAATAAGATTTTTTTTTTTTTTTTTAATGTTTTTAATCTTTTCTTTGCTCATAGATTGAGTACATTTAGATTCAAGATTGGGACATTGCAAAGTCAGTAGACTCATAACAACAGTGACATTGATAATACACTGGTCTTTTAAAAGTACGTGATTAAAGAACATTTTGGACGCAAAAAAATGACATACTGGTTTTTCAAAAGTTCCTGATTAAAGAACATTAAAAAACATTTTGGACCAAGAAAATGACATGCTGGTCTTTCAAAAGTTCCTGATTAAAGAACATTTTGGACACAAAAAAAATGACATGCTGGTTTTTCGAAAGTTCCTGATTAAAGAACATTTTGGACCAAATAAATGACATGCTGGTCTTTCAAAAGTTCCTGATTAAAGAACATTTCGGACCCAAAAAATGACATGCTGGTCTTTCAAAAGTTCCTGATTAAAGAACATTTCGAACCAAACAAATGACATGCTGGTCTTTCAAAAGTTCCTGACTAAAGAACATTTTGGATTAAAAAAAATGACATGCTGGTCTTTCAAAAGTTCCTGATTAAAGAACATTTTGGACCAAAAAAAAAAAAAAAAAAAGATACCAAAATAACCAATGATTTATCCAGGCTCTAATGCCATAGTTTTCTATGAAGAAGAAGAAACTGTACCGGTACCATTTTCTTCTTTTTTCTTTGTAAAACCGTAAAGCCTGAAAGACTGATTATCGCACTTGGAGAGGAAGTGAAGAGAGGGGGGCGGGTAGTTGATTACAGAGTACAGTGTAAACTGTCCCTCCAAAGAGGAAAGTCAGACTAACTGCTCAACAAACGACACCTGGTCCACTTTCTGACTAGCTTTTTGCTCGTGGTTGCCATGCGAACAGGAGCACTGTCAATTTAGCAACAGCAAAAAAAAAGTTCCCCATAATTCGACATGGACCTCTAATTTCTTGTTTATTTGTAAAGAATATGTCTGTCAAAGTTAACACAGGTACTCACTGCGTGAAGGAAAAACAAAGACGTTTTAATATGATAGTTGTCTACATTTTCTGTCAAAATAAAAAAGTGAAAAAAAAAATCGAAATCAGTAAGTGAAGAAAATTAATCGGAACAGAATTTTCGATGTTTCTTCCCCTTCTTTGTGGGGAACTTGAACACGGGGGCTTGGGATTTTGTTTCCCAGTGTCTTGCATCATCCGATGAGTTCTTGTGGCTTGTGGACCAGATTTCACGATTGGTATCTTCATGGAGAATATCGTCTATCTATCTGTCTATCTATCTATCTATCTATCTATATATCTTTCTATCTGTCTGTGTCTCTATCTGGCTGCACACACACACATATATACCTATGTATAAACAGACACACACACACACACACACACACATATATATATATATATATATATATATACAGAGAGAGAGAGAGATGTATATATATGTATATATATATATATATATATATACGTATATGTGTATATATATATATATATATATATATATATATGTGTGTGTATATATATGTGTGTGTGTGTGTGTGTGTGTGTGTGATTTAAACATATACATATAAACTTACAAACATAATAACACTGATCGTTCTGTGTACGAGCCAAGTTACGGTATGTGCAGCAAACACGTACACACACATACACACACATAGGATAAACCACGTCCGCAGAGTATTGAAAGTCATCGGTGATGCCATGTATAATGCAGCCGAAAAAACCCTGGGCCCCATTCTGGCTCCTGCAGTCTGGCCTCGTGGCTTGTGGCGCCGGCCCTGTGTGATGGATGGGTACTCTGCGTGGCTCCCAGTCCGGCAGTTCTATAGTCAGTCTGTTTGAACAGGGCCGGAGAGTGTTTTGTCACGCCAGTCGATTATCGACCTAAGTTAGCTAATCGAATCAGCGGAGTTTTGGCTTCTACCTACGAGCCAGAGTTCCTCTGTGGGACGTGTTACAAAAGGTCGTATGCGTAAGTGTGTGTAGAGGGAGGGAAGGGAGATTTCGTGGAATAGTAGGTGGTGCCACCATCATCACCCTCATTATCGTCAACATACTTAGCTGGCAGGAGTAGTTGTAACAGTAAACTGCATTGGTTGTTAAAAAATAATGACAGCAACATAAAGTCATCGTCGAAAGTATTAGCACCATCATAGCATGACCAGTCATGTACATTTTATCTAATAAGATTCTTTTTTTTTTCATTTTAAGATTCAGTGTGCGTAACGGTAAAGCGATAACATGTGAATTGATACATTTGGTATAAACTGAAGACACATGGCAAGTTCACTCGCTAGCCTCACTTGAGCACCACACTCACCCTACCCCCTCCACGCCCCCTTCTCTCTCTTCCCTTGCATCAACACAGACACAGCCGCCAACAGGACGTCTCAAAAATTATATTTCACTTGAGCATAATCTGCGCAGAACTCGAGATTTCACTTACTGGCTTGCCTTCTGATTCTGATTCTGATTCTGATCCCGTTGTCAAGCCAGAAACTAATCTGAAGAAAGAGAAGAAAAGGAGAGAGAGAGAGAGAGAGAGGGAGAGAGAGAGAGAGAGAGTATCAAGTCTATGGTAACATCTGAAGGCAGAAGGTGGGTGGTTGTGTGACATAGAGAGAAGGACAGAGGGTCACCCGTATCTATGTGATCTTGTTTACGAAGCGAAGGAGTCAGGGCAGGCAGTGTTGCCAGCAGAGGGCGAGGAGTCAACGACTGGTGTAAGGACCAGTTTGCCCGATGTGATGACTACTTTATCGTGTTTTGTTCTCGGCTGCTTCTCGGTAGTCTTGAGGGGGCGTCGTTACCGGGTATTTTATATAAAGGGCGGAAGGAATATGAGCTGACAACGAGTATAATGCTTTGGGTTGTTGTTTTTTTTCTTCTTTCCGTGTAGCCTTTGGACATGAACGTCGTAGTACAATAGCATTGCGTCATTTCTTAGGACGGATTTTTTTTTTTTTTTTAATAGAGTTTATGACATTTGTCAGGGCAAAATACAGGCTCAGGCACACACACACACACACACACACACACGCACGCACGCACGCTCTCGCACTTGCATGCACTCACGCACGCGCACACACACCACTTACGCACACATAGACACAGACACTCATTCACACACACACACGCGGGAGCGCGCGCGCGCGCAAGTCTCTCTCTCTCTCTCTCTCTCTCTCTCTCTCTCTCTCTCTCACGTAATTCTGCGCAGACGTTGTTATGCTCGAGGATACCTACGTCTTCGGAGTGATCGTGGGCGACACTTTCAATCCACGTCTTTGTGCACGAAATCTGGTTGTTGCCATCAGTGCCAGCATTACCCTTCTGGTGGGATTACCTATCTGTTTTCACACGTCCTCCCCCTCTCCCCGGCTCCCCCCAACCCCCTATCTCTCTCTCTCCTCTCCCACTCTGCTGTTCCTTTACTCTTTCAAACAGGATTATCACACACCTAATGGTTTATTGTGCAACAGCAGGATAACTAGTTCCTTTACTCTTTCAAACAGGATTATCACACACCTAATGGTTTATTGTGCAACAGCAGGATAACTAGTATGTTGACTTGGGTCAGAGCTCTGTTTAAAGCAGATTCCTATAGAGCTGTTCAATCGCACAAAGCCGACACTGTCGTGGAAGATTCATGGAAAAGAAATTTTTAAAAGGGGTGGGCTTGTGGTTGTAAATGTGACTTTTATATGTGCAATTATTAGTCGTTTAAAGTTAATCATGCACACACACACACACACACACACACACACACACACACACACACACACACACAGAAAAAAAGTGGAGGAATAGAAAGTCGGATAGATTTCTCTCTCTCTCTGTGTATCTCTCTCTCTCTCACACACACACACACACACATATATATATATATATATATATATATATATATATATATGTTTATATATGTATGTACACACACACACACACGCGCCCACACACACACACACACACACACATACATATATATACATATATATGTGTGTGTGTATCTGTAAAATTGTGTATATATATTTCTGTTATCATATTATATACAGGCAGAGTGAGAGAGACAGAGAGAGGGAGAGATTGAAATCAGCACATTTGATCATGCCATTTGTTTTTTGCTGTGGGAAGACATTCTTATCAGAGCCTATATATATATATATTTTTTTTTTTTTTTTTTTTTTTTTTTCTTTTTTTCAAACCGAATCTCAGTAGTTCCAAATACGGGCATAAACCGCATTGTATTCTTCTTGGCAGACAGCAAAACTTCTCCGAGACGACCTGCCATTTCTGTCGTTTTACGTCTAGCTGATTATGGTATTTTAGTGTTAGATTTGTGGTGGAGGTGGAGGTGGGAGTAGGGAGAAATGAGAAGGAGAAGAATAAAACAAATCAGAAAAAAGACAGGCCATGTTTTTTTGTGGTTTTTGTTTTTTTGTTTGTTTGGTTTTTTTTGCCTTTTGACGTGGAAAAACTTTGGTAAAACTCTAGTTACCCACGCACAAGTTGAGATCCATTCCGTGAGCTCCGGAATGGGGACACAGATATGGATCCACCTCCTCCTGCAAGAAGGTGCCTGTCTGAGATGGAGAGTGACGCAACGTCAAAGGATTTGTCTCCGTGGAAAAAGAAAGAAAAGAATGTGTCGATATAGGGAACGTGAAGGACGAGAAAGGGTGGATTGAAGTGTGGTTTGAAAACGCTAACGACCAAATGCAGCTGGTGAAAAGAGTGCCTCTGAAGCATGTCTTTTTTTTTCTATCTTAAAGAAAGATAGAATGGGGGAATGACCCGGTTGAATGACAGAAAGTATGTGCATAGTGATGAGAACAAAAACCCATTTGTGGATAACTTTCTTTTAACACTGGTGATCGGGTTCAGTATCCCTCTCTCTCTCTCATCCAGCCGGTGTAGCCCGTTCGGGTAGAGCTGCACCCACTCGAACAACTTAATCTCCACAGCACCAAGATCCCTGCATTGAACAGCTTGATCTGACGAGCGCAAGCGAATAGATCGTAGAACTCGACTCCACAACGGTGCAGAGTGAACCATTTGAGTTGGTTTCAGTCAGCAACTACTGGTTTAAGCTTACAGTTTGGCCAACAGCTAAGTGAAAGCTGTATGATCAATGGTTTCTCCATTGCAGTGGGAAGTCATTTTGAGTTTTGAGAAGGACTACGACTCTCAAACTAGG